>NC_136067.1:93422476-93832402 GCF_964261635.1 Lissotriton helveticus | reverse complement strand
AAAATGTAAGCTCGAACTGAACTCAATGTGTTTGTGTGCACAAAACAATTATTTGATGTGAAAAATAATTATCTGTTTGTATATTATCCTATCACTGTCAGTCTTTCAGCACATGTTTATTAATTGAAATTGTTAGGGGACTACGACTCCCAGGAGACATCAGGCATACACCCTGTCGTTCACAGTAAATGAGGTCAAAGCATTTCCTTGACAGTTAATGTTTAAAATCCAAGGTCAGTTGTGAAAATGTATTTAGGAAGGACAATTACAGATGGACCTAGACACAATAACATATCATACCAACAAAACTAAATATTCTCTAATAATGAATTAGCCAACACAAATTTAAGAATGAAGTTGGAAAAGAATTGCCAGTTATATTTATATGTTTATTGACATATTTGAATGTATAAAAAATATTGTATTTATAATAGATGTCTGATATTTATATTTAGTCAATTTGTTTCCAAAAATAATATAATAACTCTTTTGAAAATTAATACAAAAAATTCATATAGGCAGAAAATATTATTGAAAGGCATGAACAATAATTTCATGGCTAGACAGATAAGTAGATCCTACGTGCGTTTCGGCTATCAGCCTTCATCAGGTAGCATTATTAGAATCGATGAATAACCTTTCCATAAATCAAGGGTGAATTCCTAGGTAGTTCACAGAGCTGAGTAAATGATAAAGGCTTCAATTCAAAGTGTACTTACTCAGCATCCCTGATGTTTATTTACATACGCGCGTAGGATCTACTTATCTGTCAAGCCATGAAATTATTGTTCATTGTTTATAGCTGCAATATCTGCTGCTGTAATAAAATCTGTCGAAACCGGCGGCTCTGGCAAATGGCTCAGGCTCTCCCCCAACCCCCTGGGGAGGGGGGGGGGGCGACCAAGCACTTTGCCAGGGCCAGTTTTGGGTCCCAGTTTGGCCCGGTATATAATACAGGTATAGTTCATGTGATCATAAATGAACATAATCCATAATATACACTTTGCTGATCAGTCGATACTGAGCAATTCGTAACGCCCTCAATTGGGCCCATACATTTAGTTATGATACAATTATAGAAACAGTCACACATTGACGCCAAAATTTTGCATGAGTTCTGAAATAAAATAAACTAAGAACTCACCCCCTTGAGTGCTTCTCATTTAGTTTGACTGCCTAAAGGGACATTGGAGCTACTATAAATAACACGGGTACAACTCTGCGACGAAAGCACCTGCCCGAGAGTGCACCGGCTAAGGTGGAACCGAGCAATAAAAAAAAATTATATATATATATATATATATATAATATATGTATATATCTTAGAGGAAAGCAAGGATCGGGATGGACTGCTCCACAAGGAAGGACAACACCACCCTTGGCAGAAACAAGGCTTTGAGTTCTGACTACTAACTTGTCCAGGAAGAAGGTGGTATATGGGGATTGCAGCAATAGTGGCTGACCCGGGCTCACTGTGTCACTGGATTCAAGATAGCCTGGCTGATGAGAGGTGATGCCCCTAAACCAGTCCCAGGATGCCAGTTTCTGGTCCAGGGAGGACCTAGATATGCAGTTCAGGAGGGACTGTTCCCATGAGTTTCTTGAGTTTCTGCACTGGCTCCCAGTCAAAAAAAGATTGTTGTTTGAGTCATTACTCATGTGTCATCGTATCCTTCAAAATGTGGCCCCCGCATATCTGGGGAATTTGGTCACCAAATACGTGCCAGGAAGGACCCTCAGATCCTGTGGGACTGGGCAGCTGGTAATCCCTACGATAAAGAAGGCGAGAATGGGTGGTCGCTCTTTTCGCTTTCTAGCAGCACAAAACTGGAACAAACTTCCTCTATCTCTTAGGCTGGAAAGGTCGGAACCTAATTTTAGGAAACTACTTAAAACTTATCTGTTCACTGCCTAGCTTTTTATGCTTTCTGCTGGCGTATTGCTCCACTGTTCGTCCTCTCACCCAGCGCGGAGACACGCCGAGATGGCATAACCAGGCGCTTTAGCTGAAGCGTGTGCGTCCCCCCGCTGCTGTCCTCTGCCTCGCTGAGACCGCCCCGTCGGCCCCGCCCCCCGCCGTAATATCTTGCGTGTGATTTACTTTTGTGCTGCTTTTATCGTTTTTTTCCCTTTCTGTTCTGTCCCCCATATTGTCTGCCTGTTTCCCATAGTGTGTGCCTTGGCGTTGTTCTGTGCCGTTCTCTGTGCCCCTGTGCCCCCCGCCCCGCTCCCCGCTTCCCGCTGCCTGCGTGCGGCCACGCCCCCTTTACCTTCTGTGCCCTCCCCGCTCCCGCCTCCCAGCTGCTCCTCCCTCCCTCCCACTTCGCCATAAATGGCGACCGTGCATACGCACACGTTGACGCGCAGCGGGCCGCCAAAGGCGCGCCAAAGGTAAGCCCGTCTGCGCCCGTCCGCACCTGGACCGCGCCCAGTGCCATGACCCCTGGCTCCCACAGACGCCAGCCCCCCGCCGGACCTACACCACCACCGAACTCAACGCACTCAACACCGGACGGATCCCGGGATTCCACCGAGCCACACCAAGACGAACCCACGGACCCTTCTCCTGCCAATCCTGCAAGTTCACCTGCATCCGGTCCTGCACCGCACCCGCCAAGCCGAGCACCAGCAGCAACCACCTGAAGTGCATCCTACTCAACACCCGCTCCGTCCACAGACACGCCATCGAACTCTGGATCCTCCTCGGCACCACATCCCCGGATGTCGCATTCCTCATGGAAACCTGGATGAACGCCTCCTCAGCGCCCGACATCGCCATCGCCATCCCGGACGGCTACAAGATCATCCGGAGGGACCGCGTCAACCAGACAGGAGGAGGCATCGCCATCATCCACAGGAACACCATCCGCATCACGACCAACACCGATGACACCCTCGCGCCCACCGAACACCTGCACTTCCAGATCCACATCAACCCCAAAACCACCCAAAGAGGCACCCTCATCTACAGACCCCCGGGACCACGCACACAATTCAGCGAAGACATCGCCGACTTCATCAGCCCGCACGCCCTCCCCTCCGCCGACTACATCCTCCTCAACTTCCACCTGGAGAACAACAACGACCGCAACACCGCCACCCTGCTGGACAACCTCGCCAACCTCGGTCTCAAGCAGCTGGTGACCACCCCCACCCACTACGCCGGACACGCACTCGACCCCGTCTTCTCATCCAGCAAAGACATCGCCTTCAGCCATGCCACCGGACTCCACTGGACGGACCACAGCTGCATCCACTTCAGCTTCAGAAGAACAACGGTCCACCACCACCAGCAACAAATCGCACGCAGAAGCTGGAACAAGATCACAGCCGACCAGCTCGCCGCATCCCTGAGCCAGCACCCCCCACCCAGCTCAGCGGACCCCAGCCAGGCCGCCGACAACCTCACGAAATGGATCAGCAGCTGCGCAGACGACCTCGCCCCACTGAGGACCCCGCCTAGCAGACCCGGCAGCAAGAAAGCACCCTGGTTCACCGACGAACTCAAGAGCTCCAAGAAGAACTGCTGAGTCCTCGAGAGAGCCTGGCGCAGAGACCCAACACCTGACAACATGACCACCCTCAAGCTTGCCACCCGAAAACACCATCAACTGATCCACGCCACCAAGAAAACTGGATTCAAGGACCGACTAGACAACAACGCACACAACAGCAAGGAACTCTTCAACATCGTCAAAGAGCTCTCCAACCCCGACGCCGGAAACAACGACATCACCCCATCTCAAGACCTCTGCAACTCCCTCGCCTCCTACTTCCACAACAAGACCGCTGACATTCACAACAGCTTCAGCACTCAACCAACGCTCCCCACGACCGCACCGACGCCCCCCACCACCACACTCCGCACCTGGACCTCGATCAGCACCGAAGACACCATCCGCACGATGAACACCATCTACTCCGGATCACCAACCGACCCCTGCCCTCACCACGTCTTCAACAAGGCCGACACTGTCATCGCACCCCACCTGCGAGACATCATCAACACCTCCTTCGACACCGCAACCTTCCCTGAGAGCTGGAAGCACGCCGAACTCAGCGCTCTACTGAAGAAACCAACAGCGGACCCCACCGAACTCAAAAACTACCGCCCCATCTCGCTCCTCCCGTTTCCTGCCAAAGTCATCAAGAAGACCGTCAACAAGCAGCTGGCTGCCTTCCTCGAGACGAACGGATCCCTCGATCCCTCGCAGTCTGGCTTCCGGGCCAACCACAGCACCGAGACCGCCCTTATCGCAGCCACCGATGACATCCGAGCCCTGCTCGACAACGGAGAAACAGCGGCCCTCTACCTCCTGGACCTCTCCGCGGCATTCGACACTGTCTGCCACCGCACCCTAGTGCAGCGCCTCAGCAACGTCGGAATCCAGGAGAAGGCACTGGATTGGATCATCTCCTTCCTCGCCGGGAGGACACAGAGAGTCCGCCTACCCCCGTTCAGATCAGAAGCCACCGAAGTCATCTGCGGCGTTCCTCAGGGCTCCTCGCTCAGCCCCACCCTCTTCAATGTCTACATGAGCCCCCTCGCGGCCATCGCATGCCAACACAACCTCAACATCATCTCCTACGCCGACGTCACTCAGCTGATCCTCTCCCTCACCAAGGACCCCGCCACCGCCAGAGCCAACCTACACGAAGGGATGACAAACGTAGCCGAGTGGATGACGACCAGCCGCTTAACATCTGAACTCAGACAAGACGGAAGTTCTCATCCTGTGATCCTCACCCTCCGCCTGGGGCGACTCCTGGTGGCCCCCCGCCCTGGGCAGCGCACCCAAACCGACAGACCACGCACGCAACCTGGGCTTCATCCTGGACTCCTCCCTCTCCATGACCAGACAAGTCAACGCCGTCTCCTCGTCTTGCTTCAACATCCTGCGCATGCTACGTAAGATCTTCCGGTGGATCCCCACCGAGACCAGGAAGACGGTCACCCAGGCCCTCGTCACCAGCCGACTTGACTACGGCAACGCCCTCTACGCCAGAACCACCGCCAAGCTCCAGAAGAGACTCCAGCGGATCCAGAACGCCTCAGCAAGACTAATGCTCGACATCCCCCGACACAGCCATATCTCCGGACACTTGAGAGACCTGCACTGGCTCCCGGTCAACAAGAGAATCACCTTCCGTCTCCTCACCCACGCTCACAAAGCCCTACACAACCAAGGCCCAAGATACCTCAACAGCCGCCTCAACTTCTACACTCCCTTCCGCCAGCTTCGGTCGACCAGCCACGCCCTCGCCCCCATCCCCCGCATGCGAAGAGCCACAACAGGAGGAAGGTCCTTCTCCTACCTGGCCGCCAAGACCTGGAATGCCCTCCCGACCCACCTCCGCCTGACCCAAGACCACCTCGCCTTCAGGAAGCAGCTCAAGACCTGGCTGTTCGAACAGTAGCGGACCCCCCTCCGCAGCGCCTTGAGACCCTCCGGGTGAGTAGTGCGCTATATAAATGTTGATTGATTGATTGATTCCATGGACGGTCTGTCGTCTATTATGATGCCCGGATTTTTCACCCATTTTTTAGGTTTAGGGGCCTCACCAAATTCCGCAGGCCACCACTCCGCGGACCATGACTCCTCAGCTTTCCCCAATAGCAAGATTTCTGTTTAATTGGAGTTCAGTTGTAGGAAGTTCCTCCTCATCCATGTGGCAATTTTTAACATGCAGCTCTTGAATTTTTACCTGGTCACAGCTTGGTCCTTCTCTATGGGGACTATCACCTGAGTGTCGTCCGCATAGGAGATTGTTTGGAACCCTCATGATCTGATAATAGGGACCAGGGAAGACACATAGATATTGAATAGAGAGGGGCTTAGGATAGAGCCCTGTGGTACCCCCTTATCTACACTTGTTGTGTGGGACACAAATGTGTCCAGCTGTATACATTGTGATCTGTCAGACAGAAATCTATGCATCCATTTTAGTGCCGATCCTCTGACACCAATCTCTTGCAGCTTGTCCAAAAGAATTCCGTGAGAGATGGTGTCAAAGGCTTCCAACAGATCCAAAAGGACCAGCATTGTCGGTGTATCCTGATCCAACAGCATTCTTATTGCATCCATCACCTCTGACAGAGCAGATTCCGTGCTGTAACAGGCGCGGAAACCTGATTGTGAGGGACCGAGCAGGTTATTCTGATCCAGGTAGCCAGAAAGCTGTCAATTAACCAGAGTTGAACAAGGCAGAAGCGAGATTGGTCTGTAGTTGTGATGGTCTGTGGGATCCGCTAGTGCTTTCTTAAGCCGTGGTTTCATAAAAAGCCTGCTTTTTTTATGAGGGAAACAAAGAAGTGTCCAGTGACACATTGCAAACTTCCATAATTGGAAGTCAGTGCCAGATCAGAGATTTTGTGAGGGGTGGGGCTACATCTGGCAGCGACCCTGACCTGCTATGTGTTAGCAGAGGAAACACTTGTTCCATGGTGATGGTTGAAAAGGTTTCAAGACTTGGGGAGAGAAAACCCGCCTCCTCTTCAAGATCAAAGGAGTTCTATATTTTGTGTCAATCTTCTGTATGAAATGGGAAGCTAACTCATCACATAACTTCTGAGTGGGTAGGTGCGAAGGGTTAGTCGCTCTAGGATTGGTAAATTCTTTAAGAATCTTAAAGAGCTCTTTCGAGGAGTGTTTTGCCTTGGTGATTCGTGTACCTGAATAAGATTTCCTGGCGATGTTACAATTCTTTAAGTACGTTCCGTGTAGTGTTTTGTATACCAGCTTATCCTCCTCCAATTTTGATTTCCTCCATTTCCGCTTTCTGATTCTACAGTTGGCTTTTTTTGCCTTCAGGCTTTCTGAGTACCAAGGAGCTGGGGCAATCCTATCCCGGACTATAACTGACCTAATCGGTGCAATAATATCAAAGGCCTCTGTTATCACGTCTCTAATAAATGCAAAGCTGTGTCACTGTCAATACAGTTGCCAAGTGATGTTGGGGAGAATACGCGCTAAAAGCTGTTGGAGCCACCTTCCTCCATGCACTTCAGGAGCTACTACGCCCTTGAGGCTTGTCTGATGGTTTCAGGATAGTCAGAGAGAAGCCCAGAGCCAAATGGTCCATCCAGCTTAGCTTTAAGGGGGGCTCTACTCTAATCTCCTTGATGTCAGTAAAGATGTTATCCAGCGTATGTCCCGCTGTGTGTGTTGAACTACTTATTTTGGGAAAGAGACCTAGGGATTCCATGGCTGCTAATAAGCTTGTGGAATCTAAGTTATCTGTAATGTCTAAATGATGGTTAAAATCCCCTCGGAGTAGGAAATTATCTGCTTGCATATTATAAGGAGCGAGATTTTCCAATAATGCAGCGCAGAAAGATTTCTTGCTTTCCCCAGGAGGATGATAGACTAACACTCTGTGGAGAAGTGTGGCTCAGTGGTTAGAGGCGGCAGACCCGGAAGCTGAGATCAGCCGTGGACCAGGGTTCGATTCCCCGCCTCGGCGGGTCTCGGGCTCAAAAATTCCACGGACTCGACAATTCTCGCTCCGGTGCCTACTCGACTCACGGGGTCACACTCTGCGACTCTGGGCAATAGCTTGCTTAATCTCCACTACGGCCCCTCGCGGCGGGATGCCTGGCTTTCACCTTGTGAATACCCTGCCGGGGTATCTCTCACAGGGGAATACCAGGACGGGTTCCCTAAGCAAGCGCCTTGAGACCCCTGGGTGAAACGTGCGCTATATAAATCGAAATACATTTACATTTACATTTACATACACTCTGTTCATCACCACCCCCTTTTCAGACTAACACTCCCGTCACCCTTACGCCGTGAGTCAGTTCCATTAGGAAGGTACATATAGGAGGCCAAATGCATAGGTTTTGCAGATCAGAGTACCAGACACTTTGAGTCCAGTCCGGGGCTGTCAGAATTAGCTGAGTTTGGCCTGAATATGCTCCACTGGATTTTTGGCTGTCCAGGCATCCCTTAATAAAATGTCATTTGATAGTTCCAGGCTCTTTGTGGACAAGACAGATTCATTGTTGGATAAGTTCAGAGATAACCTTGCTCTAGAGACCCACTTCAGAACACTTTCTGGACCCACAGAAGATCACTAGAAAACTGGATCTGCTGTCTGTGACCTGAGAGCAACCATGAAAGACTAGACTTCTTCCTTCTTGTACCCAGGACAAAGAAGTGGATTCCAAGGGTCAGTTGGATGACCTGTGTGGGTACCGGGCAATAACAAGCTGCAAGGAGCCTTCTACTTGAAGTCCCCAGCTGCTGACCAGTAGCATCTAGACCTGGACCGGACCTTGGTGGGGGCCTCTTAAGTGCTTCCCAGAGGTCCTGGGAGCCTTAGAAATGACCTAGGGAAGCTGCTCCAGAAACCCTGAAATGTTGGGACTTACCAGACAAATCAGAAGGTAAAATCTTTGCCCAGGATGAACCTGGTTAGTGTATCCGACCTACACTCCATCTGGGTTATCCTGAAAATGCAGCTAGGTACCGATCTACCGCGACCATAGACTATCATTGGTGCTTTGTGCTTTTTGGTGTTATTTTCCCTTAACCTTAAATCTTCATAAGCTCCTATCTACGGTTCCCCTTATTATAATTTTGTCTTTTTGGTGTCATTTTATGTTTGAGGCATGTGTGCAGTAGATACACATGCTTTGCATACTCCTGCCATCTAGTGTTGGGTCTGGATGTTTGCAAGTTGTTTTTCTTCGACAAAGTCTTTTCCAGTCACGAGGTAAGGTGACGCCTCCTTTCAGTGATAATGCGCATGGACATCGACTTCATTGTTAGAATGTTTTCTTTCCGCCATTGGGTTTAAACGTGGTTTGCGGAGCTCCGGTTCGAAACCATCCTTCGGGATCCCCTTGGTGCGCAACCCACTATACCCTCATCGGTATTGTTAGCATACATGTTTCACTATTCTCCATGTGTCAAATAAATTGGAAAAATCTCCTTCTTCAGTCGAGAAGACATCGTAGGCCTAGACGCAATGGTTGACTTCCACTCCATTCCGTATTAGCTAGTCTTCTGCCGATGGAACGGACTCGGTTTCAATTTCGTCCTCGGTGCCACTCCAAGGATCTGGGCACCAACCTGCACAAAGTCTGCAACTTGTGCCTCTCACTGGAGCACAAGGAAGAGGATTACGAGGCTTGTCGATCGTTCCGATCAAAAAAGACTTTGCGGGATCGTCAGGCTCGATGAAGAAACATGTAGCGACAAAACATTGAACACACTCCAGATATCTTTGGGGAAGATGGTGGCGTCATTGTGGAAGAGGAGGATGCCTTCTCTATCCAAGAATTGGATTCCGACCTGGAAATCGGGTAGAGCCCGAAGACATTCCAGCAGAACAGGGTGCTGTGTGTAACAAAGCCTCTTTGCCCCTCAAACTCTGTGCCATTAAACAAAAGGCTTCGAGCCACCACTGCCTTCTGGCCATGGTCGGAACCAAGACACTGCTTCTAATGGCCCTCCCTCAAGCTTAGCACCATAACAGTCAGGCAAGCCTCTCGGCTCGTGACCGAGTAATGAAAAGACATCTTTGGAACCGAAATCTTCAGCTCCAAAAGACAAAAAAGACAAATCTGGTTAGGCACCGAACTTTTCGGCACCAAAATCAAAAGATACCCTTAAAAAGCCTCAGGAACCTCTCTTCGACATTATGGAGGAGAAACTGAGCCCTAAGCAAAAGAAAATTTACATTAATCCAGATACTGGACATTTATTGGCTAAAGGTGTCACACAATCATAAAGGAGAATTATCTCAGAGGACACTTGCTACAAAATTCCACTAAAAAAGAAGAAGGACATGGCTACAAGTCTCATCTACCCTAATCCTCAATCCCCTTCACCATCTTCACCACTACTAGGCTCAGACCCTTTACACATAACACTTCAGGGTTCTCTACACACACAGCCTGATATAGGGGATGAGGATGACAATAGTCCACTACCAACAGACCAATGGGATGACTATACTATTGATCCAACAATGGATAATTACCCCTGATTTATATCCTGCAAAACCATCACCTCCTGATGACAACGTAGCCTATCAGGAGTTGATCCCCAGGGCAACATCACACCATGGTGCTACATGATACAAAGAATCTTTAGAAGAAGACTTTTTGTTTGAGACACTAGGTTCTACACATAGAACAAATCAAAATGTGCCTATGTTAAAAGGCATGATGAGGCATGCTGATGACATTTTTAAAGACCCTGAACATGCCTGTATATTAACACCTAGGGTTGACAAAAATTAAAAACCTCCAATATCTGACCCATTTTTATTAAGGAGTAGTTGCCTTTAGATTCTTTAGTAGTATCTAATGCTCGTAAAAGAGCAAACTCACATACTTCAGCAAATGCACCTCCTCCGGACAAGGAGTTTAAATGAATAGATGCACAAACCAATGGCGAATCGCCAACACACAAGGTCTAATGGCCACATACGATAGGGCCCACTGGGATGAAATTGAGGACCTACACCAACACGTCCCAGAGGAGTATAAAAAAAGAACACAATAGCTAGTGCAAGAAGGTAAACTAATATTTAATTCCTCCATTAGATGTGCTCTAGATGCTGCTGATACTGCAGCAAGGGGAATTAACACCAGCATTCTCCTTAGACGACATGCAGCGCTCAGGATTTCTGGGTTTAAACCAGAGTTTCAGCAATCTATTCTCAATACTCCTTTTGACAAAGAACACCTTTTTGGACCTCAATTAGATGAGGCACTGAAACAAATGAAAAAAGACACACAGTCCTGCCAAGTATCACGCATCAGGCGTGACGCTAACGCATTTCAGTGTGGTGATCCGCATCACCGCACTGAAATGCATTGTCACGCTTTTTGATACTATCTCAGCATCCCTGGCACTGCCTAAATATCATGGATCAGTGAAAGTGTGGCACCTGGCAGCGCACCATTCCTGGCGAGCGCTCACTGTTCTCCCTGCAGGCTTGAGTCTTGCAGCAGTGTTGAGGCTGCTGTAAGGCTCACGGCACAATGCAACAATGTTTCTTGGTGATTTACGTGGCACCGCCCGGCTTTCACGCAACCTGACGTCATGGTAGTGTGACCAGTATTAGTCTGGCGCTGCGGGCGGGGTTGGGAGACGTTAAGTCAAAGTCCTGCTTGCGAGGCGGGGAGTTTGTTTTAGGAGAAAGTGGTTTTGGCTGGCTAAAGGTGTGCAAGCGCCACCGCAGTTTTGGCGCTCGCAGCACTGCCTGCTGATTGCACTGCCCAGGTCGCCATTACGTGCTGACTGTACCATGGTGAATTACATTTTTCATCACCGGAGATCAGCTGTGGCGCTTTGAATTGCACGGAGAGGCAGAAAATAAATAAAAAAAAGTTGCAGCAGCATTGGCCAGGACTTTCACTGCAGCACCCGAGTCCAGGTCAGAATACTCTCTGAGGAGGCACGCGGCAATCGCTAATTGCCGCGGTGGCTTGAACTCTAGTTACTGCAACTTGGAGAAGTAAGTGCGGCCGCCGACTGTGTGTGTGTGTGAATAATGAATTCCTTCAGACAGCGCGGGATCGGCAGCGGGTGCCGGTAGTGTACAAAACTCACTGTAACTCCGACGTTTTGTAGTGTCCTGGCATGGCTGCATCTTCCATTATTGCTATTTTATTTCGCATATATTTACCATGTTTGAAACTGTCTGCCTAATTGGGATGAGCGGTGAATTGGGCCTCTTTCGATTACAAACGTAGGAGTGAATAATGAAATGTCATGGCATTGAAACCCTTCACTATGTAAATAACCTTATTTTTATGCTGCTCCATGACTAAAAATATCCCACTGTGTATTCACACCCAGAGGTGCAATTTCGGGGAGGGGAGGAGGGGGGTAGAAATAGGCAGAGTGGAGCTGCAGCGGCTGGAAGAAGGGGTGAAAAACAACAAAGCCTGGTTAACCCGCAAACGGTCTTTTAAAGGCCTGTGAAGTGCTCGGGTACAGCTGTCTCAGCAGCCCGGGCTGACACACACCAGGGCCCTTTCCCTAGGGGCATTGCTCGGCTGTGTTCACACCTGCCCTCTGCATTCTCCCCTGAAGACTTTCCATTCCCATGCCCAGGGGGGAGGCTCAGTGAGAGGACCTGTACCTTCCGACACGTCCCCGAGCTTCACGTCCCTCCCATTCTGCTTCGCAGGCAGAGAGCCCACCAGGCTGCACTCAGGTCCCTGGGTTGCCTGTCACAGGCCTAGAATTGCCGCCCTGGAAGCCTCCCAGCCGTTTGCCTTCTGCTCAAAAATATAATCACTGGAGAAGCAGAGACTCGGGGTTGAGTCTGAGGGTGTGTGTCTGCCGAGCCGAAGCATGTCAACTGATGCATGCACGACGCTCTCCTGTCATCCTGCTACTGCCTCCTGCAACCCCCACAGGGCTATGAAAGTTTTGATTTTATTTTAATGCATACAGCATGCTTTTCAAAAGAATCGGCATTCTGTGGTCTAGTAACCTTTGATTTGTCTCTCAGAAGCTAGGAAAGAGCTCAGTGCGAGTGCAATTTCCACCGGCTCGAATGAGAAGAGTCTGGGGTAATTTAAAACAGGTTTCTGACAGCAATAAGCTATCATCTATGTTGTATGGGAGGAGAGTATTGCACCGGCCTCAGCCTGTGAAGATAATGCAGAATGGTGCTAGGCAGCCTGTCTGTGCGCATGTCAGATGAGACAGTGTGACACTTAGATAACTTTGATGTCTTTAGGTAACTTGTTCATGTTGGTGCCTCACCACACATCCTTCCTGTTGGGCCAGGTCCCATGTGGACAGAGACCATTTCTAGTGCTTTGCAGCACTTTTAAGAAGATGTTCTTGGAGTTTCTAGTTGTTCAAATGGGTGTAATTTCTGATATGTATATGTTTCCCTCATCTTCATTACTTGATTTTGCTTGTGAGAAAGTGTCACTCCTAGTTGTTGAAATGTCACTCATAATTACACTGACATTTTGAAAATGTCACACATAGCAATCTGAAACCTTGGCAGCTATGGACACAGAGGTGGCAAAATCTATGGGAGCACTTCAGTCCCCATCTAACAGAGGCTCCTTTCGCCGTTCATTTTATAGAGGAGGATCCAGGGGTAATTCCTTGGACCCTAATGTCTCCTCATATAAATCCAACACACAAACCTCTCCATCTAGAGGTTTCTATAGAAGTGGGTACAGAGGAAACAACTTCAAGGGCAGAGGTAAAGGCACATCAACATGTACCTCTCCATCTCCCAATAAGCAGTGATTTGCCTACAATTCCCCCGATCATCTTACACCTGTCGGGGCAAGACTTCAGCAATTCTTTCCCACTTGGCAATTAATAACATCAGACAAATGGGTATTAGACATTAACCAACATGGTTATTGCCTGGAGCTTACCAGCAATCCTTCCAATATTCCACCTCACACTCATAAACATTTGTTTAGCACCAACAGCACCTCAAACAAGAAGTACAAGCTATTTTAACAAAAGGAGCTATAGAACCAGTTCCATTACAACACCAAGGGACAGGGGTTTACTCACTGTACTTCCTAATGCCCAAAAAGGACGGCTTTCTATGACCAATATTAGATCTCAGAATGTGAAACCTATACATATTGTCAGTTCATTTCCATATGGGTACACTTCAGCAAGTCCTCTCACTTCTACAACAAGGTGACTTTTTGTCCATGCTAGACTTAAAAGACACATACTTCCACATTCCTGTTCACTCAGCACATCGCAAATATCTTCGATTTGTGATAGCAGGGAAACACTATCAGTTCAAAGTACTCCCATTTGGAGTTACTACTGCACCCAGAGTCTTCCCATATCTAGACGATTGGCTCATCAAAGCCAACACAAAGCAAAAGTGTTTGCATCACACTCAGACTACAATAGACCTCCATCAATTAGGATTTACAGTCAATACGCGAAAGTCTCGGCTTCAGCCCTCACAAATGCAGTCCTATCTGGGAGCGGTACTAAACACTCAAAACAGCTCCAGCTTCTCCCAATGCTGACAGGATTAGAAATTTTCAAACTCCGTTGCTACAATTTCAAACCAACCAATACCTATCAGTCAGGACGGTAAACATCACTTACAACAAAACTTTTACAACGCACTACCATTACAACGCGGTCATTACAACGCAAACTATTACAACGCATTGTGCTGGGGGGCGCTCTAGGATAGGGAATAGGTTAATTTACTATCCAATAACTTTCCCTAGTGTCCACGGGGACTGGAGTTGGAATAGTAAATTAAACTATTCACTATCCAACACCCAAAAGCGCTATGCGTTGTAATGGTATGCGATGTAAAAACCGCGTTGTAAAGGCAGGCGTTGTAATAGCCTGCGTTGTAACGTCATACATCCATCAGGACTTTCATGCAACTACTAGAGATGATGGCATCATGCATTGCAATGATGCCTCATGCAAGATTACACATGCATCCCCTACAGGAATTCTTAGCATGTCAGTGTAATCAATCACAGGGTCAATTAACAGATCTACTGGTGGTAGACAGCCACACCCATTGCTCTCTGAAGTAGGGGAACACATTAAACCTATCAAAAGGGCGGCCCTTCATCGATCCTATTCTGCAAATCGTACTAACAGCGGACGCATCTGTCACAGGTTGGGGTGCCCATCTACAAAATCTAACAATTCAGAGTCTCTAGGACAACAAGCACAAAAGTCTCCACATCAACTATCCGGAGCTTTTAGCTGTATATCTAGCACTAAAAGCTTTTCAGCCTTACCTCTTAGAGAAAGTTGTCCTAGTCCACACAGACAAAATAACAGCCATGTACTATGTACAAAAACAGGGAGGACACACTCTCTACAGCTATCAGGCCTCTCTCAAACCATTTGGCATTGGGTAATACATCACAAAGTTCATCTTCCGGCAGAGCACATCCCAGGCAAGCACATCAAATCTCTGACTTCCTCAGCAGGATGCGGCAACAAATACATGAATTTGAACTTCATCCCCAGGTACTCTTTTCATACTTCCAAAAATGGGGATTCCCACAAATAGATCTCTTTGCCACAGCAGACAACTCAAAATGCCCAAACTTCGCCTCCAGGTTCCCCCACCCTCTATCCAAAGGCAATGCCCTATGGATGAACTGGTCAGGGATAATCGCCTACGCTTTTATGCCTCTCCCCTTCTTCCTTTTCTGTTTCGAAAACTCAGGCAAACATCACGCACACTAATTTTAGTAGCTCCGACATGGGCATATTTTTTTGTTTGAATATCTTTTATTAGTTTTCAGTACATATTCACAGTGCATGTCGATAGAAGAAACATGAAATGCAACAACCCATCCCTGAGGTTTACAAAGACAATCAGAAGCAATAACAATATTCTTTGGGACATTGATCACACATCATGTCCTGCAAGTCAAGAGGAGAAAAAAAAAATCAACTTTCTCAAAGGGCGTGTCAGTCCCAAGGATAAATCTCCTCTGTATGAAACAATAGGCTTGTATTGGGAAGAGACAATAGGTCAAGCAACGAGAAACCATAGTGATCCCCGAGGCGTAACCTGAACAAATAAAAGTGGTATGTGTGGAAGAAAGGCTTCAGAGAGTGTACAGCCATGCAGCTCAGGTGTGAACGCAACCTGGGGTCCATGGACGCGACATGAAATTACATTGCCCTGTAAGCATTTGTCTCCCTCAGCCCCTGTCCAACAACAGGTATGTGGCGTGTCGCCCAAAGGTGATCCCATGATGAGATGCTGTGAGTCAAAGAACAATGTATTTATAATAGCATATTTAAAACATCCGAACAAACGTGTCAAGTGGGAGAACTGCTATGACACCGAAACTTGGCCAACAGGGGAGAGGGGAAAAAGATTGGAGAAGAGAAAAGAAGGTCTATAGAACTAAAAAAGGAAAAAGGAGACAACAGAAGGAAAAAGAAAAAAGATAATGCAAATAAATTGGGAAGCAAGTAGTGCGTCCAGATGTATCCATGGACATGTGTCTCTGGTTCTAGGGAGAGGCCAGTGTGGGTGTAGGGAGGCAGGAGTCCAATATGATCTAAGTCCCGTAATAAGGGGGGGGGTCAACCCGTCATGGGCAATAGGCATCAAGTCCCCCACGCTGAAGGGGGGGCAGGGCCACTGTCATGCGGGGTAGTAGTGGCAGCATGTGGCGCAGGTGCGGCCTGTTGTGTTCAGATACCGGGCAAGAAACGTTTGCGTGGGTGTGCAGCTCTCCATCCCGCCCGCCGTCCAAACTGGGTCCGGAGGGAAAAGTGTTTATGTAATTCCCTGATCGAGACATGCCTGATGGAAGGACCTCGGGGTGTCGTCCCAAAGCTGCGCTATGGGGAACTTTCTCGCCGTCTCCTCCCTGTGAAGGGTAGTGCTTTCCGCTCTCGCCCAATTATCAAAAGAGGCACGCATGTGGAGGTTCGCTACACTTCCAGCGCTTAGTGAGAAGTCTCTTGGCTGTGATGAGCCCGAGATCCCAGAATCTAGAAGGTACCTTGTTATGTTTTGTCCTCTTGTATAGGCCCAGCAGACATGTCTCCCATGTGTGCTGTCGGTTCTCGCCAACCCCTTTCGCAAGCAGGGACGTCACGGTGTGCCAATATGTTTGTATGTGGGGACAGGTCCAGAGCATATGGAGGAGATCCGATCCGATCAGTAAGCATCTCGGACACGCGGAGGTGTTGACCGCAAAATACTTATTAATTTTATCCGGTGACAAATACGCACGATGCAATATATAAAACTGAATTAGTTTGAAGCGGGAGTTGCATGGAACATTGATGGGGCCAGCTAGCACTACTGCCCATTCCTTATCTGTCCACTCCTTTCCCTGTCTGCTGCCCTCTTATCTCGTAGTGATTGGAAGGTACACTGTGTGTGTGTCAAGAGAGCTTGCGCCAGCCAGTGAACCACATGGGAGCCATTACCCATGACATGTAAGTACTGCACCAGGAGGTGTGTAAGCAGCTCCTCCGAGATGTCACCCCAGGCTCTTACGAATGTGCGTATGAGGGATGCATGCAAGAGAAACTGCCCAGCTGGAAGGCCCATGTCTGTGGCTAGCGTTTCAAAGGGAACTAGGGCACCGTCTGTATACAAATCTTCCATCGTGTCCACCCCGGCCTGTGTCCATCGCTCCAGTGCAGCCTCCACCACCACCCCGCTGTCCCGGGGCATGCCCAACAGTGGGAGCACCGGGGCATAGGGCTTCACAGTGCGGGTAAGTTTCAGGCTACATGCATAGCATATGCGGGCCACTGCCAAATGTAACTGCAACGGGTAGGGGGTTTTGGTCAAGGGGTGGAACAGTGTATAGACCTGTGTGTGAGTCAAGATAGTAGCGTTCGTGGCAGTATCGCACAGGTTCTTCCCGCTCAGCCATCCGGCAACCCATTGCAGCTGCGCCGCTAGGTAATAAAGTTCCTGATTGGGGACAGCAAGGCCTCCAGCATGTGTAGGCGTGTAGAGTTTCTTCAGTGCTACTCGAGGTCTCCCAGTGTTCCATATAAGGTTTCTGATCGAAGTTTCCAGCTCCCGAAAGATCTGACCCGGGACATATACTGGGATGTTGGAATAATAATACAGCAGCCTTGGTAAGACTATCATTTTTGTCAGTGTAACACGGCTGGGTTCATTAAGGGGGAGGGTCTTCCAACAGGCCATCTGTGCCTGCAAGGAAGAGATAGCTCGCACCAGGTTACCCTCCAATACATCAGCAGGGTTCTATAAATGTTGATACAGAGGTATCGGAACGTGGCGGGATACCAAGTGAGTCGTTCATTGTTTATGCTAACCTCACACTCCTGCACATCCGGGCTGAAGGCCCACATGGGCTAATTAACCATGGTTCACCACACTGTTAGAACTATCACTGGTTCCACATCAAAAGCTACACCTTGCAGCAGTAGCTGCTTTTCTTCAGAACAGACAACACTTCTTTTGCTCAAGGTTCCAGTCATTAAAGCCTTTATGGACGGCTTTAAAAGAGTAATACTACCCAGTGTACCACCTGCACCAGTTTGGAATCTTAACATCATTCTAACAAGGCTCATGGGTCCACTTTTTGAGCCATTACACAATTGTTCACTCTAACTTCTTTCATGGAAGGTTGCCTTTATAATTGCTATCACTTCATTAAGGAGTGTTGGTGAGCTACAGGCATTAACCTTAGAAGAACCCTTCTTTCAACTTGATAAAGATAGAGTAGTTCTTCATAAAAACCCAAAATTCCTTCCAAAAGTGGTTTCTGCTTTTCATATAAACCAATCAGTTGAGTTACCTGTGTTCTTTCCTCAACCTGATGCAGGGGCAGAAAGGGTTCTTCACACACTTGATGTTAAAAGATCACTATTATACTATATTGAGAGGACAAAAGAATTTTGTAAAACAAAGCAGCTTTTTGCTGCATTTGCTCCACCTCACAAAGGCAATCCTATCTCTAAATCTAGTATTTCTAGATGGATTGCTAAATGTATTCACACTTGCTGTATTAAAGCTAAAAGGACTTGATCTATACCTCTAAGAGCACATTCCACTAGACGTAGAGGAGCATCTACGGCCTTTTTAGGTACCATTAGCATTGCTGACATATGTAAGGCAGGAACATGGTCTACACCACACACATTTACCAAACATTATTGTGTGGATTTATTAGCACGTCAACAGCTAATGTAGGACAAGCAGTGCTAAAAAAACACTTTTTCAAACAACTGCAACACCTTCTGGTTAGCCACCGCTTTGGGAGAATACTGCAAAGCATGTGTATCTACAGCACACATGCCTCGAGCGGATTATGTTACATACCCTGTAAGCATCTGTTCTTGACATGTAGAGCTGTAGATTCACATGCGCCCTCCCTCCTCCCCTGACACCTGTAGTTTTGCAGTTCTTAGTATTTACATTACATACGCATGGACATCTCTATACTTCACTTACTTACTCCATTCTCACCCTCTTGCGGAAAAACAATCTAACAATGGAGTCGATGACCATGGTCATCATCACCGAAAGGAAAAGTCACTTCACCTCGTGACTGGAAAAGACTTCTTCAAAGAAAAACAACTTGCAAACATCCAGACCCAACACTTGATGGCAGGAGTATGCAAAGCATGTGAATGTACAGCTCTACATGCCAAGAACAGATGCTTTGATGCTAATATACATAATCCTTATTAAAGTTTACTCCAGTTTTCTAATTCGGGTTCGGATTTTGATTGATATATATTTTTACTTTATTACTGGGTTTTTTACTGCATAAATACTTTCCACATTGACCTAGGTTAAGCCTGTCTGCTCTGTCCGATAGCTACCAGGGGATTTAGTTAAGGTTAATTTAGTTCCGTGTAGGATTCATCCTCAAAAGGGTTGTGATAATATCTTAAAGTGGGCTGTCACCCATTCCAAATAATTTAATTTGTTACAATCATGATTTGTATTTTGTTAGGAAAGTAGAAATGAGATTTATCACAAAATGCTTCTGAAGGCTAAATAGAAGTATTGATTTATGTAATAATGTTTTTGATTGGTTACCAGTTTCCACAATTGTGTGAGTATAATCAACCAACAATGCATATTATCATTAAATGAGCTACTCTAAGTCGAATGTGGAAATGCATCAATAGGAATCCAAGTGATAGGTCCCTGGGGTTACCTATTTTGATCAGTTCAAACCTCAATATATGTTTCAGTATTGGTTCAAATGGAGGGGGTCTTCATTTGTGCACTGTACTTAGCATGTTTCCCTGGCTCACTTTGTGAGCATTTTTCTTCTGTTATTTGTTCTCCTCTTCAGGGCGCGCTGGTCGGGGTTGTTGGAAAAGTCGGCTGCGGAAAAAGCTCCCTCCTTGCAGCAATCACTGGAGAACTGAACAGGTAATGTTAAGTTAATTGAGACTCAGTTATAATTTAATGTGATAATCACATTCCATTAAAGACCAGACTCGCAGTTACACCCTGGAACAAATAACCCAGGCCCAAATCTTGATCTCCTGGTGCCACTAAAGAGTTTCAGACACCTCTCCTAGGAACTTAGCTCTAATCAGCTATAGAAAATTCCGTTCTCATTTAGAATAATGCACTATTTGAGAGCAGACGCACAGATACAACTAAAACTTAAAATATCTGATAGAGACATTTAGCCGCAGATTCCTTACCTTTGAATTGCCCAAGAGCCCGAAGGCCAGAGCCATGAAGAACACTGAATCTGGTGCAGAAAACTACGGCCCTGAAAGGAAAAAAGCGTGTCCCTATAAATACGTTCGCAGAGTGGGAAGGATGAGTTGGTCTGTAAGAAATCTGCAGCTATATCATGTCTCCACCAGATAGGGCATTACCAAAGGTAAGTAACTTCTCCAACGTGTTCATGCATTATTTATTTATTTATTTATTTATAACAATAGCAGCAGACCATGACAGGAAAAAATGGTATTCACAGCAAGTACGCCATGAACAACTTGGGTGAATAACATAAACAGTATAGAGGCCACGATAACTGGTGAGTCAGTCACAATGTAAGACAGTACATTTGTCTACATTACGATATAGGTATTTACAAAGAGGGCATGATAGAAGAAAGATCAGATTTTGGCAGATAGCTGCCTGGCGATGGTAGGGTGAGGTGGGGAAAGTGTCTACAGAGGTTATTGAGAGTCCTTATGGTTTTAAACCTTGTCAAATGCCAAGAGCGGATGTGAGGAAGACCTACTACTACAATAATCTAGATTGCCAAAGACTATTGGAGATCAGTGATTTGACAGGATGGAGGAGAATTCTAGGTCAGATTTCATGGATGTTTCTAATTGATTCAGTGGTGGCTGTGGTAGTTAACAAAGAATCAATAAGCATAGTAGGGTTGATGTATATGTAAAAGTTTCTAGCCAATAGTGTTGGCATGAGACTCTACATCTTGGATTAGTTTAGCTTGAGAGAGTAGAGTGCTATCTTGTGTTAGAGATGAGGCCTTTGTTTAAAGATGGGGGAGAAAGTTGGGGACAAAAGAATATAAAGAGTCAAACAAGTAAATAATATCACCTAGAGATGTAGTGTAACGTGAGAAAAGCAGTAGACCTAGCAGTGATCCCTGTGGTGCCGCATCATCTGAAAATGCTGGTGCGCAGCAGGGTCATTGTACCTGGCAGAGGCATACTGAAAAGTCTCAGAAATGGGGTAGGGAGGGTCTAGAGGGGTTTATTTAACGACCAGGCAGCTCTAACCCCTACAGATACTGGAACAACAAGATGAGATGCCTGGTCCACAAAGAATTTTTGTGTGTTGTGTCAGAACTAGAACCGTGAACCCATCAGGTCACACCTGGAGTAACACTGGGTTGAAATAAGTCCCATCAGCCCACCCTTATGATGGAATATCGTCATGTGGGAACCTGTATCATAAATCCAGATCTCACCCAGCGCACCTGGTGATGGTGCGGAGATGGATTTTGAAAGTATTCTTCCAGACCACAGTGTTCTTCAGATAGTGCTAATGGAGTGCAGTGCCAGTGAAAAATAAAGTGAAAAGTGAGAATAAAATTAACTCTCAGGACAAAAATTAAGTTTAATAGGTATTGTCCTAAGGTCAAAGCTTAAAAAAAAGCCAGATAGTTTAAAATAATAACTATCGGATGGCACCGTGCAGTGGGGTCAACATGTTTCAGCTCAATTGGACAGAGTGTCCAAGCTTTCTTCAGGACCAGATGGTATCGGCGACTGCATTTAGAAAAGTTTTGCTAAAGTATGTGCACAGATATTTTTGGGAAATTCCTACCAGAGACTTTGAGCCCAAATGTTTTCTGGTGGATATCCAATCATTCGTTCTCTCCTAGAAGAAAAACAAGTGCACAACAGCAAACAATGACATAGTGCATGATGGTGTCTCGGAAAAAAGAACACAACACAACAACACAAACTAGGCGAAAAGAGAAAATCTCTACGCCACTCAGAAGACAGGAAGTTCTCCTGGTATTACCAATACACAGTTAGAGAAAAAGTATTTATAAAATATAGCTTACCCAGCATTCTGTGGGAAGTTACCTCACCTCCGGCACCCGCTCGGGAAGAAGGAGGCACCGCTCTGTTAAAGTGGAAATGACACAGAGGACCTCAGTGACTCATCAGAGGTACCTCAAACAAATTGATTGGT
This sequence comes from Lissotriton helveticus, assembly GCF_964261635.1. Lineage (NCBI taxonomy): Eukaryota > Metazoa > Chordata > Amphibia > Caudata > Salamandridae > Lissotriton > Lissotriton helveticus. Next base: position 93,810,280 of record NC_136067.1, on the reverse strand, counting down.
CATTCTCAATAGTTTTACTAACATAAAAACCAGTTGTTCTAAGAGAGACTCAACCCAAACAGACCAATGACTGTCACTCAGCATAGAGGGTTAAAAATTAAAATCAATACAATCTCATCTAACAGTCTGATAGAAAGAGAGTGTGACCTGTTTAAAAAGAAGTATTTCAAAAAAAGCAGGACAAAAGGTTAGGGGATAAAGCTTATCTATGAAGCTAGCTGGAAATATGAGTCAAATCTCCCTTAAGTAGAAAAGAAATGGGAGCTACCTCATATCTATACCTCCCAGGCTAAGGTCTAGTATAATGAAGAGACCCTACCTATCCGTCGGTTCCTCTAGGCCGGCGTCCGAGAGGGAGTGGAGGTGACTGATCGCCACTCGCGCCTCTCTTTTTATACTTGTAGTGATGTAGGTTAATTGTTTGATAGGGCACACCTGGCCGATTCAGAATTTTATTAGCACCAAACTGCGCCGAATCTGAGTCGTAACAGTTTTAGCGCAACGCGCATGCCCCGGTAAAGAACTAAACCGCGCATGCGCTTCATGGAAGACGCTGTTCTAACCGCGCATGCGCTGAAAAGCGGCATCACGGTAGGCGCGTATGGCAAAGTTATAATTTAAACCCGTGTGCCCAGAATCGAAAAACCTCGCGATTGAAGTAAGCGAGGTATGCTCGAGTATTTAAACTCTACCGGTTCATCCCAATTCTGGCTTACTGTAAGCGCCGGTGGTACACCTACCTGCGCGTGCGCCTCACAGGAACGCTGCTCTAACCGCGCATGCGCTGACACGGTAAGCGCGTGTGACAAGGTTAGACCGGTATGCCTCAAATAGAAAAGAAAAGACCCTCGCGATTAATGTTTTAGCAAGGTATGCTTAAGTGTTAAACTCTGCAGGTTTAACCTGGCTTACTGTAAGATGTCAAAGCAGTGCTCAGCTAATTAAAGTAAAATAAACAGTAAAAAAACGGGGACAACCAACACAGACAATCAAGGATGTCGTAGGAATCACAATGATGTAACTCCTAAGTACATTTTACATTTTAGGAGCAGGCTGCAAAAACCTTAGAGAAACCACATATCTATCATGTGGCTCTAGAGTATAGTGAAGATGTTCATCGCTATTCAATAAAGGCCATGTATTGTTATTCAGTTAGGGCCAAGAGCTATGTGACACAACATCAAAAATGGAATCAATTACAGCGATGTCCATGGTATGTCGTCATTCAAGCCCTTGGTATCGCTTTTAAGATGGAAAATCCATTTCTGCTCTTTAATGAATAAAAATCTTGACACATCACTTATGTGGGGAGGAATATAAGGATGTTCTAGAACCACCCACTGCATATCATCTGCTGTGTGTTTGAGAGTCAGGAAATGATTGGTAAGTCTCGTAGATTGTTTGTGGCACCTAATGGTACTTTTATGTTCCCCAATCCGTAATTTGATTTTACGGGTGGTGTATCCGATATACCTTAAGGAACATGGACAGGTGATCATGTAAATTACTCTGTCTGTGTTACAATTAGTATGTTTTTTGAGGAGCCACGTCCTCCCTGTCCCAAGCTTTGACCTTAGGACAATACCTATTAAACTTAATTTTTGTCCTGAGAGTTAATTTTATTCTCACTTTTCACTTTATTTTTCACTGGCACTGCACTCCATTAGCACTATCTGAAGAACACTGTGGTCTGGAAGAATACTTTCAAAATCCATCTCCGCACCATCACCAGGTGCGCTGGGTGAGATCTGGATTTATGATACAGGTTCCCACATGACGATATTCCATCATAAGGGTGGGCTGATGGGACTTATTTCAACCCAGTGTTACTCCAGGTGTGACCTGATGGGTTCACGGTTCTAGTTCTGACACAACACACAAAAAAAATTTGTGGACCAGGCATCTCCTCTTGTTGTTCCAGCATACTGAAAAGTACCATACTTTCACCATGAAGCTATGAATAATTTTTTCAAGTGCAAATGGCCGAAACTGCCCCTCCACCTCCCCCCCAGATTTCATACTACAACTAACCCCTCCTGGTGTGTATACAAACACCCTTATACATTCCAACACCTTGCTCTGGTTCTGCAATATTCTCACGTAATACATCTTTTTTTTTTTTGTTTAATAAATTTTTATTGAAAATTTTTGCAAGTAAAACAGAGTACCTGCCATAAATTGGAAACATATGAACGAAAATAGGGAGATACTATCAGGCATAGCATTATGTGATGAAATACAGCAAAACGGGGGATGCAAAGGAAGGGTAAGGGTGAAATAGAAGGAAAGAAAGAAAGAAGAAAAGAAAGAAAAGGAAAAAGAGAAAGGAAGGAAGAGGAAGAAAAGAGAAGAGATGAGGAAAAGGTAGATAGTGCTCAGTGGGATATAGTAGTAGAGGAAAGATGAGAAACAAAGGGTAGCCATAGAAGATCAGATTTTATTTTTTGAGGAATGGAGGAGGAGGATACAGTGGCAATTCTATGTTCGTCACAAATAAAATTCCACCACATGGATTAAGATATTTTGGAATTATCTTTCCATGACGATAGAATGACCTTAAGAGCTAGAGCAATAAAGAGGTCAAACAACTTAGATGCAGATGGGGTTATATCAATATCAGTGGAAAGGGAGCCTAGAAAAACATGCAGAAAAGATACATCATTATTAAACTTAAAAATTGAGATGCAAACCTTCCAAACTGAACTCCAAAAGGAATAAACCTTAGTACATTCACATAGCAAATGGATTAACGTACCTGGAGCATTAGAACAAGACCAACATAAGGAAGAGGAAGTGGGAGAAAATTTACAAATGCTAACGGGAGTAATAACCGCTCTACAATAGACAAAATATAGAGATTGAGTCACACAGGCAGCTGCAGAGACTTTAAATAACTTTGCCCAAATTTTCTCCCACAAATTAATGGAAAAGGAGACAGATAAGTCATTTTCCCAAGTAAGTTCAACAGGAGATTTAAGACGGGATTGGGTAGCAGATAGCAATATGTTGTAAACCAGAGCAGCCTTAGGGGTTTGGGTAGAGAACAAAGGATATAAGGGAGATGGGGGGGTCACAACGGGAAATTCAGTTGGGAGTGTAAAAGTAGCTAAGTGTGATGTAATAGCAGTAACAATAATAGTGTATTCACCTAAAAGAGTATCGGGAAGGTGGTAACGCAGTTTCAAATCTTGGAAGGGGACGATATTGAAATTATGAAGGAATTAATATACAAAGGAAACATTCTTCTCCTTCCAATATTTGTAGTAAAAAGATTTACCCTTATATTTGAGAAATTGATTGTACCAAACAATGGAAGACAAAAAACATTGCAAAGGGTTTACATCCTTAGAAAAAGTACTAGAAATAAGAGTATGCGAATATCTCAAAATGGGGTATTGAGATATAAAGGAACAGTTGGACATAAAAGCAACATGTTCAAAAGGAAAATCCTTCAAAAGTGTACGTTCAAAAAGAACCCATTTGGGGACTGGTATGGTTTGAAAATCATAAGCTAAGGAAAATGACTGTTTAAGTAGAAAAGCAGAATGGTAAGATTTAAACAAAGGGAAACGGACTCCTCCTTCAGTCTTTGGACGAGTGGGTTTGAGTAAGCCAATACGAGGGTGTTTATTATTCCATAGGAATTTTGTACATAAAGAGTTTATACGGGAGAAATATATATTAGGAATTCTGAAAGGAAGCATGGAGACTGTATATAACACATGGGGAGTAACCATCATTTTAATAGTATCAAGCCTACCCCACCAGGAAAGAAAAAGCGGGGACCACAGGAGAAGAAGAGCTTGTAGTTTCTGGATCAAATTATTAAAGGTAAATTTGAGGGTATCCCTAAGGGAAGAAGAAAACCAGGGGCCAGATGTAGGTAGGCATTTACCAGTCGGTAACGGCCGAATTCGGCCGTTACCGACCAGTAAATGGAATTTGAGATGTAGGGGGCATATTTTTACAGAATCGGTAAATTTACTGATAGGTAAATTTACCGATTCTGTAAAATACTGAATCGGTATTTTTACCGATTCGGTAAATTTGATATGTAGGTGGGACTCTTCTGAGTCCCACAAGCCTTACCGAATCGGTATTTTACCATCAAATTCAATTTGATGGTAAAATACCGATTCCGGTGTGCATGCACATGTGTGCATGCACACCTGTGCCATATGACAGGCAGACCTGCCCTTAGGGCAGGTATGCCTGCCACATGGCACCCGAACCTGTTTTGGGGGTGCTAGAGGGTGTCAAAGTGACACCCCCTGCACCCTTGTGAAATTCGGTATTTACCGATTCGGTAAATACCGAATCGGTAATGCCCATTCATTCCTATGGGCTTCAAAGCCCATAGGAATGAATGGGCATTACCGGTCGGTATTTACCGAATCGGTAAATACCGACTTTTACAGATTCGGTAAATCCACATCTGGATTTACCTACATCTCCCTCCTTATATTTTACCGATTCATAAATACCGAATCGGTAAAATTGGGTATTTATGAGTCGGTAAAATATATTTACCTACATCTGGCCCTAGATACCTAAATATTTAATTTTGGTGGGACACCAGGTAAATTCAGGATCACTGAACATGTATTGGGAACAATCAGGATTTAAAGGCAGGACTTCAGTTTTGGATAGGTTCAGTTTATAGCCAGAGATAGAGGAGTAAAGATGGACTTCAGTCATAAAATGGGGCAGCGAAGTAACAGGGTTAGACATGTAAACCAAGATATCATCCGCATACGCAGAAAGTTTGGTGTGAATAGAGGAGAACTGAAAACCTGTAATCATGTCGTTATTGCGGATGCGTTCAAGGAAAGGTTCAAGGCAAAGAATAAATAATAAGGGAGAGAGGGGGCAACCTTGCCTCGTTCCACGGGATAAGGAAAAGTATTTGGAAAATTGATTGTTGACAAAGATGCTGGCACGGGGACAGGAATACAACAACTTAACATATGAAATAAAGGAGGGCACAAAACCAAACCATTGGAGAGTCTTAAACATAAATTGCCAATTGATACGGTCAAAGGCCTTTTCCGCGTCTAGAGAAAGAGCGGCAAGGGGGTCTTTACATTTCTTACTCAGGGAGATAATGTTAGCAAACATACGTGCATTATCCGAAGCAAGCCTACCCTTTACAAAGCCAACTTGATCTGTTTTAATCAAAAGGGGAATAATATTGTCAAGGCGGGAGGCAAGGAGTTTGGCAACAATTTTACAATCATAGTTAATCAGGGAAATAGGGTGGACATTTTTACAGTAGGAGTGGTCTTTATCTGGCTTGGGGATAATAATAATTAACGCGTCCATGAAGGACCCTGAGGCCCTGGCTTGAGCAATAAAAGAATTAAAAAGTTGTAATACCTTAGGGGCAAAAATCGAGGAGAAAGTAGAATAAAATTCGACAGGGAGGCCATCTGGGCCAGGGGCTTTAGAGCGTTTCAGGGCTTGGATGGCAGAGAGTACTTCTTGAAGAGTAATATCTTTCTCTAGAGAAGCAAACTCGTCTGGGAGATTGGGAGGGGAGGGAAGGCCTGAAAAAAAAGAGTCAAGGTTCTGAGTGGAGGGGAAAGTGTCATCTGAGTAAAGGGATCGATAGTAATTATGAAAGACCTCAGCAATATCTTCATCAGACGACACCAGTTTGTTAGTGGATTCATTAAGAATAGGTCCAATGGTTTTACATTCTGCTTTAATTTTCAGGTAATTAGCCAACATCTTGCCCGCCTTGTTTTGACCCCCGTGGTACTTAGATTTGAGTTTAAGTAAAACGTTACAGGCTTCAACAGTGGCCAATTTATTGAGTTCTGTCTTTGCCACAATGAGGGCAGTAAGGGCAGCGGAATCCTTAGAGGTAAAATATGTGTGTTCTAATTGTTTGATATTGTGTAATTGAGCCTCATATTTAGTTTTAGCAACTCTCTTCTTTTGTGAGACAAAAGATAAAACAAAAGCACGCAGGGCGGCTTTAAAAGCATCCCACGTGTTGGGAATGGAGGTATCCGAGGGATCATTAAAAGTAAAAAATTCATTAATGAAGGTAGTAACATTTTTTATAAAAAGAGGGTCGGATAAAAGGAACGTATTTAATTTCCAACGGCTAAATGTCGAGGAGGTGAGCGAAAAGTCGAGTGTGGCAAAAACAGGGACATGGCCCGAAATAATTATGGAGCCAATTTCCGATTTCTGAATAGAGGGGAGCAAGGATTTGCTGACCAAAATGTAATATATCCTAGATCTAGTATGATGCGTGTTAGAGAAAAAAGTATATTCAAAAGAGTCAGGGTTACACGTTTTCCATACATCAAAAAATGGACGACAGGCAATGGCTGATTGGAAAGCTTTGTGAGTTTTGTCAGGTTGAAATTTACATTTGGATAGTCTGTCAGAGTAAGGATCCAACCATTGGTTAAAATCCCCGGCCACAACAAGGTTAGGGCAATGAGTAGAAGACAGGAGAATTTTAATATCCGACCAAAATTTGGGATCAGGGCGAACAGGGCCATAAATATTCAACAAGACTAACGTCTTGTTCTGGACTACAATTTTCGCCATTACCCATCGTCCATCATCATCATGTTCAGTAGAAATAATTTGAACTGACAAAGCCTTATGAAATAATATAGCGACACCCCCTTTCTTATCAGCAGCAGGTGAGAAAACAACTTGACCCACCCAATGACGTTTTAGCTTTAACGACTCCACCTCAGAACAATGAGTTTCTTGTAGAAATGCAATTTGTGATTGAAGTTTAGACAAATGTGACAATACCTTTTGACGTTTAACAGGATTTCCAAGACCACGGAGGTTCCACGACACGAGATTACACATGATGAAGGAGTTGAGGAACAGGAAACAAATGAAGGGTAGACACTGCAGGTAGGGGAGCACAAAATAAAACACAACAATCAGGAATCTTGGAGAAGGGCAAATCCACACAAGGAAGTACATAAGAAGGACAAGCGAACTGCGACAAAAACATCAATACCGAAAAAAAATAAACAGGAGACGAAAATGACCAGGAAGAAAGAATACAGAAAGAAAGAAAGAAAGAGAAGAGAGAAGCATGGAGAAAGTATGAAAGTATAGAGGAAGAAACAGATCAGGGCAACAAAGCCAGATCTGTAAAAAAGCGAGAAAACAATGAAGGTGGAGCATGGTGACATGCGACAAGGCAGAGCACAGGCATTGCAAACGATAAAAGGGTACTATAGGCTATACACAAAGAAGAAAAGAGCAACCCAAGGAAGAATTAGCCAGAATAATAAGTTATAAGCGACAGAAGACAGCAGAGAACATAATGAAAAGGAAGAGAAAATTAATGAAATGATAGGTAGAAGTCTAGGAATAGACGTATGTAGAAGAAACATATGAAAGAAACAGAAGAGAAACACTTAAACAGTTGTATCCATTCCTGTAGAGGGAAAACTTTGCAAGAATATCTTCAGCTTCGCTGGATCATCAAAAGTACGTGAACGTCCATCATGGGTGACCTTGCAGAGGCAAGGATGGAGGATTCCGTACTGAAGATGAAGGTGCCTCATGAGAGGACGTAACTCCAGGAACTCTTTACGTCGGGCGTTCGTTGTATTGGAGACGTCCTGCGAGATGAAAATGTTATGTCCCGACCAAGTAAGATGTCGTTTTAGTTTTGCAGCTTTCAGGACAGTCATGAGTTCGGTGACTTCCAGAAAGAGCATGATGACGCCTCTAGGTCTAGCGGAATTAGAAGCAGCTTGACCCAATCGGTGTGCTCTTTGAATGTTTAGAGGAGTAGAAGATGGCGATAGACCTAAGAGCTCTGGCAGAAATTTTTGCAGAAAAACAACCATGTTAGGCCCCTCAACATTCTCCGGCAGACCAAAAAGGCGTAGGTTATTACTACGATTTCTATTTTCAAGGTCCTCTGTGTGCAATTTCAGCTTGTGAATTTCCTGCTCAAGTAATGGAATTTTAGTAGAGGCATCCTGAAGAGAACTGACGCACTGTTCTAGATCCAGGACCTTACTCTCCATAGTGATCCATCTCTCCTCCATCTGCTTCAATTTCTCATTCGTGGAAGACATAAATGGTTGAAGACCTCGAACTTCATCCAGGATAGAGTCTAAAACTGGGTTTGGGGAAGCATGGATAGGCGAAGGAGGGTCACCTTTCAGTCTCTTGGGTTTGGTGCCAGTGACAGACGAACGGGCTGAGTGAGAATCATTAGCCATTGCAAGCGATAAAGAAAAAACACTCAAACCAGAGATTAAGGTGCAGGAGCAGAGGAGGATCCACAAAGAAAAATAAAATAGGAGCAATAGTCAATAGAGGTGCACTGCCAACAAAGAGGAAAATATGCGCTCAGCGGCTGAAGAAAAAGCGGCTACACACAGTTCCAATCCAAGAGAAGTGAGTCACAGACGAACTAGAGACAGCAATAATCCCATATGGATCAGCAACTGTGGAGAGGAGCCATCAGAGCTAACCGCATAGCATGAGGTCGTCAAATGAAGCAGGAGACACCAAAAATAGCGATAAGAGAGCCCATGGAGGCAATAATAGCCAGCCGGAGATAGAAGGAGAAAAAGGGCGCAAAAAAATTATATACCTCAATGAAGGAATAGCAGGTGCGCACCTTTTAGGAAAAATAAAATAAAATAATAAAAAAAACAGTAAGAATGGCAGGTGAAGAAGCACTGTCATAGCGCTGTTGGAAGGGCATATGACCTTAGGTGCTAGAATTCATGCTGGCAGCAAGAAGCGAGCAGCGAGTAACGGGCTTACCGGGAGGTAGAAGCAGTCTAAAATGGCGGCCGCTCTCACCCGCGATGAGGTGGAAGCGTCACCGGCACGAACTCGCTCGCCAGCGGGACAGGAACGAAGAAAAGGCTGACCATCGGCTCACCGCATGTTCCGGTTGCGGGTACCATCAGGTGAGGAAGAAACTGCGGTGCAAAAACGGCAATTATGAGAAGAAGAGCTCCGCCGTTTCACGGAGCTCACGCCAGGACCGCCATGTTGCAGCGGCGTACAAGCCACGCCAACTCACGTAATACATCTAACATACTTTCCTTTCAACAAATATAGGTTCTAGCTCTAACTCTGTCATCAATAAATGACAAAAGCTTCAAACGTCTTCGACATTTGTTTGTAGCATGAAGTTATTTTCTTTTTCACTACCTCCATGATGTCATTCGTTCCAGTTCCCTTCACACCAAGGGGCCTATGATTGACCCATCAGAATAACGATTACCTAATTGTGATTTTGTTTTTGACTCACAAATAGGTAATCACTATATTGAATGTAAGAAAATATTCGGGGCTGCATTAGCGATTCAGTATTTATTCTAATCGCTATTTAGGGAATTGTGAATAGTGATTACCTAAATACCTAATCTGTTAGTAAATTGCAAATGATACATATGCCCTGCTTTGATTACATCACATCCAGGAAGTAGTTTACCAGTGAACATTAGAGAGGAGTGTTGTGGAAGTGAGTGAGAGAATCCAGTCTCAATCTCCCTGAGGGTTTGTTATTCACCCCTAAATTACGTGAAAATGTCATGAAAGGCACAGTCAAGGAGGCTGGATCCAGAAAAAGAAAACTAACGTTTTCTGAAAAGAAACTTGAGATACTGACAGCGGAGTGTGTGCGCTACCACAATGAGCTGTTTGGAAAAAACATCTCTTGCAATGCCAGATTCGCAAACAAATCTATTGAAGACAATGCAGCAAACAATAAATGCAGTAGAAGTCACGCAGAGGCCCATCAAGATCCAAAAGATGGTATGACCTTAGTTCCAGGACAAAGGAAAAGGTAGCAACCTGGCTCACTGAGGCCAGAGCAGCTGGGGGAGGTCTTCCCACGCCCCTCCTACCCCCACCTCCGCTGCACTTGAGGAACCTTTGGAAATAACATTGGAACCAGAGTCAGTGGAAGGCTTTGGCACAATCTACACACCTGAGATTCCAAGTAACTACAAGATCCTAATAAACACACCCATGCATATTAATCATTGCATAAACACGGTATATAGCAATTAATTGTGTAAATGTGCGTACATGAAACACAAAACCCTATCAGATATGGGCCATACAAAAATGCCAGTGTAAGTAAATTAACCTTGCACATGAACAGTGCATTAGTACATTCACAATGCCTCCATTTCCACTGGAGTGATCCCACCTCCGTGGAAAAGAGCAATGGTAAAGTCTCCTTTAAAAAACCCAAACCAAGTCTCAACCCGCATCTCCTGGGTAATTATCGTCCCATCTCGCTTCTCCCAGGGATCAGTAAAATAGCAGAGAAACATGTTAACTCAGTGCTTTCTACATTTTTGGAATCCCACAACCTCTTTCACCCCTCTCAAACCGGCTTCCGCTTGTGCCAAGGAACAGAAAACTGTCTTTTAGCAGTTGTCGAAGAGTCTAAAAAGATTCTTGACACCTGAGGCTCCACACCTGCATGCATGCAGGCAGAGGCTGACCATACGCATATGTTTATGTTATGTTAAAAAATAATCCCTTTTTGGAATGCGATAATTGTCTTTCTGGGAGAATCCATTGGGATACAACTAAAAGTAACATTATGTTTAATTTTTTTCGGATTAAGTTTGCATTAAGAAGTGCACATTTCTGCTGTAGGTTCCAAATTTTTGTTTTATGTCATCTTGTTGGCAAGACGGGAGATTTGTAAACTATGGAAATACGGGAACCCACCGACTTTTTCTGAATGCCTCAAGAACATTGTATACATTATTGAATCGGATATGGCGCGTGATCCAAAAAGCTGAGAGAAAGTGTGGGCTCCGTTCATAAAGTGGAGAGAAAAGAAAACGTGAGTCCTATGATTATGCCACCTACTCTGTTGGCCATTTATCTCCTTGCTTCCCGGCCGGCCCAGTTAGTATGCGGAGATGGAATTGGAAACCGCTGTATACTTGTGGGCTTTTATCCTTGGGTCTCGTTCTATGGTCTACAGTCAGGCTCCGCACGATAAGAGCTGGAGACACTAGAGTATAACCCATCAAGATATTTGGCAAAATGAGGACTAAAAAAAAAAATGACATGGTCAGTGACATCACTGGGGACATCTCAAATGACATCACTGATGATATCATCAACAGAATCTCTGACACACATGCTCACACCCCATATAACCTTTCATACACCCATTCCAACTTCCACTCTACCATTCTCACACCCATTCACACACCCATACCAGTACTTACACAGCTACTCACTGATTCATAGATTAACACACACATTAACTCACTCACCCATACTCCCACTCACACACCCACTCACTCACTAGTACATATCCTCACTCATACACTGAGTCAGTCACCCATAGAGTTAGTCACACATTTACTCACATATAAAATCACACAGCCACTTACTTACCCATAAATTTACACACACACTCGCTCACATACCTATACAGATACTAACAAATACTCACTCACCTATACAGTCACTGACACAAGCATATAATCACCCATACAGCCACTCGCATATGCACTCACTCACCCATACAGTCACTTACATACACCATCTCTCACCTATACTACCTTTCACATACCCAGTTACCCATATACTATTGACACATGCATTCACTCACCGACACAGCCATACACATACTCACTCACCAATACAGCCCTTCCCACACATATTCACTAACCCATAGAGCCACTGACTCATCCACTCACTCCTCCATACAGGCAGTCACACACACCTTCACCCACCCACACAGACACTCAGACACCCATAGAGGTACTTAGACAATCACTCACCCATACAGAAACTCACATAGCCAGTCACACACCCATGCAATCACTTAGACACCAACTGACAGACAGATACAGACATTCATACAAACAGTGATTTACCATACAGACACGTAATCACTCACTTATACAGTCATCACGCACACACTGAAACATCCAATCAGGCACTCATATGCCCACTGATTCAACAATACACCCAGGTATATATATATATATATATATTTAACACTCATAAACGTTTTTTAAAACACTCACAGCCACTGGATGATGTCATCACTGATGTGATCAGTGATGTTATATGAGATGTCACTGACTAAGTCATGAGTGATGTAATATGTGAGGACATAAGCAGGGCATTGCTGGGGTGCGAAGTAGCTCAGCTAACTATAACTGTTGAATTCCACTGGTTTTGTATGAGTGAAACCTGAGCCTAACTATAATGTCCCTGTAACCTCTGTTTGTTTCAGTGAATATTCAGAGTAGAACTTAAAATTCCCTGAAAACCCAAAAAATCAAGGTGCTCCTATCCCCTAAAACGTACCCAACTTATCATGGAGTCGCCACTTAAGCACATGCAAACCAGGTTCCCAACACTAAAACACTTAACAAGTATTGCCACAAATGTTGCGCACACACTAAGGCACATGCATTTCCCTGGCCAAAGGAGGAAAACATCAACACTAACATAATTGTACACATGAGGAAACACATATGGACCAAGTACACAGGACAAAAGAAGGACAGGAGAGAGGCAATATTAGAGCTGTGGACCATATTCAAGGAGGTCCAGACTGGCAATCCTATTCCACAGATAATAAGCAAGGTGCCACACCGCCCCCCAACTCAAGCAGGTATGATGGTGCTCTCTACGATGCCTGTTCTCCCCCTGTTTGGTTACACCAACTTACCAGTTGAGGGAGCTGAAGGGTCCCCTACCAAACAAAGAACTGTTGGCATGAGACTCTAACAGACCAGCAGGCTCTGGCAATCCTGGTACCACCCTAGTCCAGTGCTAAAGTTCTTCTAAGATTGACTGCACCGTCCGTCACATTTAGCCCATCGAGCCACATCGGTGCGTAAAATACGCACTCCCACTGGGTCAGATGAACACACTCGAGTGATAGGGAGATTCATAGCGGTTCTGGACAACAATACAACTAGCGGGGTGAGAAAAAGGGTCCCAGTCCTTTGGGATCCAATGAGGTGGAAGCTGCAGGGTTTGCTCAGGTAGCCAAAGAAACAACAGGAAGTGAGTTTGAGGTTCCACCCAAAAAGAACAGAGCATAACTCAGAGCAAAGTAGGCATTCTAGGTGGGATTTAGAGGAAAGGCACGAAATGAAGAGAGAGAGCTCATGCCAAGGAAGCACGGCAGGAACGCAGAGCAGTGCTCCTCCACCTGAGGAGGGCAGGGATAGGTACAGAGCACCATTCGGGGAAGTGTCCGAGGCAGAGTAAGAGGATTGGCTTTTGGCTGGGACCCAAACTTCACCAGATTGTCAGCGTAGGAGAGGAGCTGATAAGGAAATACAAGGCCAAGGGACCCTGGTACAGACTCAGCTAAGACATAAAAGAAGAAAAATGGCACCTTTGCGTGTGCACGAGTGGAGCAGCAATAAAGACGTCCGCTGCTCCTCCCAAACGTGTAGGACAGACAAACTGACCCCAAGAGAGACAGTGGTCCGAGAGGAAGGAGAGATCTTCGCATGACCATTTTTCCACCTGCTAGCCCGCTGGACCGAGGCAAAGGAACAGTGCGATAGACCCTGGCTGGAGGAAGAATCCTTGAATCAGAGAACATGGCTGTTACGGAAGGCTGCATTCCGACAGAACTGCCCCCAAAAGCCAGAAGCCTCTAGCCAACGAAGGCCCCCTTAGACTTCAAAAGCGAAGCTGTCCACCAGTATCAGGAGCTATATTTCCAATACGGTTGGGATAGCAAAGTCCCCATAGACCTCCACGGCGCAGTTGTCGACAGGTTGCAAAGCGCTGCATGTCTCGGGAATGGAGGTGCGCTCTAATAACCAACTATCCCAGTCCAGCACCTTTGATTAGATGAGGTTGATGCAGTTCTAGGCCTCGCACTGGGCTATCCGTGTAGTGATACTCCACCTCCTCCTTTTCCCTCAAATACCCTGAGAAAGACGTGGTCCGAGGAAGAGGAGGGTGCTGGGGAAAAAGGGAGTCTGCAAGATCCATCACAACTCCAGGCAATATTAGGACCCAGAAATAGGCTCACCCTCGTAGCAGGCCTAACAATCAGCCAATACACAGACCTACATACACATCTGAAAAGCAGTAAGCCCAATCTCGGACACCACAATATCAGAAGCACATGGAGACCACGGGACTGCTTTCTGACTTCCATTTTTCCCTACTAAATAAAATAGCAAGATCACATGAGATCTAGGGAAGCACCCAAAAGCCTGATAAAAAGAAGCCCAAAGCTAGTCCACAAGGACGTTTCTAGAGAAACTGTGTAGTCAAGACACCTGGTTCCCATAGGGAGTTTCATGATGCACGCTGCATGCCGGGACTAGAGGGTTATGCAAGTGACCTTAGGGCACCTTACGATCGCCAACAACATTCAATTGCTACATGGACCCTGCTTACACATCGCCCCAATAACGTGTAGGTGAAAAGACACCACCTGCACAGATAATACACCCACATGTATGCATTGGAGAGAAAGGGGATGGCAACGCTGATGGGACCCTTGCTAAAATTGATTCCACCCTATGTTCATGAGACAACCTCGTAAAAATCTTTCACCAGTTTAAACTCCCAGCCAGCCATGGAGAGGGGGAAGGCCCAACTCCCCATAAAAATGAATGTGTTCCATGAACCCTAACGCACTTTCAAAATAAGATACCCCGACTGAGGCCACCTTCCTGTGCCTCACTAAACATTGCACGAGTAAATGTGGGAAACACCACACCTAAAGAAAAGCACAGGAACCCAGAAGAAAAATGATGGCACATGCATTAGTTCACTGTTTTCTAACAGAATGGCAATTGAACGTCTATGTGCACCACCTTTTCAGTGGCCACATCAACACCTTGATGAGATCTACAGAGTGCAAATTGAGGATTACAAACTGTATCTTGAACTTTTGTTTTGAACTTTCAAATCAGTAAGCCCCAAGCACCAGAGGCCTACAGTCATATGCCTTGGATCCAACCCAGGACCCACAATGTTCATTAAGTTATGTATTGTTGCACTTCTGTGTACACTCTGTTTGCTATTCGTGATTCTGCATCCATTCATCACCAAAGCACTGCCCAGTCTAATGGAGTCCACCCCAAAGCCAGCACCGCGCTTGCGTAGGCACCTTTCCCACATCACTTATAGTTACACCGAACCAAACACTAGCATTCCACACGCACTACAAATTGTCCTCTTACACAACATGTGGTATCAGCATCTGACTGCAGTGGGCTTAATGACAACAGCCAGGCCATGTTACGTTTGTTTGCTGATACTGAATGCTGTAGGCGCACACAGGCTTTACTTATCCCAAGAGGTATCCACCGAAAATGCAAAATGCCTTCTTCACCTATACCTATGTCGGATTAGAGCCAAGATTCAACACAACAGAGTAGAACCCCATAGAGTAGTAGGAAATCTCACCTGATACGAGACCAATCCCAGAGCATTGTACCTTTTCACCAAGCCTAGTGACATTCAAACAGAGCTAGATTGGATGCGCAAGAGGGGCACCATAGGGAAGGATATTGTTTTGCCTGAAGACTTTCTAGAAAATAGATTCTTGGAGGTAGCAAAACCACCTCATTAATGCATGAACACATACACTCCTATTTCCATCTGTGGTCGCAGAGTGGCCCTTAGCATATCAGGGGCTGTCTTATTTAATAGCAAATGGACCCCAAACATGGAGTTTCACTGTAGGGCCATCCACCTAAACAATTTTAAGGGGAATGGGTCTCGTAGGGGATGGTTGAGCCACGGCATAGATATCCCATGTCAGGAAATCTAAGATACTGAAGTGAATAGATATACGTAGTTAGAAGGAAAGGGGCACCCCTAATTGTACGGAAACTTACACTGTATTCCTAGTGTTCCTTGTGTTTCAGAGGTAAAGGAACCATTCTACTCAGAACAAATGAGAACTGTGGCTCAATACTGCACATTTCCGAACATGCAATTGTACACCTTCAAGCTGATTTATACGTATTGGCAATGCATTGTGTTTACCTGCATTCAGCTTGTCCCCAGGTGGTGTGGCCTCCGCTCCCTGGTCACCATGCACAACCGACCCTGGCAATTCCTGGAGAAGATATGTCAGAGTTCCATCAACACTCGCTAAGGACAAAGACTCGAGAAAAAAAACTGCTGAGTATTTTGGCTGGCCTAGGTACAGGGACATGCCAGAAGAATTCAGACTGCTCTCTGACACTCCAATAAACGCGGGAGAGTTCATGCCATTCTTGACCATGCAGATGTGAGTGAATGCCAGATGGTTACAATTACCTAGATGGGAAATGTTGAAGATGATAAACAACATAACAAGGGAATATGCCAATACTGATATAATCATTTAGCACACTTAAAGGCATCCAAAGAAGAAATCAAATTCAAAGCTGGGTATTGCTATTTAATAGCTGTTTATTTTAATCATATATATTTGAAAATGCCAAATGTGGTACTTAGTACATTTTGAATTGAAGAGTTGCAAGCGCAAGAATGAAAAATAGGACACAATAAGATAAAATCACAATCACCACTTCAATAATCACGCATATCACAGTCACCCCACTCACATTCAGACTTTCAAATAAAAGATACTTCCCATAATCTTGATAGTTCAATATACCAGTATGGGAAGTATAAACGGTCTGCTGTAAATTCAACAAAAATCACAAAAGTAATTTCGGTGGAGTAACCCACTCAAATGGTTTTTTAACAGTCAATTCTATTCAAACCATAAGTTTTATAAAGATGGTGTACAAAAATTCAAGTGCGGTACAAATTGGCACAAGAAAAACAGAAGCAGACCAATGGAGAAAGGCCTACGCATTTCGAATCCCTATGAGTCAGAAGGGGATTCTCCTCAGGGCCAGAAAGTGTTCTGGAAGACAGAAAAGAAACGAAATCTATGTGTAAGTTATTTAAAAGAATACAAAAATACTGGCGAGCACTACTACACCAAAGTTTCACACAGCTTACCCTCATCAATAGGTGCAAAGCTGGAAACTCCTGCAGAGGTAGGAGAGAGAAAAAGACAGAAGAAAAACATACCCAGTGTCAGCGGGGGGGGGGGGTAAGTTATAAATGTAGCCTATCTAAAACGATCTTCTCAAGGGGCTGATGGGGGTTTGTTTACCTGAAGTCAGGTGCAGTGTCCACAGATGCTGAAAGGGTGCTATCTGGTAGTAAATGCGGAGTCTGGGGGACAGAACGCATTGGTTTAAATGACCAAATCCTTACGTTGATGGCAAGAATAATAAAAGCATGCACGGCACTTCAGACTATCGAGCTCTTACCGGCAATTCCTGTTTTACGGTGCTGAGCCGCAAAGGGAGACAGAAGGTACGCTGTATCCGATTAGGCCCACACGGGTCAAACAATTTCATATATCCACTCGGTAATTAAAATAAGAGTGGTATTAGCCCATGGCAGCGGTTGGAGCCGGTCGAGCAAGAACAGCAAATTATACGAGACAACGAAGCTTACTGGGGCTGGTGGAGTCTCACGGTATAGCTGTACGGCGTTCTAAAAGCACTAATCCTTCACGCATGCGCAGTCAATGTGTGCCCGTCAGACGCAGAGTCTTCCACATTGAACGCGCAAAGCTTAAACGGGGAACGCCCCACAGGGGAGGCGCCAAAGGGGGCTGGTTCATTCTAACAGCAAAGTGAGGAAGGTCTACCCGATGCTCGCAAGGGCATGTAATGCCTAGTAATAAAAGCACTGAGAGTTAAAAAGGTGCAAAAGATAATTGTGGACCCCTGTCTTTTAGGCTTATCTGCAAAAATAAACCTTTATATGAAAGCCCCAGGTTAATGATTGCACACACGAAGGAAATAAAAGGGTGAATCCGCATGTAGTGGCACTACGAGGAAGTGAAAAACAGAATAACTTATAGTTTGTAAATTTCAGACAGTTCATTAAGACCTGTTACGGCCGTGTCGAATTTGACAAAGAGGAGTGCCTCCCTTTTAGATAGTTTGGAGTCCCAATCTCCACCACGTGGATCTTTTTCGACCTTAGAAATGCGGATTCACCCTTTTATTTCCTTCGTGTGTGCAATCATTAACCTGGGGCTTTCATATAAAGGTTTATTTTTGCGATAAGCCAAAAAACAGGCGTCCACAATTATCTTTTGCACCTTTTTAACTCTCGGTGCTTTTATTACTAGGCATTACATGCCCTTGCGAGCATCGGGTAGACCTTCCTCACTTTGCTGTTAGAAAGAACCAGCCCCCTTTGGCGCCTTCCCTGTGGGGCGTTCCCCGTTTAAGCTTTGCGCGTTAAATGTGGAATACTCTGCGTCTGACGGGCACACATTGACTGCGCATACGCGAAGGATTATGCTTCTAGAATGCCGTACAGCTATACCGTGAGACTCCACCAGCCCCGGTAAGCCTTGTTGTCTCGTATAATTTGCTGTTCTTGCTCGACCTGCTCCAACCGCTGCCGTGGGCTAACACCACTCTTATTTTAATTACAGAGTGGATATATGAAATTGTTTGACCCGTGTGTGCCTAATCGGATACAGCGTACCTTCTGTCTCCCTTTGCGGCTCAGCACCGTAAAACAGGAATTGCCGGTAGGAGCTCGATAGTCTGAAGTGCCTTGCATGCTTTTATTATTCTTGCCATCAACGTAAGGATTTGGTCATTTAAACCAATGCGTTCTGTTCCCCAGACTCCGCATTTACTACCAGATATCACCCTTTCAGCAGCTGTGGACACTGCACCTGACTTCAGGTAAACAAACCCCCATCAGCCCCTTGAGAAGAACGTTTTAGACAGGCTATATTTATAACTTACCACCCCCCCCCACTGACACTGGGTATGTTTTTCTTCTGTCGTATTCTCTCTCTCCTACCTCTGCAGGAGTGTCCAGCATTGCACCTTTTGATGAGGGTAAGCTGTGTGAAACTTTGGTGTAGTAGTGCTTGCCAGTATTTTTGTATTCTTTTAAATAACTCACACATAGATTATGTTTCTTTTCTGTCTTCCAGAACACTTTCTGGCACTGAGGAGAATCCCCTTCCGACTCATAGGGATTCGAAACGCGTAGGCCTTTCTCCATTGGTCTGCTTCTGTTTTTCTTGTGCCAATTTGTACCGCACTTGAATTTCTGTGCACCATCTTTATAAAACTTTTTTTTTTTTTTTGGTGTAAGACATTTATTTCACATTGCCACAGAGTTGAAGTACATTCTCGTCGCCTACAACCATATGAGCCTGGCTTAACATTTTGTTTGAAGCATTGAGCGTGCCGCTCGACATACACGGCCCATCAGCCGACAACCGTAGGTCCGGCGGCGTTTTCGTGACAATTCTGACATGCGTGTAATTTGATAATGTTGCAAGCTAGTACACTTACGTTCTCGTTCTTACATTTTACGTAGTATATTTGAAACCTCAGTAAACTTGAGTAACATTGTAAGAAAGCCCCTAAAACTTATAGCACTGTGTCACAGCATTCTTCCCCCTCCATTACACTTCAAATAACCAAATTCATTAGCATGAGGCCGGAATCAACTCAGCTCTACAGGAGCATCATGGTCCGTTGCAATTTTTAACAGGTACTGTCTAAAGGGTGCCCAATAGTCTCTGAGGGCGTGAACCCGCTGGCAGTTCCTCTTCGTATGTGGCCAGTGTGTCACAACAGTATGTCAGGTCCTCCAGCCAGTTTTTCACCCTGGGCTTCAACTTACTGCACCAGTGCAATGATACTCTTCTTTTTGCCATTAGCAAGGCAATCACACACAGTTTTTTCCTCTGCGCTTTTAGCTGTGGCACTATACCTAGCAGACATATTTTGGCCGTGCATTGCAAAGTTGCCCCCAGTATGTCGTTAATGGCCTGTATCATTTGTTCCCAATACAGCGCCACTGAACCACAGTGCCATGCCAAGTGCATAAAATCTGCATTGTCTTGTCCACATCTCACACAGTTGGAGTTGTCCCTTAGTCCGTACCTGTGCAATCTGTGAGGTGTGTGATACATGTGATGTAGGTATTTATAGTGGATGATTCTCAGATTGCCATTCGGTGTCAGCATACCCGTCAGTATGCAGGAGGTCTCCCATTCCTCTTCTGTGAGTGTGTAATCTAATGCCGTGCTCCATTTATCCCTTGCCCTTGCAGTGTTTCCCCCAATGTTTGTTTGCGCGCTGTTGTACAATCTAGATACCAAATGTGAGGCCGAGGGTGTGGTGAGTATCAATTGTAAAGGGGCTAGCGTCTGCGGTTCATCTGGGAATGCAGGGAAATATTCTTTCATCGCCCTTTGTAATCTATAGTAGTTGAACCTAAACAGCAATGTTGGATTCTTGATATAATCTAGTTTGTCTAGCGTTATGAATTTCCCATCCCTGTATAAATCACCCAGCCTATCTATGCCGGCGTGTTTCAATAGGTCCATTCCGACCCGCTCTTGTGTAACTGACAGGGCAGGGTGGTGCTCTAGTGGGAGTGCTGGTGCGTAAAGTGCTATGCATTGCGCTACCTTACCCAATAGTCTCCATGCTTCGATTGTGGTATTGACCGGGTTGATGTCATGGTCATGCAATTTGGGTCTTTTATGCGGCAATATACTCGTCAGCGGGATTGGATCCGCGTTCCCTTTTCCACCGCTACATGCGTCAGGAAAGGTATCTCATGGTACCAGTAATGCGCAAATTGCGCCTGGGCGCAGAGATAATAGAGGTAGATATCCGGGACCTTAAATCCACCCTTAGCGTACGGTAGTGTCATTGTTTGTAAATCTAACCTGGCTTGTTTTCCTGCCCAGATTAGGGTCAACATTAGGGATTTGATATTACGGAATACCTCTGCTGGGGGCTTGATAGGAATGTTGTTGAACAGGTACAGAAATTTCGGGAGCAGTACCATTTTCACAATGGCGAGTCTATCAGCCAGGGACAGCGGCAGCCCAACCCACCTCTTGATCTTGTCCTCTAGTGAGGATATAGCTCTCCCGTAGTTGGTACGGATAACCAATTCCGGGTCCCTGTGGAACCATACTCCCAGATACCTTGTCGGCTCGCCTTGCCATTCCAGAGGGTAGTCCAGTGCAGTTGGCTGGGTACCATCCGTCAATGACAGTACAAGTGACTTGGTCCAATTGATCTGCAGCCCTGAGTACTGGCCAAATTTAATGTATTCTCGCAGCAGCGGGTTAAGATTCGTTTCTGGGTTTTTGACATACAGTACCATATCGTCTGCGTATAACGATATGTGTATGGGACGTGCTGGGAGCTGAATGGCAGAGTAGTGATGGTGCTGCCTGATCTTGCAAGCCAGTGATTCAAGTATGAGTGCAAGCAGCATTGGTGACAGTGGACACCCTTGCCTTGTGCCTCGACTAATGGCTATCGGGTCCGAGAGGTGTTTATTTATCCTAATACGCGCCGTTAAGTCCGTGTATAGCATCGTTATCCAACCTATAAACAAAGGCGGAAAACCCATTCGTATAAGAACTGCATGGAGAAAGGGCAAGTCAATCGTATCAAACGCTTTGGCCGCGTCTAGTAACACTGCCACCGCCTTTATATCAGGAGCCAGATAATGCGCTAGGGCAAACAAAGTGCGGGTGTTATGCGTGGTTGATCTGTCTGGTATAAACCCGGATTGGTCAGGCCTAATCAACAGCGGCATGAGAGGTTTCAGTCTGTCAGCCAATATGCTCGCTAGGATTTTAGTGTCTACATTTATGAGCGAGAGTGGGCGATAAGAGTCACAGTGTTCCTCATCCTTTCCTGGTTTTAGTAGTGCAATAATCAGCGCTTCTCTCATCGAGGACGGTAATGTTTGTGCTTCATGAGCCGATTCATACAGCCTTACTAGATGTGGTGCAAGTATGTCTGCGAACGTTTTATAAAATTCTATCACGAAACCGTCTGGTCCC
This sequence comes from Lissotriton helveticus, assembly GCF_964261635.1. Taxonomy (NCBI): domain Eukaryota; kingdom Metazoa; phylum Chordata; class Amphibia; order Caudata; family Salamandridae; genus Lissotriton; species Lissotriton helveticus. The sequence goes on along the minus strand of NC_136067.1, from coordinate 93,788,400 downwards.
GGAGCTTTCCCGTTTGGAAGCCGTCTAATGTTGTCAACGACCTCCTGGACCGTAATGGAGCGAGCTAGGTATTCCCTATGTCCGTCTGCCAACCATGCTATCTCCACATCCGCCATGTAGGCCAACATGTCTTCTTGCGGTATTAATGGTCTCGCCTCATACAGTGCCCCATATGTGCCCATGAACTCTCCCATTATGTTCTTGATATTATGCGTGCGTGCGCCCGCCTCAGTTTTAATTGCTGGGATATGTTGTGGTGCTCTGCCTGTACATATCTTTTCCGCCAGGGCCCTGCCCGGTCTGCCCCCCTCTCCATATCTTCTGGCAGTTGTCCGTTTGAGTATGTATTTTAGTTCGTTCTCTGCGAATTTGTGATGTTCTGTTAGAAGGGCCCTTATGTCGCTCAACAAGGCAGCGTCCCCAGTTCGTGTGTATTGCTTTTCCAGCTCTTGTATTTCCTCCTCCCGCCTCTTTAATTGTTAGCGTATATCTTTTAAAATGCCGGAGGTCGTGCTTATGCATACTCCTCTTATGGTTGCTTTAAAAGCCTCCCACAGGAGGCACGGGTCTTCCGTCGTGGGGGAGTTTAGCTCAAAATAATCCGTGATCGCTTTCAGGATGGCGTCAACATACATTAGATCACGTAAGGCTTGTGCATTAAATCGCCACATGTACGGTGGCGATACATAGTGAGGGATTTGCATCTTCAAGAGCACGGGGCTGTGATCTGAGACGTCCTGGGGAGGTGCTTGATATTTACAACCCATGATAGTGTATCCTGCGTGCCTAACCAGTAGTCCAGCCTGGACCAACTGCTGTGTGCCGCATTAATGTGTGTCGCTACTTGTTCCCCCGGGTGTAATATCCTCCACATGTCGCCCAGGTGTAAGTCATTCATCGCATCTAGCAGCATCGCCCTCGCTTTCACATGCGGTTCCAGTGTGTGTAGTGTTCTGTCGAGCCCATCCATCAGCGTGACGTTAAAGTCCCCTCCCCAGATTATATTCTCAGCCTATATATCTGCGAGTGTGTGCCATAACGACTCATAGAAGTTGGAGTCGTCTATGTTAGGGCCATACACGTTCACTAACGCAACCTGTTGCTGCCGCACCTTACCCACCACCACTACGTATCTGCCCTCAGTATCTTTGTGTGTGTCTGAAATCTGAAAGTGGGTCCCTTTCTTTATCAGTATGCTAACGCCTCTTGAGTACGTCGAATAGTTTGAGCTAGTGGTTGACTCTGCCCACCTAGTGCCCAGCGTTGAGGTGCCATTGGGTGCCAGATGCGTTTCTTGCAGAAAGAAAAATGGTTTGTCTGGTTGTTGATTCTCTGTGCTCGTGCCCTCCAGCGCCGCCAGTTCGCAGGCTTTTGGCCCCAGGGCATGCGTGTGCTTAATTTCTCTGGTAATGAGTGTAATCATAACAACATCAGTGCAGTCAATGAAAGAGGTCGCAATGCCTCTTAGACACAGTGCATTCACTCGTAAAGTTCCCAACATCCCCTCCCTCCCTCCTCCCACTTCAGCGCCCGAACTGTGCCAAAGCCATCCCCCTAGTAACGTCAAACTAATACCATAACTTGAATTAGGGTACACCCGCCTGGGGGTGTCGCCAGGTGCACACGTCTCCATCCACATGGTGGATGTGGACCGGTGCGCAGGTCATACTTGTAGTTGTCAATTTCTTTCCCTCCCCATCCCATCGTGACTCAAGCATGGCAGTAGGACCCCTCCCCTACCATCAATCTAGCCTCGTGGAGGGCAATTGTAAACAGTGCACCACGGATCCCACACGTGGGCCCACCCATGCGTTTTCCATCTCAGTTCAGGAGTGTAGAGGCTCAGTACCATTAGTTTTCCGCCTATGCGCCCCGAGTATTCCCCCCCATGGGTCATCCACATGTGCCCTGCAGCGATGAGTGCAAGTGTACTCACTGTTCAACCTCTATGTTCATGCTCAACTTAACATAGTAGGATAGTCGTCCATGTTCCGCTTTGTAGTCCAGTCTGCTGTATTGTGCCTGCGGTATCCCCCGCAGACATCGGCTGCCCGTTGTGCAGTCGCCACCTCTCTCGTGTGATTCCGCCGCTTAGGTCTTCAGTCGTTATCACTCATTCTGTCCTCTCTGTCCTGTTCTTTGCGGCGCTTTCCAAGTTTCTTGATGTATTCCTGTGCAGCTTGCACCGTCGGGAGAATCACAGGCTTGCCCTCGGTAGTGATTTTTAGTTTCGCAGGGTAGAGCATTGCATACCCAACTCCCATCTCCCGGAGTTTCTTTTTGACTGTGGCAAATTCTTTTCGCGCCAGTTGCACCGCCATGGTGTGATCAGGATAGAACTCCAGGGTGTTTCCCTGATACGTGACTGTGCCTTTCTCCCTAGCGAGCCTGAGAATTGTGTCTCTGTCTCTGTAGTTAAGCATTCGGGCAATAATCATCCGAGGAGCGGCACCCGGTTTCGGGACGGGCGCCAAGGAGCGGTGCGCACGTTCAACCAGGAACACCTCCGAGAAGCTCCCCGCACCAAATATGTCCTTCAGCATAGCCTCTACGTAGGACTCCATCTTGCCAGTGTTTGTCGTCTCTGGCAGCCCCAAAATACGGACGTTATTTCGGCGAGATCTCGCTTCTTGGTCCTCCGCCTTCACTCTTAGAGTTTCCAGGGTCTTTTCAATGCTCCCGCATGCTTTCGTTGTGGTCCTGGACTCATCTTCAACTGTGGAGATCCTTTGTTCTGCTTCCACTAAACGCTCCTCGTGGTTTTCCAGTTTCGCTGTCATAGTGTCCACCCTTTGCATGACGTTATCCATTTTATTGTTCATCTCTTGCAAGCTTTGTTGGATGGCCCTTAGAACTGACTCCATGCCGGCGCCGTCGACCAAGTCTTGCTCCCCCTCCACTTCCGAAGTGGTCACAGATTTGTGTGTTTGCTTCCTGGTTTCGAAGAGCAGTTTCGACTGTTGTTTGTCGGGTTTCCCCATCCCGCTGGGAGTCGTCGAGGGGCTATTACGTTGTGATCCTGGGCTTGCCGAGGCCGTGGATGCTGCAGTGGTCCGCTTACGGCGTTGTAGAGTTCCTGTCGCCCCCTGTGATGTGGGTCTATGCATTGGACCATTCACCTTCCCACATAACTGCCCAGTACCGTGCAAGTCGCTTCCGTGTTATCCTGTCAAGTTGTGCTTTGTTGTCCCCTTCCCTTCCTGTCACGCCATGCCAGCCACGCCGTGACGCTCAACAGCAGGACGCAGTCTGAAACGCACCTGGGTCCTGTGTTTCCCAGCGTTGTTAAGTCATTAAGCACTGCTTGGCGAAACGCGGTCCTGCACAGAGCTGTCCGCGTGATATGGATCATGCGTTGGTAGGTTCGTGCTCCCACTCGTCTTCTGCTATGCCCACCGCGCAGCCAGCAAAATGCGGGTCACCGCTCACGCGGACGTTAGTCGGCCGTTGTATATTGCGTGCGCCTTCCACAACCCAGACGCCGTGTTGCCAGTCCCGCACTGGCGTGCATTCGCATCCCACGCTGAGCGCTTGGCAATCAGCCCCCACACCAGTTCATCTGCGTAGTCCGCTTCCTCTGCTTGGCCTCTGTTCCCGCCCGCTTACCTCCGCTTTTTGCCTATACGCAGCCTCGAGGCAGCGGGATGCTGGTAGTACCTTGTTCGGCTTCGCTGTTCGTGCGTTCCACCGCCGCCGCCATTTTGCCGGGCCTGGAACGCAACCTCTTCGTCAGTCCCGACATACGTTTTTGGGGAGCCTAGTTCACTGGCCCCGTCGGTGTTGCGGCTCCGCTGTATTGGGGTGATATTCCCGCGATTTTCTGGGCATCTGGGGGTGGTTACCTCCTTCGAGACCCGTAGCTCTGTGTTTCGAGCGCCGCCATTTTAGATCGCTGCTCTCCTTCACTGGTGTAATCGCCAATTTTACCCTCCAGGATCCTTGCCGCAGAGCCGGAGTTTCAGCAGTTTAATGCCTCCACATTCCGATTCCCATATATCCGTTTGTTGTACCTGTTGGAGCAGGTTTGGGGGTGTAGGGATCGCTTTTCCCGCACCCGTCCGGCGGAGCTGACTCACATGCCAGCCATACCGCAGTGCGCCCTCTAGCGCCCCCATCTTTATAAAACTTATGGTTTGAATATAATTGACTGTTAAAAAACCATTTGAGTGGGTTACTCCACCGAAATTACTGTTGTTTTTTATTTTTTTTTATTTACAGCAGACCGTTTATACTTCCCATACTGGTATATTGAACTATCAAGATTATGGGAAGTATCTTTTGTTTGATTGTTTGAATGTGAGTGGGATGACTGTGATATGCGTGATTATTGAAGTGGTGATTGTGATTTTATCTTATTGCGTCCTATTTTTTCATTCTTGCGCTTGCAACTCTTCAATTCAAAATGTACTAAGTACCACATTTGGCATTTTCAAATATATATGATTAAAATAAACAGCTATTAAATAGCAATACCCAGCTTTGAATTTGATTTCTTCTTTGGATGCCATTGGGTGTGCTAAATGATTATATCAGTATTGGCATATTCCCTTGTTATGTTGTTTGATAGGCTCAGCCTTACTGATTGGAGCTAGCCCCTTTGTTGTTATTATGAAGATGATAAACAGCACTGAGCTTGGCCATAATGCAATCAAGGAAAAATTAAGAGCCATCGGCCTCATGGTCATGCAACATCGGTATGTGTTGGACTTAATGACTGCAATGGAGGGTGGGGTGTGTTACAAGTTCAGTGCGTCCTGTTGCGCGTTTATCCTAGGCATTGACCTGGACGACAGGACTCTAACTCTTGCCATCCAGGCATTGCACCGTTTACAGACATGCATGGGGAGAGCATTGCCCCTGAGCAGGAATGGCACATGAGTTGGTTTTCCTGGCTCCCTCTGCAGCTGACTGAACTGTGCATGTCATCGTTGACCACTCTCATATGTTTATTGTTATGTGGGGTCCTGCAAATGGGGGTTTACTGCTGTGAAAACTGCTTCAAATTTGACCGAATGCAAGTAACTGGGCCAGAAGATCAACAAGTCCCTAATAATGTGACTGCCATGAAGTATGGGTTAGATAATGTAGTTGAAAATTCAATTAGAGGGGGGAATGCTAATATTGATAAAATCAATGTCAATATGCACAATGATACAGTCACATATACGAACCAAATCGCATCACTATTAGCAAATTCGCCCAACATAAACTTTCCATCAATCGCGACTCAGAAGTACGTGGTCAGTGAGGCTCTGAGACTTAAGGCCTGGGGTTACTGATTAACAGGTCGCAATTGGGATTGGCATATAGTCGGCAGACAAACGCGAGAACAGGAAACTCAGGTCAGTCCCCTAGATAAGTTTAGCGACACCACAATGGTCCAGGAAGATTAGCCCCAATAAAGCACACATGGCTGGGGGGTGCGCATGTTCTCAAAACACCATAAAGTCAGATACCACAGGAAGTTAGGAACACACAGGCAATCAGGACACAGCACACACAGTATACACAGTGATCACGCGCCTCTAATGCTAGACACATTACCCACTGGCCCACATTATGTACACGCATGGTCGAGGCCCACCTGAATTTGTTATCAGGGTTCAAATTTACACTCCACAGACAAGGCCTGCATTCTTTTACCAAAAAATGTTTGCCGGTAGCAGAGAAGTATATAAAAATTCATTCAAATTGATGTTACATTGGGACAGTCCTCAGACCCGCTTCTGTAACTGGACTCCCGGCTGAAGTGTTTAACTAAATCAACTGTTCCTTTATTGCCAAACGCCTCGTCTTTTGTTTTTTCAAGGTATATTCATGTTCGAGCAACAACGGTCCTGTCTTGGGTCTCTCAGTTGGGTGAAGGTGCACGGGTGCTCTCAAGGCGTTCTCACTTCTCCGGCGGGGGGTAAGAACAAGTCTTAGTCCTTTGTGGTCCCAGTGATTCCCAATGACATATGAGGTCACCACAACTCACTGTCCACAAATTCTAGCCCGATCAGCACATTAAAGTTATCCATGACCAAACTTCCTGCCATCCAGTGTTACTGCATCGCTACCACACAAGGCTTTGGCCCTTACCGCATGGGAGTCTTTTCCTTAGTGGCTCCTCCTGGCTAACAGGGTTGCCTCACGACAACTACACAGGTCTTCTGGCCTTTTCACACTACAGTTTTTTCAGGACTGGCCCCTCCTGGCATATGGGGTCACTGCACCGCTACTTCACAAGGCTTCTGCCCTTACCGCATTGCAGTCTCACACATAGCTATTTTCACAGTGGCCCCCACCTGGCATACAGGGGTTGTCAACTCAGCCCTGCACACAGGCAATTACCCTATCAGTGCAACAGGTATTTCCTCACACCTCACACAAGGAGTCAACTCGACAGGGCTCCCCCTGGACCTCCATCCCTCAATGCCAGGGCATATTGGTCTTTGCAAGCAGGCAGGCACTGGTGCTGCAGAGCAGGTGGTCTCAGATTCCATGGGTAAAGACCCCTCACACAGCAGGGAGACTAGCACTCCTTGACCCCCAGTCCTGGTCAGAGGCATAAGTACTGCAGAGCTTCTCCTTAAGTGTGGCAAATCTATAAACATGCAAAAAAACACTGCAGCCGCACAATCGCATAATTCCAGGGCCCTGCTTATAGTCCATTTCCAGACACCAAATGTGATTTAAGTTCTGAGTCTTCAAAGTTTTATGTAAGGGTTTTGCTTCTTTTGAAATACATACTGCTTGGCTTCTTCTTTCTCTTGAAAAGCAGTCTTTCATAGCAGGAGTGTCTACAACACAGGCCCTGGGAGATAGCAATAGTAACATGAGCATCAACGTTTAGCCCAGGTCCCTTAGACCTATTATTTATGAATCTCTTATTAGCCTCTTCTTCTTCCTGAGATGTGCCCAGGCACCTTCCTTGTGACATCTCAGTTTAACAAAGAGCATCCTTTGAACTGTACTGTTCCTTACCTTCCCATTTGTGTCCCACCAATCTTACTGGATTGCAGCAATCCACAAATCTCTCTGGTAGGATCCCTCTACCTCCTATCCATGTTTCACCATGCCTGGGCCTTCAAAAACTGGTACCCAGAGCCCTGTAGGTATTGTACTTTTCACAAGCACTCTTTCACCCAGTACATGTATACAGTATGCACACACTTCACAATACTGTATCCTCCATGTACTGTACCATTCAAAGGCACACGTATATCCAGCCATTGCATGAGCGCACTGCCCAGCTCTGTATCCTTTATGTATTATACCACTCATAGGCACACATATATCCAGCATATTCATTTAATATGCAAGCACTGTTAACTTCATGTATTGTACTACTCAGAGGCACACCTACACCCAGCAAATACAGTTATCCTGCATGCACTGTACAGCAGTGCATTCTTCAGGTACTGTACTACTCATAGGCACATGGACATCCAGCACATGCATACCCCATGCATGCACATCTCAGTACTTCATTAGACCTGCATTGCACCCTTCCCAGGCAGAAATACACCCAGTGTATATACACCACTTCTGTGCAGTCCAGCAATTCACACCAACCTGATGTAGGCCAAGGGTGAGCGAAGCACAGCAGTAGCACTTTTAAAAGTTAGTGAGCCTGTAAGCCAGTGATAAATGTTAACAAGCATTGGCATAGCCAATTGGTCTCGCCTTTGGGACTTTATACGTGTTTAGCCATGCAACAGTTGGTGTTGATGCACCAAGGATATTGTGCTGCTTAACTACTTATAAGGTCCCAAAGCGAGACCTATTGGCTATGCCAATGCTTGTTACTATATTACAGGACACTGGCGGGGATGTGATGCTAATATTATCGCCAATTTCCTGCAATAAGTTGGACATATCATTCACAGGGGCTTTATTAAAAGTCAAACCAGCTTGTGGAGGAGGCAGAATGAGGCGGGGAAGGGCAGTCCATACCAGTCCTAGAAGGACCCTCAGGCTAAGACTGGATTCACTCCAGACGCCGCCCCCTTTGGAGAGTGTCACATTGGTGGGACCGCCTAAGGTGGATTGTGCAGCAGGCACAGACCAGCTTCTGAACTCCCCCATCAAGACCCAGAAAGATTATGAAATCTTACCAAGAGTTGTAAAACCTAGACTGTTCCTCCTCCCCTCCCAAGAATATTCTACAACATACGTTTTCCACCCATAAGGCAACATTGAATGTCCCGCCAAGAGACCTGGCAGAGATGGCACATTCTGACCAGTACCATCAACAAGCCTAAGTGACAAGACACATAATGATGCCCACACAGTATGCATTACACAATACACACTCAACCACCCGACCATATACATCAGGTAAGGCGCAGATATGCACAATTTCTCATCCTCACAACCTTGTACGTCACTGGTACAAGCAAGAGCATCAAGTCTTCAACAACACAAAAAAGTACGAAAGCACAATACACAATGCTTCCTGCTGTCATACGACACTCTACCGACCATTTCTACTAGGCCACACCAGTTGTAAAACACAGCAAGGACTCAACCAGGCGCCTCTGGAAGGGGAGCTTCATACACTGTGTGAAATGGAATCCTCTAAATAAATGCCCCCCGTGCAATCACACCAGGCAGCACACTAAACACACAGTCCCATTGGGCAGAATAAATAAACGTGCCCAGTGCAGGGACAGAGCACACTAAATTGTAATGAAATGTGGCAGCTTAAATAAAAATACCCATTGCAGTGACATCGAACACACTGAATAAATGTCCCCCACTGCAATGACACTAGATGAATAGCCCCATTGCAGAGATATCGGGCACAGCACATGCATGTCCCCATTGAAATGAAATGTGGCATTTATTAAATTATCCTATTTATAGGGCGCCGAGTTCACTCGAAGGAGTCTAGGCGCTAGTCACAAAAGGTTAAAATAACAACCCATCTACACCATCCAAAAAAAAACTAGTTATCTGCAGGAACCAGCCACAAACCTGGTTCCCTGGGCAGTGTGGACTGACAGACATGGGCGTCCAAGGGGCTGCAGGCTGCTGCGAGAGAGTGGACCCGAGTTAAGGTATTTTTAAATCATGTTCTGCCTCGCCATGCCGTCTTTAACGCCTGGCATCTATATAACGGCCAAGACCAGTCCACCTACGATTACCTTCACTGCCACCCACCCACCGGCGGGCTGCAATCATAGCGAAGATACAAGTGTCAGGTCAGGCGGCTCAGGAGCAGCAAGAAAAGCCCTGATAATGGATCGATGCTGCGGAGTAAATGAACGACAATAAGAAGAGGTTAGCACCAACGGGCTGGCACGCAGCGTCCTACAGAGCACGGAAACTATAATAAACAAGCATTGCAAGCAGCCTCAGCAGTTTAAACAACTGCGTGCCTCGTGCGGCAGCAGGGGAGGGGGCCTGCACGATTCCCTTGCGGGAGCATGCGACCATATAGCGCCACCATATGGTGCCGCGCGCTCCCACAAGGAAATCACCAGACGTGCCTGCGTTGCCATCGCAAGCAATGCAACGCGTGCACGTTTTTGCCCCCAAAGCAGTGCCGATGGCATTAGGTCTCTCTCCTAAGCAGCGCATGCGCACTACGTAGGCGAGACCTAAAAAGGACCTGTACACTCCAACTGAACACTGCACAGTATGCTGCCACCACTGCGCTCATGCTATTTAGATCCTGGTGAAGGCGGTAGCCTTCCACCACACTTGGGAGTAGCACTTTGGGTCCCTCCCGGTCCAACAAGGTCACAATCTGTGAGACAGTCCTGGGTCATGGCACACACGCATGATTCGTGTTCTCCTGTGAAAACAAAAATCAGCATTCGGAATCCACACATCAGTACAGTTGGGCACTCAGGGCAGGGGTGCAGGCCTGTTACCATGTAGAGGACTTTTCTGCTTGAACAATAAATCCAAAAACTGAAACCAGTTAAGGATATGTTACAGGGATAACATTTATTCTCCATTTTAGTTTTCCTTTTTAATTTAGCATATTTTTAAGATTGTTATTTGAACAAGTTTTTCGCTAACAGGAGAAAATGTCACACATGCATTTATCTTTGGTAGACATTGTTGTTCTGTAGTCTGTACTGTTAGTTCTAGGGACACATACCAGTACGCAATGCCCTTGCTTTATTATGTGCTTGTAGGAGAAGTTTTTCTGTGTCTCTAGCAGAATGAGACAAGGCCGGTGTTTTAAACAGCGTCCCTTTTGAATTTGGTGAGCGGCACTTCACATCAGAGTTATCATGAATACTGCAGAGAGCTGTGAATGAGAGACTGCTCTGCAGGCCCCGACATTCATCCTAAGAAGGAAGATAGCTGCGCAAGCAGAGATGTGTGCATGCTATTGCGCTGAGATGAAGTGCATTCATTAATTCACTGAGAACGGCTTTCTGAGACATTACACCAAGGGATTGGGTTAGATCATTCAAACTGGGCCTGGCAGAAGGGTGCTCACACAACACAACACTGTCACTACAGTAGGGGTATTGGAGATTGATAGGAATGACAATAGGAGCAATTAACATGGTTGAGATGGTGCAGATCACTGGGCACCCTGGAAGCTGCACCGGTCTCGAGGACGGTAGAGAGACACATGGCGGATGCCACCTCTGGCCGGTAGGTGCCTGCACTGTGATTCAGCTGAGAGCGGTGATTGGCGCAACTTAGGTGGGATATCCGGAGGTCTTCCAGCTGGGCCTGTGGTCGCCTCTCGCCCCCCAAGGCTGACGTGGGCCCTCGAGCTGCTTCACTCCATGGCCCTCCCGCACCCTGAAGTCCCCAAGAGGGCGGCCCTTATGAGCGGCCTGATTTGGATCCAGGACGGGGAGTCCCTTTGATGTGCCGCAGCTGCCCATCACCAAGGCACCATTGAGCAGATTATTCCTGGGGCTTGAGGAGCTGCTCAGCACTGTAGCGGGGGAGAGTGTGCCTACGGGGACTGCCATTGCCTCCCCAGATTGGGTATGCCATGCCACACTGACGGCCTAGGATTTTGACCCCAAGCTATGAGCACGGGAGGGTTTACAGCAGAGGTCTTGTGGATTCTGCCACACTGAGGAGGGCGCTCTGTTGTGAATGGCCCCTGTCAGCAGCGAGAACATTGGTGGGGGACTCAGTTCCCTGCATGCGCCACTGGGGCCAGTAGCATGCCACTACAGACCAGCGAAACAGCCAGGGACTGTATGCTTCTGAACAAGAGGGTTGGAGCGTGACCCATGAGGCCCACCCATATCACTGCTAGGAAGTCCCCTGTGCTTTGCATGCAATGGGTTTCCCACTGACACACACCACTCAACTGGCTACTACCCTATCCTCAAGGAAGCAGATTGGGATCTACTTAATCTACTTAAATCAGGGCACCTCAATGCTGCAGGAGATGGTGGTGGACTTCCGGGGACACACTCCAGAACTCGGTGAGGGCTTAATTGGAAATGCCCAGCTCCCCTGTTTCCGTCAGGCCCAGTGGGAGGGAGTGACCTCCTGGCAAAGCAGGAAAGGCACTCTTGAGGTGCGGACACTTTTCGGTGGCAGCATGGTAAAAAGAGTTACAAGCCCGCGCTGGTGAACAAAATCGTGAACTACAGCCACTCCTTGTAGGTCCATGATCAGTCTGAGGACGAGGAGGACCGTGGAGTACCTTCCGCAAGGGCGGAGAATCATGCTCCATCCCTGGCGAATCTCATGGCAGTGATCCAGGTTCCAAAGCTGTGGTGGTGAATAAGATTGAGGCAGTAGCGATTGATGATATTCTGCTCCGGGTTGACCTGCGTGGGTGTCGGAGCGTGTTGCCACGGCAAAACAGAATGCGGATTTCCTATAGAAGGAGGTCCGTGGCCTGCACATCACCATTTCTGATTTACAGAAGTTGACAGCATGCTGGGATGAACGTATGGAAGACTCCGAGGGACGATCCCGGAGAAATCGCCTTCGCTTCATGGGATTCCCAGAGTGAGCAGAGGGGTAATCCGCTGAACTGTATTTTGGAGGAGTGGATAACTACAGCCCTTTTACACAAAGGAGCCTCCAATTTGTTCACTGTCAAAAGAACCCACATGGTGCTAGCTCATCCACCAAAGCTGGGGGACCCCTGAGAGCAATAATTTCCTGTTTATTTAACTTTTGTGACTGCAACGCTATCCTTCCATCCATCAATATGCGGGGCCTCTATTGTGTCTGGGGAAACCCATCTCCATTATCTACTTATTACATCCAAAGAGTGCAAGAACATTGGAAAACACTTTATTCTTTTTCAATCATGAAGAAGCTAATGACTGGTTAGATACCCTTCCACAAGCCTCTGGGCAAAGCACAGACCGAGGGCCCCCACCTTGCAGTGACAGTTGGCCAATCTCCCGAAATGGAGGGGGAGTTGGAGGAGTTTGGATGGTAGCTGACAATCAAAAAGGATCATGGTGTGTCCTGATGTCAAGCTCCGAGCTCCAGATACAGTCTCAGACTCCAGGGAGTCCTTTCAATGTCGACATAGTGATCCTGGCATAGCTTGTGACAGAACTGGTATGGGATGACTCCAGAGGTTCGCATGCCGAATGGTGAGTACTCTGTCATAGGGGCTGGGTCCTGGTGGAATGACTATCGTACTCCTTATGATGGAGCTGGCTGAAACTGACTTTGAATTTGGGACACTCTCATTGGCGCATAAAGACTATTGCTTAACTGCTGACAGGGGAGGGGTGGGATGGATAATTTTCTTGCATTGAGGAAATGTATTCTGCTGTTTCATTCTATTGATGGAATGCTCTAGGAGAGAATTGTGCGACATAGAGGAGGACCTTAGTGTTTTCTAACTCGCACCCTCTCTCATGTCCTCATCTCTAGCATGCCACTCATCGCTGTGTCACTTCTCACTTGTGCAGTCCACCCTGTGTGCTACGAGGAATTATGTGCACAAAGTGTTTTCAGGTTACACCCACATTCAGTGTAAACAGTGCTGATACTACTGTTTTCTGACTCTAAATACATAGTACCTCTGGCACATCCTTTAACCTTGGAGTCTCTCTTCCCTTTTCTTTTTGCAACTATATGTGCATGTTTTATCTAATAGCCTATTAAATATTACCTGTTGAGACTTTGTTCTTGTTACATCATTCATCACCCAGGTCTCAACTGGGTACATCTGGGTGCTCCTGTTGCGTGATCTCGCATCCCTAGCATTGCATAACCTACTGTTATGTTACCTTGTTTTCAAGTTGATTTAGTTTGCTTTTCTATTTGAGGTAATGGGGTGGCTGTTGCTAGCCCTCGACTGCCACTATGATGGGCAGGGAGAGGTAGCCCATGGGGGAGCTGGGTGTTGCATCTGTGTCTAAAAGTTTGTTTACATGGGATATTTTTAGTTGCTCTTGTGCATCACCAGCCCAACCAGCACCTCGGGCCCGCCCTCGTGCTGAGACATTAGAGATATGGTTATTCCATTTGAGAGGGTGGGAAGGCTTACAAGGATTCTTTGATGGTGGAACACATGACTAAGATTATGACATGGAACGCAGCAGTACTGCCCAACAAGAGAAACGTAGGAGGGTTCATGGCTATTTAAAATTCTATAAGATGTCCTTTGCATTTTTACAAGCGACCCATATCTGGGAAGACTGTATACTGCAGTGGCGGTGGCAGCTATATACTATGACTTTTTCCGGTTATGCCCCAGGTGTATTGATTTGGATGGGCCCAGGGGTGTCCTTTGTCCACGGGAGCCATGTCCTGGATCAAGAGGGCTGCTCCATAATCCTGTATGGCTTCCTGGATGGACAGGAGATCTGTTTAATTAACATGTATGCTCCTAACACTGATTGTCCCGCTTTTTAACGCTACTGTGGCATAGGCTGCCTCCCATTGCGTATCAGCTAATCTTATCCTGGCGGGAGATTGTAACTGTGTCCTAAATGGTAATCTCGACCGCATCCACCCCGACAGCACACCAAACCTCACATGAAGGAGGCGCTACTAGACATGATGCAGGAGATGCACCTCCATGACATTTGGTAAGTTAATTACACACAAGATAAATCATTCTCCCGCAACGGGCACCCACAGTCACCTGGATTATTGTCTGGTTTCTGATGCTTGGATGCCACTCGTGTCCAGAATCTCCTATTTACCTATCTTGGTCCATTTGCCTATCCTGGTAGTTCCAGAGAGAATGGCGAAAAGACCAGCGATCCCGCCCTGGTGTCTCGGAGCAGAAGCCCTGACAGAACCTCCCTTTGAGGTAATGGTCGCAGACACACTGACACACTATTTCCGAGAGTACTGGGATTCTTCCACCAGTAGGGTTATGGATTGGGAGGCAATGAAATCAGTCCTTAAAAGGAAATATGGAGTCTGACAGTAGCTTGAGAAGGATATCTGACAGCACAAGGGGGTTTTGGGAGTGATAGGAAAGAAGCTCCCCACACATCCAGATAAGCTGAAGGATTGGCGTGAGACCTGCATGTCCCTGTTAGATGACTGGCGTAGAGTAGAAAAACACACTTTTGCTGTGTATTGACAATGCTGAGGGAGACAAGACAGGAGCGATGCTGGTCCCGCTGGCCAAACTGGTAGAATCCCGAACCCCTATCCTAATCTTACATGACCATGCAAGACATTCGATCTGTACACAATGGGCCATTAATGAGGTGTATGGGCGAAATTTGCGAATTCGCGGTCCGCGAATTCGCGGTCCGCGAATTCGCGTGAAATCGCAAAACAATCAGCGAATTCGCGGATTTTCCCGCGAAATCGTGGATTTTTTCCAATTTGCACTGGAGTACTTTCTACTGGCTAATCCAGTGAGTGCTCCCTCGTTGGGTAAATGTATAGTGCTTTTACTACACTGCAGCTGCGTAAAGGGCCAGAAGATGTGTCTCCAGGGACCATGTGTGCCTGTAACAAACACGCAGTTTGTTACAGGCACACATGGTCACTGAAGACACATCTTCTGGCCCTTTACGCAGCTGCAGTGTAGTAAAAGGCTACAATACTCCTTGTCACCAGGCACAGCTGTTCTTGTCCTGGGCTTTCCTCGTACAAGGCATTATTTTCTGATGGGTTAGGCCAAGCTGTTTGACTTAACTTGGACTACAATTCCCAGAATGCACTGATTCTATAAATGTAAGCCCAGGACTAGCAGCAAGGTGACTTCCCTGTAACCCTACAAGCAGGGCCCTTATCTCATCTCCCAATGCTCCCACATTGTAATTGTATTGCATTGTATTGTATTGTAATTGCATTTATATAGCACTTACTACCCCTGACGAGGCGTCAAAGTGCTTTTTCGGCAAGTAGCACGCTACTCCGGAACCCTTAAAGGATTAGTGTTGAATTAGTATAGTAAAATATGAAAGTAATTTGAGTGGTGGATAGTTTAGTTATTTGGATTCAGAAGGATAGCGGAAGGATAGAAGAGGGAAAAAAAGGTTTGCATTTAATAGCGCTTGTTACCCCTGATGGGGTGTTGAAGCGCATTTTTGGCGAGTAGCACGCTACTCCGGAACCCATAAAGGATTAGTGTTGAATTAGTATAGTGAAATATGAAAGTTATTTGAGTGGTGGATATGTTAGTCAGTTATTTGTATTGAGAAGGGTAGGGGGGATAGAAGAGGGGGAAAGGTTTGCATTTATATAAAGCTTGTTACCCCTCATGTAGTAATGAAGCACATGTCCCTATGCCTCGAGGAAGTAACTGTTCCATTGTGGTACTTGTAGTCACGATTTTCTGATGGGCTACCCAGTACAAAACCTCTTGAAGTATGCAATGCTAGCAAAAGTGGAAAAGTGTGAAAGCAGTGTCGTGAACAGACTTGTTCACAGTTGAATTCCCCTGGTCACTGGTGTAAAAGGCACAATACTGTTCCGTGCCATAGTGCACAGACAGGGCTTGGCTGCATAAACTATTTGTGCAAAGAACTTGGAAACCAGAGAGCTCTGATATCCTGCCCTGGTAGCCACACGCCTTTAGGTTCCTTTGAAGTAAACCACTAGCCCAGCTCAATATACTGCCCCCTTCCCCTCCCCCCTTGAATAAGGTCTTATTTCCACGGCGACCACAGCTCAGGGCACAGACTACTGATGGCTAGTCCGGATGGATGACTAGAATCTACCACATAACAGGGGCGGTTAGGCGCCCAGTGAGGGGGAGTCTACGAAAGAGAGCGAGAGAAAGAGAGAAAGAGAGAGAGAGAAAGAGAGAACACGAACAAGAGAAAGAGAGAGAGAGAGAGAGAAGGGAAAAAGAGAGAGAGAGAGAGAAGGGAAAAAGAGAGAGAGAGAACGAGAGAAAGAGAGAGAGAGATAGAGAGAGCGAGAGGGAGGGAGAGAGAGAGAGCAAGAAAGAAAGAAAGAACAAAAGAAAGAAAGAAAGAAAGAAAGAGATAGTTGGCGATCTGTTAAACATTTGATCGGTGTCACGCTAGCACATAAACACGTTTCATCTTTCACCATCCATCCCGGTTATCACAAAGCTAAATTATTCGCTTAACATCAACATGTGAAGGCCTTGTTATACAATAAATATATCGATATACTGGGTAGCAGAAATGCTGCTTTCTCGTAGGACTGCTGCACTTGAGGATCCAATGGCAAAGGAGATGTAACATGCTCGAATGATATCAAAAGCCCTCCCTTTCTGCCCAGGGGGAGACGTCGTGCACTCTCCTGGGTTTTTGTTCATTCTGCATTCGTTTTCACCATTTAAGAGCCCGGTTTGCACCACAAACTCCAAAGCCAGGGGCCTGTGCGTTTTATTTCCGTTTAAAGGTGCCCGGGGCTGGCTGTGTTAAGTTTTTATATGTAACGGGTGCATGCCGCCTTCAGTGCTTCACGCCGCTTTGTTATTATCTGATGATGTGCGCCACTTTTTTAACTGGTGTAGGAGTTGAGGAGCTGTAATGGGATGATGACGGGCGCAGAGCGCAGGCTTTTAAACGAACACTCTGGTGAATTCCCTTTCAGAGCACAGCTGATCTATGGGTCACAGGGACGGGGTGCATGTGTCTCGGAGTCCTACATGTGCGCCCTGGTGTTAATTGGCAGTCCAGCTTGTGGGGACTGTTGACCTCCAAGGCCTTGGGGGTCACTACACGTGGGTGCAGTGCGCACACATACATATGAGACACGTACTCAGCTTGCTGGTCTGGGCAGGAAGTGCCGTGCCACTTCCAGCCCGTTTATTTATCTCTTTCTGGCCACGCCTGGCCAGAAAGTGTTACAGTGTGTGCTGGTGCTTCCGGGGCTCAGGAGAGACCCTCGGAACACTAGAGCGCTACATCCCTCCCCAACTTGGATTTTGAAAACTTGGGTTTGAAAACAACAGTCAGTGATAGTTCAGCATCTGAAGTCAGCCAGCTTCTGGCTCGGCTTTGGATTAGGTCTAAGATCATACCTCCATCTGCCTCGTACCGGTACCTGCTCAGCTCTCGGGCTGGGTGTCGAGATGTTTGCGTCACCCTGGTCTGTAGTGTCCCCAGACGTGCTCGCATCATGGGGTCTTCCCGCTCCAGTCTCGGACTCTTCTTCCGCTGGCTCTATTTGGTCGGAGTTGCGCTGTCGAGTGGCTGGTATTTGTTTGAACCAGGAGACATTCCTAGTTACTTCTTCTCCATCCCGGCGAGCTGTGACGGCGGTGCCCCGCATTTCCTTGACGACCCATGGTTCAGGCTCAAACGCTGTGTTGAACTTTCCTCCAGGCCTTCGGGTTCGGATTAGCACAGTCTCGCCTGGTAGTATACTTCGGGACCGGGCACGCCTCTTGCTGCTTGCTTTCTCATTTGTTCTCCTCCGCCTTTCTTGGGTGCGCCCGGGGGAGTAGGGTGGAGGTGTCCAGTTGTCGGCCATGGGGAGTAGATCCCTTCTCGGGCCAGCAAACATCAGCGCCCACGGTGATTGTTGCGTGGTACTGTGGGGCGTGCTTCTGTACTCCCGCAGAAATAGTTGGAGGGCTTCCTCTGGGTCTTTTCCTTCAGCAGTGGCAATTCGCAGGATCTTGTTGGTTGTCCTCATGAACCGCTCCACCTCCCCATTTGCTTGAGGCCATTGGGGCGTGATTCGGTGATGTCGGATGCCTAGGCTGTGTAGGAACTCCCGGAACTCGCTCCCCTGGAATGGGGGGCCATTGTCTGTTTTGATGACCATAGGAACACCAAACATGGCAAAGGACTTGCTCAAAAGTGGGCGGATGTTGGCAAAGCTGGTGGAGGTGGCAAGATCTACAATCGGGTATTTCGTGTAGTTGTCAATCAGCACGACAGTGACTCTCCCATCTGGGAAGCTCCCAAAGTCCAGGCTGAGCCATGACCATGGTGATGGAGCATGCTCCTCCGTGATTACAGGCGCGGGTGTGTCAGCTGAACTAGTTATCTGGCATGATCGGCACTGGCGCACCACGGTGTCAACAGCTTCCTCCAGGTCCGGGAACCAGACCTTCTCTCGCATTCTAGCTTTCATCCGGCGGGTGCCCTGGTGTCCTGCGTGTGCTAGGATAGTCGCCCTTTCCTGTAGGGTCTTAGGGATGATCACCCGGTGGCCTCTGAGGATGAGGCCATTGCCTGCTTGGCTCAGGTCATGGCGCACTCTCCAGAATTGTGTCAGGCGTGTTCGGTCGTCCTCGCTCCAATTGCTGACATTCTTTAGGAAGTTCTCCCAGGACCCTGATTGTACGGCCTCTGCTACCCGCTGGATGACCGCGTCGTTCACATACTCAGGTATGATGGCGTCAGCTGTGAGGGCTTGTGGACAAGAGGCAGCTGACAGCATGTCCACAAATTCTTCAGTGGGGTTCTCAAGATCTGTTTGTTGGCATTCCTTTGGGCCTGGATGCCTGGATAGAAAGTCTG
Source organism: Lissotriton helveticus (assembly GCF_964261635.1). NCBI lineage: Eukaryota > Metazoa > Chordata > Amphibia > Caudata > Salamandridae > Lissotriton > Lissotriton helveticus. The sequence continues at coordinate 93,769,582 of NC_136067.1, read as the reverse complement.
CGGGGTTCTTGGCCCCAGGGCGGTAGGCTAGGTCCATTTGGTACTGCTGCACTTGTATGGCCCAGCGTTCGATCCTCGGGGGTGGATGAGGAGCGGTTCCCTTGAACAAGGGTATCAGCGGCTGGTGGTCAGTTATCATGCGGAACGGGTGTCCAGAGATGTATAAGTGGAAATGAGTGCATGCCCACTTCACTGCTAGGGCCTCTCTCTCAACCTGCGAGTATCTTGACTCGACCGGGGATAGTGCTTTGCTTGCGAATGCTAGTGGCGACCACGTGCCGGGCTCGGTTTCCTGCGATATCACAGCTCCTAGACCAACCGGGCTGGCGTCTACTACTATTTCGGTGGGTTTGGAGGTGTCAAAGTAGGCCATCGTGGTGCTGTCTAGCAGCGCTGTTTTGATTTTGTCGAACGCGTTGGCTTCAGTCTCTGTCCATCGCCATGCGTTTTCCTTCTTCGTTAGGTTCCTTAACGGTTCCGCAATCGAGGCCAGGTTGGGGATAAACCTCGCACAGTATTGTGCCATCCCCAGGAAGCTACGCACTTCCGATGCTGTGGTAGGTGCAGGGGCATTCTTGATCGCCACCGATTTGCGAGGGTCGACAGCAACTCCTTCTGACCCGAACACATAGCCAAAGAATTCGATGGACTTCTTGAAAAATTGACATTTGTCCTTGTGAAGGGTTACGCCATACTGTGCAAGCCTGTGTAGCGTTGCTTTTAGCCTGTTGTGGTGTTCTTCGCTCGTTTTGGCATGGATTAAGATATCGTCGCTGACGTTCAGCACTCCTTGGAGCCCCGAGAGGATTTCTTTGATCGTGTTCTGGAAAATCTCAGCTGCCGATGAGATCCCAAAGTTTAACCTCTTGTAGCGCCTCAATCCCAGGTGTGTCGAGAAAGTTGTGATGTATCGGCTTTCTTCAGCCAGTCTCAGCTGGTGATATCCTGCATTGAGATCTAGTTTAGAAAACCATTGGGCGCCGTTTAGGTCCGTCAGGATGTCATCGACTGTAGGTGTGAGGTGTCGCTCACGGCGGATGGCTTTGTTTGGGATTCTCATGTCGATGCAAATTCGGATTTTCCCCGGTTGTTTCGGTTTCTCAGCTATGACCATGGGGGACACCCATGGTGTCGGTCCGGACACCTTTTCGATCACTCCCTGTGATTCTAGCAGGTTCAGCTCTTGCTCGACTGCGGCACGCAGGTGGAATGGTACTCTTCGGTGTCGGAGTGCAATTGGTTGCACTGTAGGGTCTATGTGTAGCTTGATAGGTGGGTGCTTGATGGTTCCAAGGCCTGTGAACAGCTTGGGGAACATGAGTAGGATGTCTTCAACTTGCATTGCTCGCACTGCGTTCGCGAAGGCAATGAGGCCTAGGTCTTCCGCCGTGTTGCTCCCTACCAACAGGTCCGCCTCTTTGTCGATCACATGGAATGTGGTCGTGACTTCCTGGTCCTCTGCTCGGACTTGCACAATCATTTTGCCCCGCAGTGGGAGGGGGTCCTGACTGCCATAGGTGAAGATCCTGGCTTTAGACGGAACAAGTGTGGGTTTCGGATTGAGTGCTTTGTAATGCTGAATGCCCATTACATTTACCGTGGCTCCGGTGTCGATGACTCCAATCGCTGGTGAACCGTGGATTTGTATCTGGCACTTGGGTTGCGGCCGTCGACTCTTCTTCAGCTCACTGACAAAGGATACGAAATAGCACTCGTCATCGTCGTCTGTGGACGAATCATCGTATTGTGGTTGCTGCGACCTGTGCGACCTAGTGGAGCGTGACGTTGTGGAGTCATCTAGCGACAGCTGTTTGACTGCTCCAGCGGCCGATCGCCGTCCTGAAGCGTTCCGTCCTCGAGACCCCCCTCTGCATACGCTGGCGAAGTGGTTGGGGATGCCGCATTTGGAGCATGTCTTCCCTCGTGCTGGGCAGCCATCTTGGGTGTGTTCCTCCCTGCCACAGTAGCCGCACGGTGTTTGACGTCGTGTTCGCGTCGGCCCTCGACCTCTGCTTCCTCGGCTCGACACGCGCACTGCATCCACCCGTTCTGTCTTGATCACTGTTCCTGTTTCGTGGTGTGGATTAAGGGCCGCTTCCATCGCGGTGGCGCGGGCGTCAGACAGCTCGTGGGACCGTGCAAGGATCAAGATTTCGTCGAGTGAGATTCGCGGCTGCCTCAGGATCAATGTCCGCAAATGTTTGTTGCGGCAACCCTGGATGAGTTGTGCTGTGACTTCCTTCTTTTCGTCGTCCTCGGTGCACGTGCTTATCAGGTCTCTTAGTCGCGCATGAAACGCGTCCATTGTTTCCCCTTCCCGTTGTTTGGCTTGTCGGAACTTGAACCTCTCGTAATGGGGGTTTAGTTGTGGGTCGAAATGGGCGTTGAGCGCGTTGACCGCAGCATCGAAATCATTGGCGGCACCTGTGTTGGGGAGGTGTCTAAATAACTTGTAAAGTTCTGTGCCTCCGAAGTGCAGAAGTAGAGAGCGCTTCACTTCATTATCTTTCTCTCGGGTGGCTGTGAAATAATTGTTAAGTTGCCCCAGCCACACTGCCCATCGGGGTGCTGCTGTCCCCGGGTCGATCAGCTCGCTGAAAGGCGGTAGCGCCTGTAATTGTGCATGTGTGGAAGGTGTTGGAGCCTGAGCTGCAGGGGGCGCTGCTACCTGTGGTGCCCCTCCGGTGGCCCCTCCAGTGGCCCCTCCTTGGTTTTGAGACATGGTTGCGTGGGCAGTGCTTTCTTCAGGCGCTGGTTACGCTTGCTTTGCGTTTAATTGTATTGTCCTGTGCTTGTTTAATTGTATTGTCCTGTGCTTGTTGGATTGTATTGTCCCGTGCTTGTTTTATTTTTTTTTTTCTTCTTTGTTCGCTCGTGTGGTTGAGCGTCTGTTCAGAGCGCTGGGCGCGCTCTTTATTATATCGATTTTATTGTTCCATTGATCCCCCTTCAGCGTGAGGCGTTGTGCACACACGCGGTGAAAGCCTGAGGCCTGCGTCGGCCTCACTCGTCTGCGCATGCGCGCACTTCAGAAGCGGCCGGCTGGGCCTGTCTCCGGCGCCTCCTGCTTCCTCGCCTCAGCGCGTCGCCGGTATCGGTCCCTCACGCAGCTTCTGGCATATGCTGCTTACCGGTAGGCGATGTCTTCACTTTGGTCTTGTCCCTGGGACTCTCGTGACGGTCACAGGTGCTGGGTCGGCGGGTCTCGGCTGAATCGGGGCTCGGCGTCTCCGGCGCTCCCGCAGCTGGTCCGCTCGTGGGTGTGGGTGGCTCCACTCCCTCGTCGCCAGTGTGGGGACTGTTGACCTCCAAGGCCTTGGGGGTCACTACACGTGGGTGCAGTGCGCACACATACATATGAGACACGTACTCAGCTTGCTGGTCTGGGCAGGAAGTGCCGTGCCACTTCCAGCCCGTTTATTTATCTCTTTCTGGCCACGCCTGGCCAGAAAGTGTTACAGTGTGTGCTGGTGCTTCCGGGGCTCAGGAGAGACCCTCGGAACACTAGAGCGCTACACAGCTGAGCTGCCACGGCTGCCTTCCTGTAAGGTAGCAGTGTTTGCTTTTTTCAGCGATGCTACCCATTGCAGCTTACGTTTTCGAGCTACCTCCTCCCTCCACAACTCCATTTCATTTATCAGCAATAAGATCAAAGGTCTGGGGAGATACTGCGAGAGAGTATTATCGGCAATAAATATTAGCGAGCGTTACCTTACGGAGCTCAGACTATATTACTACTGAGTAATCTTCTTGAATGACTGCAGCACTTCTAGTTAATATTGTTCTCTGCATTATTCCACTGGCAGTCAGAACAAATGTATAGATGAGAACACCTCGTTTTCTTTCTTGCTTACGTTTCCAAGCTGAACATTTGAAGTTGTAAGTTCTTTAGCAGCTGGCATTGGACAGAGCTTGCCTCGTCTTCTCTTGTGTTTGGTTAGAAACAACAGATGCAATCGTTCTGCTAATAAGCATCAACATGTATAGACGTCTCAATCAGCTGTACTACCTCCTCTGTCAGTTAATTTTCCAGCAGCACTGTAGGATCATGTTTAGTTCTTGTTGCTTGTTATATCTGTAAGTGCTTCCTGTTGAGGTTTAATTCTTGGGACAGGCGCCTCGTTGCCTACTTGTAACTATTCTCTGACCCTGCTTCGAGGGTCAGAGCAGGGTCAGAGAATAGTTGCAAGTAGGCAACGAGGTGCCAGGAAGCACTTACAGGGTTTCAGCAGCAGGTGCCCAAGTTGAAGTTAATTTCTTTGTAACCCTTTTGTAAACGGTTACAAATAAATTAACTTCAACTTGTGCACCTGCTGCTGTAATCCTGTAAGTGCTTCCATGAAAATTCGTCCCGCTCACAAATTCGCTGATTTTCTGCGATTTTGCGAGACTCGCGGATCGCGAAATCGCGAAAAATCTGCAAATTCCGCGAGCGGAACAAATTTTCTGCCCACACTTACCATCTTGGTGACCTTTATGCTAGCCAGGTGCTGGCCCAACGGGGTGCCGTGGTGGACTATTTGGAGGGAATTCTGCTCCCCAGCCTTTCCTCTGAAGACCGGGTTGATCTCAATATGCCCATTTCACATGAGGAGAATCTTGCTGGGATCCGGACTCTAAAGACTGCGAAAACACAGGGAAAGAGTGGTCTCCTGGCTGAGTTCTATCATTGGTATGCAGATATCCTTGCTGATAAGCTTCTGAAGGTCTTTGATAAAGCCCTCCAACAGGGCAGCCTCGACCCCTCTATATGAAGCCCTAATAGTAATGGTCCACAGACCCATCAACAGCAGCCTCTGGGTATAGACCCATCGCCCTTTTAAATGTTGATGTCAATGGGGTGTGTCCACACAAGCGACCAAGATGGCTGCTCGCTGTTGAAGCTCTGTGGTCTGGCCAAGGCTATCCGACATTATCCCTGGCAAATCCTGTGATACTGACCCCTGTTTGACGGTACCGGGTCGCGGGGATCACCCTGAGTCCAGTGGCCCGCCGCCGAACACAAACGGACCTGTACTTGCTGAGATATCGTCCTTACAAACTAGGGCCGAGGGGAGGAATGGTGCGGAGCCCTGAGGCCATGCAGACATCGGCAACTGTGGTGGTGAGGAGGTGGATGTGGGCAGCGGCGGCTGTGGCTTCCCCCCTGTGACAACTCAGATCGGAGTGGAGAGCAGATAGGGCAGACGGCGCTGCTCCTCTGCGCTCGTGCCTGCCATTTTGAGGAGGCCGCGGTGGGGGCAGGGCACGCTGTGTGCCGAAAAGGTTCCCATCAACTGGCAAGGTGACGCAGTAATCATCCGGGGGGATGCGCACCAGGATCCCCGTGACCGGCCACCCATTGGCGTGGCCCCTGCTCCCTACGGCCCACCTGCACTGCAGCTGAAGTATTGGTTGCCATGTTGCCCTCTGAGACCGAGAAGGGACTGCAGGCATCGGCGGAGGTCGTGACTGATGGCGAGATTTCAATTTAAACTGATGGCGAGATTGTGCCGGAGTTGGCATTCACGCTTGGGACCACGCTCCATCCTGTAACCTGGTTCTTTTGCCACAACTGAATACTGCGCTCCCCTGAGGGAGCCCTACGAGTACTGTTTGGAATCTCCAGCCCCACCTGGCAGATGTACGTGAGGCGCTGGTTCACCAGACTAGTACTAAACACCACCATTTAGCCTCATTGGGAGGAAGCTTTCCCCTGATCTTTGCTGCCAGCGGAGGGGCCTAAGGGATTAATCAGACCGTGGTGTCTGTCCTGCTTCGAACATCAGTCCCCTGCCCAGGGCACTGTTCCATCCCTGCCATACCTGATCAGTCTGCATTGCACTGTCCTCTTAGTTGACCCTACTGCCCCGTGACTTGAGGTGGTTGGGCTCCCTGGGGGTCCTCTCTGACATCCACAGAGACCACTGTTGCACCTGCCTTTTGCACGCCTATTCCCCTGCAGAGGCCTTACGCAGAAGACTCTGCAATTTGCAGACAAACCCTTGAAAGTAGGCTCCACCATGGCGGATGGCGCAGTGGGGGGTAGAGCGTCCTGATGACCTCCCGGCATTGGCCACTTCTACGCTTCAGGAGATGAGGGCTGGATTCAGGGTCCTTGATGGGCGGTTTGATACGCTGGACAAGAATCTTGCGGACATGGGTGCAAAAGTCCAGGTGCATGAGCGGCGACTAGACGTAGCTGAAGCCCACATCTCTGATATTGAAGATGGCACAGCAAACAGTTAGAGCGCGTTGAATACATCCTTAAAGAAGTGGCCATAAAGAACGAAGATCTAGAAGCGTGAAGTAGGCGCAATAACATCCGCATACTAGGTGTCCCTGAGTCCACTGCCACTGGCCATATGGACGTCTTCATTGAGACTTTGTTGTCTGATCTGTACGGAAGAGATTCTTTCACCCCGGGATTTGTGGTGGAGCGCGCCCACTGGCCTTTTGAACCGCGACATAACCCTGGCTGCCCACCAGACCTATCATCGCCCGAGTCATGAACTACAGAGATCGAGACACAGCATTGTGCCTTGCCAGGGAACAGGGCAACACCACATGGCCTGGCTCTAATCTCTCCTTCTTCCCCGACTTCACTATAATGGTGCAGGACGCTCGCTGGAAAATACAATGGGGTCAAGGCCACCCTAAGGAACCTGGGCTTAAAATATGGCATGCTGTATCTGGCGAGGTTGCGGGTGGATGTAGAGGGCCTGGTTCGCATTTTTGACACTCCCACGGAGGCACAAGAGTTCTGCCACACAAATAAACAGAACACGGTCTGGGTGCCAGTGCTGACCTTTTCTCCAATTCTGCTACAGGCTGATGCTCTTTAACGCTCGTTTTTGTAATAATGGTCCGCCGAATGGGGATAATGTACATTTTTTTAGTGTACAAATTTGGGGGCCGATTACGATTGCGGATAATCCGCATCCTCCGGGCCGGCGGAATCCACCGCCGACCCGGAGGATGCGGATTATCCGCTGCAGACTTGAAAAAGACCCCCCGCCAGATTAGGATGGCTGGGGGATCTTTTTTCCGTCCGCCGCTGTTCCACCGCTGTCGCCTTCCGACCGTGGCGGAAAAGTTCTAACATGGCTGGTGGTGTCTATCAGACATCGCCAGGCATATTAGGATGGCTGCGGTTGTATGCCTTTCCACGGCGGAATTTCCGCCGTGGAAAGGCATACGGTCTTTCCAGGGGTGAAGGGGGGGTGGGGGTTGAACATGGGGGGTACCTATGGTACCCCCCTGCCTTTGCGTGCACGAAGCGGCAGGCACCACGCGGTGCCTGCCTCTTCGTGCATGCAAAGGTAAACATGCATTTTTTAACATTGCGGCGGGTGCTGCTTGAAGCAGCATCCGCCGCAATGTTAAAAATACAGGATGTGACCGCCAGGGTGGCGGTCACATCCTAATTGCCAAGGAGGGACCGCCGCAGCCCATGCGGATGGTCCCTCTTCCTCGGGGGTGGCAGACGGACGCAAGTCCCTCCGCCATCCTAATCGGCCCCTTAGTTTGCTGGCCGACTTACGTGGCATTGCCACCCCTCAAGGTGTATACCGTGTGCTTGTTCTGGTATTTACGGCGGTACCTTTCTTGGGGTTCTCCATTGTGCTGTAAAGTTAACTGGTACTTCAAATTCTACTGTTTGTTATGGTTTTGCCTCACTTTGGAAGTAGTGGGGTTGGGTGGAGGGTGAGGGGGTAACTGTTTTTTGGTTCAATGTTATTGATTATACGCAGAAATGGTCACTGTCAAGATTCACCGCCTTAATGTCGTGGATTGTGCAGGGACTGAACAACTATCGCAGGAGGCTGCGGTGATTCACTATTTATTAGGACACAATGTGGATATTGCTTATTTACAAGAAACGCATTTATCAAAGGCAGACAAGGGCAGGTTTACTGCTAGTTGGTGGGCACATAGATATTTTGCTAACTACAACAACTATGCCAGAGGTACTGCCATTCTGATCCACAAGAGGGTCCCTTTCAGCCCCCGCTCAGTGATCAGGGACAGTGAGGGTAGGTATGTAATAGTCACGGGATCGCTTATGGGATACCACACAGCTCTGGTTTGTATTTGATTGGGGGGGATTTGAATATACTAATAAACCCGGGGCTGGACAGCACTGCAGCAACTGCGGACGCTAAACCACCAGCGTGCCGCGCCCTCCTAGAGATGTGTGATCAATGCTCCCTACTCGACATTTGGCGCTTGTGCAACTCCACACACACGGAATACACCCACTATTCTGGGCAGCACAACACATGGACCAGGATTGACTTTTGGCTCATTTCCTCAGGTATTGCCAGCTGGTTCCGGTCAACAGGGTCGCTGCCAATAACATATTCTGATCATGCCCCAGTGCAACTTCATCTACAGGTCCCTCGGCCTGAGAGCTTTGAGAGACAATGGCGCTTCCCAAGCCGCGCCCTCCATGATAACCTCTTAAACGCAGAGGTGCGAGAGGCCATAGACGAATATTTCTTACTTAATACAAGGTCAGTTGACACCTGGGCTGTCTTATGGGAGGGCTTCAAGGCATATATTCGGGGAGTCTGCATATCGAAACACTCTGGGGTTCTTAAAGATATTCATAACACACTGGCACGCAGAGAGAGATAACTCGCTGCCCTGGATAGCTCCCTGGCCCACACCATCGATCAAGACAAGGAGGGACGGTGGTTGGCTCTTCTCATCGAGTTCCGGGAGACAGCGGAACGTGAGGTTTTACACATGGGTAAATATCAGACGGCCAGGCACTGTGGTGAGGAAGAACGGCTCGGCCGAATCTTGGCGCAGATGCTCTGAACCCCGTATAGCAAAGCTTAAATTACAGAAATAGGCATCTCCATAAATCAAACACTTACCTTACTGACTCCTAGGCACAGTAGGCTTATTTGTCAGAGATTGCCCTGGTGTATTTAGAAAAGTACATGCAGGATTTTTTCGCAGAACCCATATCACAGGCTGACGTCCTTGACACCATAGACTCCCTTAGGGCTCCTCCACTTTGGGCCTAGATGGATTCACGGGGGACTTTTCTAAGGCATAAAAGGACGTGCTGGTGCTGCAGCTAACGGAAGTATATGTGGAGGCTCTGGAAAGACAGTCCCTGCCACCGACACTGCGTGAGGCGGTCATTATCCTCCTCCCCAAACCGGATAAAAACCCAGCCCACTGTAGCTCATATCGGCCCCTCTCCCTTTTAAATTTGGACTACAAAATATTGGCAAAGATAATCGCTAACCGCCTCTCCCAGCTAATGAAGTTTATCATCTCACCGGCCCAGTCGGGTTTTGTCCCCCATCATTCCACCTCCTTAAATATATGTACGCTTTTCTCGGTCCTCCATAGAATCAAGCCGACAGTTCCTGCCGCTACTATACTTTTGGGTGCCGAAAAGGCTTTCGATTCACTAGAATGGCCTTTTTTTCTCTCGGTGATGCAACGTGTGGGCATGCTCATGGGATTCATTGCCACTACCGCTTTATTGTATACTAAGCCAACGGCGAGACTGCTTGAACGGCACCCTGTCTGGATCTTTTTCTCTTTCACGTGGTACCCGGCAGGGTTGCCCATTATCCCCCATATTGTTCATTCTGTCCATGGACCCCCTAATTTGACACTTTCAGGAGAGGCATCTGTGTAGAGGGCTGCAGTTCATCACTGGTCCACTGCTCGTCTCGCTCTACGCAGATGATACTATCCTCTGTGTGAGACACCCGCGGGATAACTTAGAACCGTTAATCAGAGAGATACTTCGATTCTGCCGCTTCTTGGGGCTGGGCATAAATTGGCACAAATCGGTGATCTTCCCCCTGACTACCAGCACAACCCCATGAGACTGCGAGTTCCCTCTCGAGTGGTGCAGAGACTCGGTTAAATATTTGGGCATACACATCCACCAAGACACTGCTCAGATCATCAGTCTAAATTATGGACGTGCAGTGTGTGCCTTGGAGTCGTAGGATGAACGCTGGCTGCGTTTTACCTTTATCTAAGGCAGGCACCTCATCAAACTGGTTGGGAGGAAACAGGCATGGGTTCGCTGGCAGATTTTGACCCTCCCATACGAAATAGGGGGATTTGCGGTGCCTCACCTCCGCCAGTACTACCTAGTAGCCCATTGCGACTATGCATTTGCTTGGTTCCACCCGGATGCCCGAATTCCGTATATGCGCCCTGAGGCAGACTTTGCTTTACCTGAGAAGCTGGCCACTGTGCTGCCGAAGGGTATTCTCAGAGACCCAAAAGACATACAAACAGTATCTACTACCTGTTGGGCGTGGAATAAGCTGCTGCAACTTACTGGCGCCACTATACTTTATTCAACGGCCCTGCCCATCCCTAGCCCCCACTGAATACCGATTACGGGAGAAAAGCTGGTACAACGTACTTTAGCCAAGTTTGAAATCGCGAAATTGGGAGACTTGTATCCGGACGGACATGTCCACTCCGTAACGGATGGCGCTTGTTTTCAGAATATCCATTTAATGGAGAAATTCATATTAAGGCGAATCCGTTCAGCTTTGCTTGCCACTCTACCCACCTTCCCCATTGAGCCTGAATCTTTAAGGCCACTAACTTTAGTCATAGAAAAAGAGACAAGTGTGCACCTTATCTAGAAAATGTACAAAGCCTGCCAAGGCAGCCGTCCGGTAAACGACGACAAGGTCCGCAAGGAGTGGGAGGAAGACCTGGGTCGAGACATTACTGATGACCAACGGGCCTAGTGCTGCAAGGTCATCCGTGAAGTCTCCCTCAACAGCAGACACAAACTGCTACATTTTAAGTTTTTACTGTATCCCAGCCAAAACACACAGAAATGTAATGTCCCTAATGCCGATTTCACACACATAACATGGAGCTGTCCTAGACTGCCGACTTATTGGGAACTAATACACTCTATACTGGGTTCCATGATTAACCTCACCCTTATCCCCACGCAGGAAGTGGCATTGTTAGGATATACTGTTAATTTTCCCAAGAAAGTACGGCGGTTCACATCCCTTTGCCTGCTGTTGGCAAAACGGGAAATAACTTTAGTCAGGGGCCACAGAAAGCCTACATTATAGAGATGGTTACGCAGCTTGGCACACTGTAACATAAACAGCAAGGTGTATGCCAGCATCATGCCGAGTTCCTCTTGCGCCAAAGACATATGGGGCCCATAGCGTGCACATGTGGAATCTTAACTACAGGACGCAAACTTTCAACTTGCAAGCAGTTTGGTTCCGGAGGGAGTGGGGTAATGACAAGTGGCCGTTAGAATGAAACTAGAGGACCTTAGGTTTGTTTGCTGAGGTTTGCTGAGAACATACCACCACACTTTGATGGAAATGCCACACATATATTGATGTAGGGGTTCAATTGGAGGGATCTAACAGCCCTGGCAAGATTACTGGGTCATGAATATGCAGATGTAAATATGACACATAGCTGATGTAAACTCGGAGTTTCCGATATTAATGGCGTGATAGCGGATCACTGTGATAATATGTGACTATGCTAATATCAACATGTAACAGTGTATAACCATGTAACAGCGTATATCTATGAACCATCATTACTGCAATATGTAACTAAGAGAAAATTGAGAAAAATAAAGTTTTAAAAAAAATGTTGATGTCAAGCTGCTTAGTGGCAAGTTAGTGGCTTGCCTTCTTCAGTGCCTCACATCCCCCATACAAACAGACCAAGCGGGGGTTTCCCCAGGAGGAACACACTGCATAACCTGAGGTGGCTGCCTCCTGTCTATCACACCTGCATGGTCCAGACAAGGCATTTGCATTGACCCTCCTGGATATCGAGCAGGCGTTCGAATCTTTGAATACATATCTATGGCATATCATGAGAAAGGCTGGAATAGGGCCTAAATGTATCCACTGAGTTCAGTTATTATACGTGGACCCTCATGCCCATGTGCGATTGGGTAGGGAAGTCTCTAGTTTGTTTAGCCATATATAGGGGTACCACACGGGGTTGTCCTCTCACCCCACTCCTGTTTGCACTTGTGATGGAGCCATTAACTGAGAGACCCTACAAAACAATGGGCCCCTGGGGAAAAACCATCTGGATACCACCCATGTGGTCTCCCTTTACTCAGATGATGCCCTGATTTATCTCAGATACCCAACCTACGTAGTATCCATATTCATGCAGGTGATGCAGGAGTTTGGGGAGATCTTATAGGCTGCATGTGAACCCTTCTAAATTGCAACTTTACTCTATGGGATCCCTGTTGGGAACGCCACTGAAGAGTCTTCCTCTGGTGGAGCGCTCTTAGGAACTAAGCGATGTCCGGTATCTGGAAATTCATCTTGCACCTACTGAAGAACCATTTTTGGAACTTATTATTGGAAGAGTAGTGCAGGATCTGCATGCCTTCATAAGATTCTGGTGAGACTACCCCTTTCCCTCATGGGGAAAATTGTCATTGCAAAAAGTACATTGCTCTAGCGGTGCCTATTTATACACTCCTTGGCATGCTATGCACGATCCCTAGACAATACTTTAAAATGATTTTCAGTCTTTTTGTTGACCTTTTCCTAGGCAGGCAGATGTAGGAGGGTGGCACTTTCCACTCTGAAAAGAACATGGTCCCAGGGTGGTATGGAGGTTCCCCATATGGATCTCTGTTACATGGTGGCACACCTGTAACACACAGCCTCCTGGCTATATACAGAGGTCTCCTGGGAAACAACCCTTTTGAAGGGCTCCCGTCCAAAAGGTGCACTTTCCATATTATTGATGAGCTGCTCGAGCGTTCCCGTAGCATGCCTTATATGACAGGTAGCGGAAGCATGGAAGGGAGTGGTTAGAAGAGAATTGCGGCATGCTCCTTACGCTCCGGATCTACCGCTTTGGATTTTGCAACCTTTCTGCTCAATAGCAGAATCTATGGTAATCCAAAAATTGAAGGATGGAGGGTGTGTTACGTTAAGAGACTTATACCCACCAGAGTGGTGTGGAATCTTTTGATCGTGGCCCGGTACATTTTTCCAATACATCAAACTTTTATCTACAGGAAGAGAGACCTGACCTACCTTTCCAGATGTCCCACCCAGTTCTAGCACCCTAGTCACATTGTTGGAGATGTGTGGTATCGCATTTTTATTGGGCACTGCGCAAGAACCTCCTGCGAGGACCTCATTAGATCCAGGCCAAATGGGGGGAGTTACTAATGGAATCAATAACAGAGAGGGCCTGGACACGTATCCATGAAGGGGTCTATGTGGCAAGTTCTAATGCCAGATTCAAACTCATACAGTTTAACTTTGTCCACCAAACTTACATCTCCCCAAAAATCATGCACGCCATCTATCCTACATGCTCCGACACCTGTCCCTGGTGCCTAAGCCTGATGACAGCGTTTTTACACATGGTCTGAGATTGTGTGGTTCCCTCGCCCTATTGGCGGCTAGTCCTCGACAATCTCAATAGGGCCTCTGGGTGGCAGACACTTATAGAACTAAGTCAAGTGATATTGGGTCTCATCCCCTCCCTCTCCAAAAGGAAACTTAGCAGGATTTTTTTTCTGTGGGGCCTAACAGTTGCAAAATGCTGAATAGCAATACAATGTTTGAGTGTTGAGCCTCCTAGATATGCAGAATGGCTCAGGGATATCTTTAACTGGGCCACAGAGAAGGAAGTCTGGATGAAACAAGTCCGGAACAACGATAAATTAGAGCATGATCTTTGAGCCTGAGTGGCCATGCTCGCTGATCTGAAGGAACCTTTCACAGAAGTGCCCACTACAAGACCAACTGGTACTGCTTGTGACCAAGGAGATGGATAGCCATACTGTGCCACTATCACATATACTGCTTTTGATTTTTGTTAACTGGGGCAATTTGCTTGAGAACTGGGGGTAGGTGGAGGGAGTTGAAAGTGTTTGTATGATTTTTTTTCAGAGATAGTTGTACTGCCTGTATCATATCCTTAAATGCAGTGTTGTTCCCAATGGCTTTATCTCAAAATTCAATAAAGATCGTTTTTTAAATTATTAGAAAATGTGCATCCCTTGGGTATGCAAAAGTAACTAATGAAGTGGTTAGATCAGTTTCCACTAATGTCTTGACAAAATGAGTGGTCATGCTCGAGGTTACCAACGACATCTATAACTTTGGAGGTTTAGGAGTTCAGTTGCAGTACTGAGAGCTAGCCAAACCAACATTTACTGATGATATAATATTTAGGGGCTTATTTACAAGCTTAGTGGGCCCCGGAGTGTCACTTTTAAAAACATTCTGGAGGCACACTGGGCTTACCCATATCTTTGAGGCCATGTAAAACTAAGCAACCCAGCGCGGCTTTTCATGGCCTTGTAGATACAGTGGGAGGCAACACATTGCAAGTCACTGCGTTGCTTCGCACTGCGATGGGGAGGCGTGCCTTGGGCATTACGGTGGGTGTTCCCACGTAGCACCAATGGCATTTGGCACATTCCCACTGTAGAAGAAGACAGAAGTGCTCCTTGTTTCATAGATACAGTGCATTCCTGCCCTTTTCTTTTGACGTAGGGCAGCGCAGCAGGAAGGCTTGTGGTGGAGCCCTATGCCAAAACCTTGCAATTAACTGAGCCCCTTAGTTCCTATCTGATGAAGTTTTACTAATCAAATACACAGTCCTACAAAATTCGTAGGAACTGCATAACTCGTCTAAGTGACTCCTCATTGGGAAACTCATCCAGGATACATATAGTGTGAATAGGAGGGATTATTTCTGGACACAAGATATGTGTAGTCTTAACTGTGTGTCTAACATTGGATTCTATTGAATCCCATTCAGGACGGAAATACAGCCGGATTAAAGGATCTTCATACATTAAGTATAGCCCTGAAGAAGTCGCTGCGCACAACCGTAAGCGAGACGAAACACGTGTTGGCTAAGGCATTTGTGTATAAACTGAAGCGTATGTTCCAACAAAGACTCAAGCTTTTGTCACACTGTTATTAATATAATTTATCCACTGTTACCGTGTGCAGGGGACTATTGTTCTGTTTTACCAGTGAATATCCACACATTGGGGAGGAGGGTGACTCTTCCTACCCTTATGCTCCTCAATCCTCACTTAGTACTAGAGTATGCTTACCTGCGTATTGCCCAGGAGCGCCAATACACTATAGAACCACCTACCAAGCAGTTTCATTCATTGCAGTTTCATAGGACTGTAAAAAAGTTGAATATATTACCCAACAAAGTGGCCTAAAAAAGATTCCATATTGTTATGTTCAGGTATGTTCATCTTGCAAACAAATTGTATGAGAACTAACCTACTCACTTTTTTTTTCTTTAAAGATTGCGTTGTATATAGCAGTTGCAATCTTAACAGTCATTAAAAAGCGTTTTTTACAAATATGTAATATTTAGGAGGACGAAACAGTGGAGTGAAATAGCATTCTGAGACTTTTGGCATACTTAGCTGGGAGGAACTCAGTACCCACAGTGTGAGTGGATATCCTGATTCCTGGAAGCCACCTAGAAAAATGTAACACATAAGAACTAGTTGCCTATAAATATGACTCTACTTAGGGGCATATGTAGGTAATTTTCCATTTTGCAATTCCCAAATAGCGATTTTTAAGGAATCGTTATTTGAGAATAGCAAAATGGAATGTAGGTAAAAATTCGCAATTTTTTTGCGAATCTCTAACATTCCTTAATTGCGATTAGCAAATTGAGAATCGTAATTAAGGAATGAGTGTCCAATTCATTCCTATGGGCTAAGCGGCCCATAGGAATGAATGGGGATACATTCTCAAGTTGCAATTTTCTATGAGAAAATTGCAATTTGAGAATCGCAATTCCAAGGGTGCCAGGGTGTCCAAAGCACACCTGTTGCACCCCTGGAATGTGCCTCTATGTACATGTGGCGCACAGACATGCCCTAAGGGCATGTCTGTGCCCCACATGGCACTTTGTATTTTAAAAAAAAATGCATTTTGAAAGGAAATCACAAAATACCATCTACTTGGAGTAGGTGGTATTTTGCGATTCCTTAAGCCAAATCGCATTTTAAAATTCACTCCTACATAGCATTTAAGGAATCGCAAAATTGTGATTCCTTAAATGCTTGAGCAAAATAAGGAATCACAATTTTTGCGATTCCTTATTTTGCTAATGTGCACCTACATACAAACCAAAGCACCGTTTGCGATTCGCAAACGCCGGAATTCTGCGAATTCCAGCGTTTGCGAATCGCCAACGCCTACCTACATATGCCCCTTAGTGTTTATATCTACCAGCATCATTTTAACTCCATCGAAGGATGAGAGACTAAGCATGTCCGTTGAGATTCACACCTGTGACATTAACTTCATATAGAGATATTTATATAGGGGCATCGCAGGCTTTGAAACATCCTTTTGGCTTGCATTCAGTTTTAGATCTAAGAAAGTCAGTCAGAAAATGTTGTACTGCCTTTGAGTCATTGTTGTGTTGTCTGTATCCATTAAAGTCTTCAATTTAGAAACATAGATAGTGGCATCAAATGTTGCCACCCTGCAGTTGGAAGTAACAGCAAAGGAGCTTAGGCATTGTTCCTATGGTTGCCGAATATTAACAAATATACTTAAATATTCTTCGGGTATGAATCAGACACCAGGATGCATGAATTAAAGGAAACTCAAGTATACAACATTTGTAAATAACCCTTTGTTACAGATAATTCACTTATAAATTCTATTCCACTTGTATGAAAAAACTGTGTCTAAGGATTTGGAGAAAAGATTTTACTACTCGAGTCCTTGCACTACAGTACGTCTTTCTAGTGTTGCTTACTTTTTTTCAGGAAAGGTGGCTGTGTATTCATCTCAGATCTTGAGCATGGATTTGGCTTTGTGGCACAGGAGCCTTGGATACAGTTTGCCACGGTGAAGGAGAACATCCTGTTTGGAAAAAGGTTTAATGCCACTTTCTACCAGCAAGTGGTTGAGGCCTGTGCGCTGACAGATGATCTTCGTGTGAGTAATAACCCAGATGCATGCAGCATACCATATGTCATAGATACATGAAATCACTGTCTTGGATATGACTGAGTAGTGGCAATGGTCATGCCAGCTGCATGGCTCCTTGATTCTCATTTTATTCTTATAGTGGGTGAGATCTATACCTGGGTAGGTATACCAGCCTTAGGTATCCCGCTTCTGTTCCTACCTCCCCAATCATGAGACACCTCCAGTCAAATTTGTTGGTAAGGATACACTCTGGACAGTTTTCTGTATTTAAATCATACACTCAAAATCTTCCTACCTTATCCCAGAAACCTCAGGAAAAACAGCCCTTCCTGGTTTATCAGAGACGTTACCACAGCCCTGTTTCTTATAAGTCACAACTTGTTTACTCCAGTCCTAATTCTGTAAGAGATGGTACTTGTATCCTCTGTAAACACAAGGAGACGATGGACGGAGCGCTGAAACTTTTCAGATACTCACCCCCAGTAAAGATCTAGGTTGAATCCATCATCATTCTTTACCTCACTTCGCCACATCAGTTCAGACCCAGCTATATGGAAATCAGTCTTGACCCTGTGCCTCATGGGAACAGTCTAGCCCGAACTGCCAAGCCAGGTCTTCCCTGTAACCTGGTGTAGTTCACATGCATGAGGATGGTCAATAGGATGTGCATTATCTAAAAAAAATGAAAAATGAAGACGTGTACACTTGTCTGTAGTTATTTAATATATTTTGAAAATTTGTAATATAATTTGTTAATGCTTCCAAGCAGAAATATAGATTTGTACATTTAACTAATAGGTTTTATGTTTAGTATAAACATTTATTTTAATTTGAAAAAAAAGATTGTAAGTTTACATTTAAAGTTCCAAATAATATTTTTTATTTATGAAAAATTAATCACAATATTATTTTTTTACTTTAGAAATCAATATTCGGTCACATTTTTACAATCATTTGCATATAATTATTTACAAATTATATATCAAAATCTCATATAATGTATCTGCAAGTGCATTTTTTCTATATGTTTAATTTTTATGTTGATAAGGTGCTTAATATGTATTAAAATACAGGTATCTTTAAAAATGAAAAATACTTTTGTATTTCATATGGTATGATATTATTAATTCAACAGGCTTTGTTTTATTATCACTTAGATACAAATTGTTTTAAATGTTATACATTAGATAACTGCATACAATTTAGATATTTACGTGTGTGATTATAAATTAATATATTATATACATGTATATAGATAATTGTATACAATTGTATACAGTGTATTTAATATATATTATCAAATAATGTTCTCAATTTATTATTCAGTATATAGATTTATTTTGATATTATCTGATTTTTAAATTATTTAATACATTTAATATGTAAATAATATATTTTTATAAATGATAATTTACATTTATTAAAATGTAATATGATAACTTGTAACGTTAAATATATAGAACATATTATTTATAATGTAGAATTGTGTTAAAAGTAATCTTATTATTTATTCGAAATCAATTTTTCAGGTGATTTACTATGGAGTATGGATAATAAATGTAACCTCTTCAGTGCACTTTCTCCAAAATTGTTTAGATTGGAGTGGTAATAGTAAATGTTCCTTTACTGTCCAACACCTTCCTCAAAATTGTTTAGATTAGGGATGGGATAGTAAATATAACCCTCTTACTATTCAACAATTTCCTAAAAAATGGTAATAGTAAATAGAACTTCTTTAGTGTCCCAAACCTTCCTCAAAATGGTTTACATTGGAGTTGGTATAGTAAATGTAACCCATTTAGTATCCAAGACATACCCCAAAATAGTTTAGATTGGAGTTGGAACAGTAAATGTAATCACTTTAGAGTCAACACCTTGCCCAAAATGGGTTAGATTTAAGTGGAAATAGTAAATGTAATACATCTGGGGCCCGATTATGACTTTAGTGGTGCGGTACCAGGTCCGCCCCGCCACTGTACTGTCAAAACCGTGGTGAGACTGCCTGCCAGATTAGGAGTTTCATCCTGTCTGGCGGGCTAGTTTTTGACGTTCCTTCAGCGATGCCTCTAACAAATGGCCATCCCTAAGGGATCACCAAAAACAGTTCCTGCATGGCATGGTCTGAAAAGTGCATGCCATGCAGGAACTGGGGCACATGCACATAGGGGGGCCCATGTTGTGCCCCCATGTGTGCATCCCCATGCGGAAGAGGCACCAGGGGCCCTGCAAGGCCCGTTTGTTTTCTCTCCACCACGGTGTTTATGGAGTAGGAACCTCCATGAGACTGCCGACATAGAGGAAACTCGTAAAATGCTTGGCAGGACCGCGGTGGTCCCACCAAGCATATTGCAGCCTCCTGACTGCCACAACACCTCCAGGGAACAGCGGTTAACTGGTGGCTGCGGCGGCCCACCGCCGGATTCATAATACGGCGGGCAGGACACGGCTGTGCCCTTGATTGTCTGGTGGTCCATGGACCGCCAGACTCTTAGGGCCTGATTCTGATCTCGTTCGAAAGCATACCGAACAACTTGGGTCCAGGATGCTTTCCATACGACTCGGATCAGGGGAGTCTGACCAAACGAGTATGATGCATTTTAATGCATCCGGATACGATTCGGTCAGACTACCTTTGACATCAATGGGAGCCTGTGTACCAAATGCGTACACAGGCTTGCATTGACAAAAACGGTGTTTGGGGATAATCGTGCACCCTGTGGCAGGCACCCCATGGTGCCTGCCACAATGTGCATGGTTGGGAAGACGGGACCCATGGGTATCCCCACAGGCCTGATTCGGAGGGTCCCAGATGAAGGGGAGGGACTGCTATGGGCCCCCAAAGACGGATTCTGGAAGCCTTTTCAATCCGGGCAAACCGAATCAGGAAGGCTGTTTGGATCGATCATCGTACTTGCTCGCTCAGAAAACCTAGTCCATAGAGCTGTACAATTCGACTCCAGAAGGCTCTCTCTCTCCAAATGCCATTCAGAACCGATTTGGTCAGCGCTAAGGCTTTCCAGGCATCGTACTTGGTTGTTCGGTGCTGTGAACGATTTGGTCAGAAACAAGGGCTCTGGATCGGTTGAGGCAACTCCGAAGCCCTTCCGACCGAGATCAGAATTTGCCCCTTATCCGGGGCCTAAGGGCTTACGACTTGGGTGCAGCAGTGCCGACTCAACACCATCTCCGCTGCGGCAAAGCCACACTAGGACCACCAACCATATTACAAGTTGAAAATGTGCAACTCGTAATACGGTCGGCAGTCCTTTGCCTGTTTTCTTGATGGTGCCTTGAAAACAGGCATTGCAATGGGAAAGGACAAAAAGTTCCAGTGCTGGACTTGGAGGAATACAGACAGGGGGCACATGTTGTGCTCTCCTGAATGTATCCCCATGGTGGGGGGAACAAGCCCCCTTTGTTCTTGCACCACCAGCTTTTTCATTGCGGGGCTCCGCCATGAAAAGCCTGGCGGTGCAAGAACTTAACATAGGCTGAACTGGACTGGGCCTGTCTCTACTCAGCATAATGCATTGTGGCGCTCCTGAGCCACCGCCAGGGAACAACTGTTCCTGGGTGCAGCAGGCAGTCCACCTCCAATATGACTTTGTAAATTGTAATCGGCAAAACGGTGGACCACCACTCATGCGCCACTGCAAGTGACCGCCAGACTTAGGCCCTTAGTGTTCAACACCTTCCCCAAAATAGTTTAGATTGGAGTTGGAATAGTAAATGTAACCCCTGTAGTGTCCAACTCCTCCCTTAAAATTATTTTGATAGAAGTTGGTTTTGCAATTTTCACACACATAATTAATATTTATAATTTTCATTATAAAGGTACATTACATAGTTTGCAAGACCTGCAAGCACAGTTTATTCCACATTGACTTGCCATTTAAGACTACTTGTCAAGCCTTACCCTCTCTGTTCACTACATATAGGTCAGCCCTAAGCTATGCCCCAGGTAAACCTATGGGCAGGGTGCCGTATAAGTATAATAAGGTAGGACATGTGCCTTTATTGTGTGGCATGTCCTGGTAGTGACAAACACCCTATTTTGTTTCTCAATACTGTGAGGCCTACTCCTCTCATAGGCTAGCAGTCGGAATTCCCTTATATGTGTTTAAGTGGTAATTCCTGATCTGAAAGGAGTAGTGTTGTCATGTATGGTATGTTTAAAATGGTAGTGAGAAATCCTGCTTACTAGTGTAGTTGGATTTTTCATTACTATTTTGAAATGGAACTTTTAAAAAGTGGGCATTTCTCTGTGCTTATAACTCTAGTGTTTTGCAGACTGACTCCAATCCACGTCTGGGGCACAGCTATACTTTGGGGCCGGTTACAATGGAGCATGTAAAGGCTCCAACATACTGTCGGAGCCTTTACAGCTGAATCGTAATGGGCCATTCGGTTTCATTACCGTCCGCCTCATAACGATAGAGGTGGTCAGAAAGGAAACCGGCCGGTCATTCTGATTGGCTTCCGACAGGCTCAGAGAGCCCAACCGCCAGTCAGAATGTGGTCTGTAATCTCAAGGGGGGCTCTTTCTGCCCTTGAGATTACGATGCATGCTTTCTGTGAAACCATGTCGGAAAGCGTGTTTGGGGCCCCCAGCAGGGCCCCCTTTGGTGCACAGCCTCCAGTTAGGGGCTGAGGGGGCTATGATGCCTGCACCTTGTGGCAGGCACCTCAAGGTGCCTGCCACGTGGTGCAGAGATGAACCGCACCTCCCATTTTACTATGGGAGCATGCATTATGGCCGGTTTATAGCCGGAATGCATGTTTCCAAGGTAAAATATAGGGATACGACCAAACAGTGTTCAGTCGCATCCTAATGGGGCGGTCGGGACCGCCGACCAGGCGTCGGTCGGTCCCATGACCGGTGCAGTGTGGGACACAATTGATTCAACCCAACATCATAATGAGCCCCTTTGTGTATACTTTCTAGACAGCCACCACACAGGAAGGGCTGAGTGTTACATGAGAGGCATCTGCATACTAATAGTCTTCCTGGACTGTGAGAGAGGGGAGCAGGCACAATTACATTTGTATAGGCTGTGTCCTGCCCTCACACAAAGGGCTGATTTACCACCTCCTGATGTCTGGAGCCAGGGCTGGGGTTGAAAGGGGTTGTGTTATACTTGAAAGGTTTTCTTTGAAGTTGCCCCTTGAACAAAGACATTTTTTGAGTACAGGGGCTCTGACCCCATGTATTCAGAGCACTTTTGGAACTGGGACTGAACCTCTATCAAGAGAACCGCTGCTCAAAAGAATCATCTGGACTGCTCTTCTGTTGTTGCCTGCTACTTGCTGGGCTGCTAAAGGACTCACTGGATTGCTTTTCTGTTTGTCGCCCTGTTGCCAGCTGCCTCTTGACTCTGATCTAATCAGACTCTCCAGGCTACACGATTGCCAGAGATTGCTGAGTTACCAGGAGGGGCTGCCATTTGCATCACTTGCTCTTGTGAGCTGACCTACCTGTCTGCTGCTCCCTGCTGTGTGCCTAGTGTTCTCAGAGGACTGGTTGGTGTGCCCCATCAGGTGAATAGGGTATTTCAGGGACAACAAAAGGCTCCCCCAGAGTGTCATTTCCTTTTCCTGGGCCTCTACAAGTCTAGCATGCTGGGGGCACTCCTCTTTTCAGTCAGCACTTCCACCTTCATCAGCAAGAAGTCCTTGTTAAGTGAGTCTTGAGCATGAATATCCCCCTCCTCCACCCGTTTCCCCTGTGCTGCCCTCTCCAGCGGGAGAGAAAGTCACTGCAGGTGCAGGGTAACCCTAGGGAGGAGCGGAGCAGAGGATCTCCACCAATGGCTGGTGGGTGGGGCCTGTCAGCCTGACAGCACTCCACCGGCCTTGTTTTTCTGGGGCCTCAAGAGGAGAGGAGCCCCCATCCCTACGGTAGAGCAGGCATCCCTGGAAGAGGCTGAGGCTGTCCCACGCTCCTAGGCCGCTGTGTTAATTGAGGAAGACTGCAGCTGTAAGCAGCTCAGTACCGGTGGTACCAAGTACGGAGTGATTACGGCTGCACAGCACATTCACGGGCAGCCAGTTCCTAAGTGAGGAGCTACCTTGCAATTTTTTCGGTTGCACCGCGTGCAGCTGCTTTTGAGAGTCCTTCCTCTATATTGATAGTTTGCTCTCGTGGGCCACCAAATGAAATGAAAGAAATGAAATGAAAAATTGCACTTATATAGCGCGTGACTACCCGGAGGCCTCGCAGCGCTTATGACTGATAACTTGTGGCGAACTCCGGGTGAATCAACACGCTTTAGCAAACAAGTGCGTTTTTAAAGCCTTTCTAAAGGAAGTATGGTCATTAATCTCTCGGAGGGAGAGGGGAAGAGAGTTCCAGAGCCTGGTCGCAGTATGGGAGAAAGAGCGACCGCCCCAGCGAGCTTTGGTAATTTTAGTAGTAGTTGCAAGCTGTAGGGAACTGGAGCGCAAGGCTCTGCAAGGTACATAAGGCCTATGGGGTGCAGGATTGCCGGGCCGGTGCGATGGAAAGATTTGTGCATGATACAGATGGCCTTAAACTGTACTCTGGCCGCTACTGGAAGCCAGTGAAGTTCTTTTAGCGCTTTCTTGGCTGACTGCCAGCGAGGGATGTTATACAGTAGTCGGGCAGCACAGTTTTGGATGACTTGGAGCCTGTGGGTCACTGCCACCGGGACTCCCATGAAAAGGGCATTCCCATAATCCAGGCGGGAGAGTATCAGGGCTTGGACCAAGATCTTCCTGGCCTGGAATGGGAGCAAAGGGAGCACCTTGCGAACCATTTTCATCAGCCCCATACAAGTGGAGGCCGTTTTTGTGGCTTGGACCGAAAAATCAAGCGCTTTGTCCAGCCAGATTCCAAGGCTCTTTATCTGGGGTTTGGGAGGGGGGGGCGGGCCAAGACATGGGGGCCAGACGGATGCTAGTGCAGAAAGAGGAGGGTTGCCCAGCAGCATAATGTCTGTTTTCTCCCCATTGAGTTTGAGACAGGAGGATTGTATCCACCTGGCAACAGCCTCTAGACAGGGACCTAAGGTGGTAGACGATCCCTCAGACGATCCCTCAGAGTGGTCAAGAGAGACCACCAATTGGGTATCGTCGGCGTAGGTGACAATACGCACACCAAAGGGATGGACTATCCTTTCTAGGGGTTCCATGTAGGCGTTAAAAAGAGTGGGGCTTAGGGAGGAGCCCTGTGGTACCCCACACCTAAGTGGATGCTTTGGGGAGACTGTCTCACCCTCAAACACCTGGAAGAACCGTTCATCCAGGAAGGAGGTTAGCCATTCCAGGGCCGCGCCCGTCACGCCCAAACCTGACCATGTCGAACGCGGCGCTGAGGTCGAGTAATATTATGGCGGCCTTTCCTCCCCGGTCTAGCACAGCTCTAACTTCTTCCGTCACCGCCACAAGAGCGGTTTCAGTTCCGTGCTTAGGGCGGAACCCTGTCTGAGAGGCACGGAGCAGACTGTTGGACTCTGGAAAGTCCACTAAGATGTTATTCACGTGCCCCTCGAGCAGTTTGCTCATCCATAAAAGTAAAGAAATAGGGCGATAGTTGGCCAAGTTGTTCTGGTCCAATGTGGGCTTTTTCAATAAAGCTTTCACCATCGCACACTTCCATGGAGGTGGAACAGATTTCGAGGTGATGGAAGCATTAAGGATATCAAGAATGACCGGACGGATAACGTCGATAACCCTAATGAGAGTCTGAGGGGGAGCCTGGTCATTAGGCGATTCTGAGGTAATCTTAGGAATCAGCCTGTCTAATGCAATGGGGTCGAGAAGTGGGAATTTATCAAGCAGACAGGGGATGGAATGGTCAGAAACAGGAGGGTCATTAGGTTGTATGTCATTATTACCAAAGGTAAATGAGGAGTAAATGGCCTGGATTTTCTGAGAAAAAAAGATGGCAAGGTCGTTACAACGGGTTTGTGCGCTATCTAATGATGGGCGCTCAAGGGAGGGAGAGACTAGAGATTTTACTATTTTAAAAATTTCCTTGGGGGCATTAGCGGCCGCATTAATCTTTAAATCATAAAAGTGAGATTGTGCAGCTTTTATTTCACTTTTGTAGAGCTTTATTGCCGCTCTATATTTAGCCTTCCTGTGTGGGGAGCAGTCCTTCCTCCAGGCTCTCTCCAGTTTGCGACAGGCTTGCTTCGCTGTTCTGAGGGCGGGTGTATACCACGGAGCAACTTTGGGTCTAATTATAGATTTCAGGGGGATCTTCGGAAGGACTTGATCCAGGGTGCTGGAAATCCAATTATCAAAGTTGATCGTGGCAATGTTGGGGTTGTTCACCCTCTGAGGAAGGTGTTTGGTGAGAGCCAATTCCCAATCAGGGAGCGACAGCGATGGCCATTTCCTGCCCCAATGCGTTTTGGAGTTTTGGGGGGTAGGGGTTGGATTTATAGACCAAGTAAAGGGTATTAAAAAATGGTCAGTCCAGGGTAGTGAAATAGGAGTCTCAACTATCAGACTGTCTATATTACTATAGATATGATCTAAGAGGTGTCCCTTCATGCGTGTCGCAAGAAAGCCTTTTTGACATAGGTCAATAGCCTGAAGGTTGGATCGGAGACTATTAGCTGATGTATCACGAGGGTCATCCAGGTGTAGGTTAAAATCACCTAGCAAGGTGAAGTTTGCCGAGGAGAGCACGGCATTGGCAGCAATATCTGTCATATTCGAGACAAAATTGTTGGGAGTGCCGGGTGGTCGGTAAACTAAGATTCCGGAAAACGTGATGGTAGGAGAAAGTTCTAAAGAAAAGTGAAGGCTTTCGCAAGCTGATGTAGTGGATGAGATGATACGACATTTATAGCTATCTCTATAGATAATGGCCAGTCCACCGCCTCTACCTATTTGGCGGTCTAGAAGTTTGAGGGTGTAGCCTTGGGGAGTGACCCACACTGTAGTCGGATCACTTTCAAACTGGAGCCATGTTTCTGTCAAGAAGAGAGCCTCAGGATTGAGCTCTTCTATCAACATGGACAGTTCAATGTGATGTTTCGGTAGAGACCGACAGTTAAGGAGGAACATTCTCCATTTGTGTAAGGAGTAAGCATTCTCGATACAAGAGGGAGACATACTCCAGCCACATGATGGACAGTGGGACCTAGAATCAGTGGGAAGAATCGAGTGAGAACATAGGGAGCTGATGACGGGTCATAGGGAGCGAAGGGAGGACAGACTATATGTAAAGCGATTTCCTACCATGTTATCAGCACAGGAATATAGCTGGAGGCGTCTAGAAGCGTCTGGACGCGGACTGGCGCAGACTGGCTTCTCTTTGGCGCCTCTTCGGCGCGTCTATGGCGCTCCCGCTGCGCGTCCCGCTGCGCGAGTAGACAGGTATGATATAGATTGGGAGGTGAGGGGAGACTAGACCGTCACCCTCGAAAGATGGCCGCCCACCGAGGAGCTACCAGGAAGTGCAGGCGCTATTCCTCCCTCCACACAAACAGCATCAATTTGCTGCGGTCGACCGGGGAGTCAGCGCGACGAATGGCAGGGGTAACAGCAATATAAAATCACAGTTTTTACAAATAAGTTTTAAAAAATATGTCAGGTTAAAAACCCTTGCAGCAAAGAATAGCGATGCACATAGAGGGACCAAGAGGGACCATGGAAGGTCTCTCCGCCTGATTTTACTCCGGAAACCCTGGGACTCCAGCATCTGCCCTGTGCCCTCGCTGCAGCTGCATTTGACAAGATTGCATGCAGGGATTTACCGTTTGTGTGGCTCCCATCACTGACCAATACCTTGGGGCAATTCTGCATTGTCAGTGACGGCACATGACAAGTCCTCATCGGAGACCTCCGAGTCTGTAAGGTCTAATTCAAATTACTGTGATGAATGTAGTAGGAGTGCAGGTGGTCCTATAACCTACAATTTTAGAAGAAAAGGAGCATGTAAAAGTCCATCATTAATTTGTCTTTCCAAAATTCAAAGAATAATAATATTAATTCCTCAATTCTCATCAGTCCATTCAAAAAGTAATCACTTACGAGTCTTGTGTTTCTTAATGGATCCCAAAATTCTTATTCAATCAATGCTTTCCATAAAAAGCAGTCAAAGGTGCCCAGCCTACGCGTTACGTCCCTACAGACATCATCAGGGCTCAAAATGACGATTCAGTCAGTCGTGCTGTCAGTCCAAACCAGATGGATACTGGATGAGCAGCAGTCAGGAGGTCTCGATGGACACGTTGTTTGGACTGACAGCACGAGATCAATGAGAACGGGATATGAAACATTTATGTGAATTGTGCTGCACCTTGATGGACACAACTCAGGAATTAACAGAGTCGGAGCATGAACGACCTTTTAACGTTTTTTTCTAGGGTTTTGAGAATAGTTGCAATGTTGGGAGTCCTAGTAAATAGTAGTTATAGTGTTATCTTGTACTTTTTAGAAGGTTTTTTGGTAGTTTTCAAAATAATGTCTACTAGTGTTTTATCTTAGGCTGAGGTAGAGTTTGTAGTAATGTATCAATATTAAATGTAATAGTATGCTATGTTATGTCCTTTATATAGATACATTTTGATGTTTATGTTACATTGGAAGATACTGGTTTTTTTCAGGTGGGTATTTATTTTATTTTACAGTTTTATTGATCAGAAAATATTGAGAGCATGTTTAGATTATGCTGTTTTTTTAAAGGAATCAGTGCTTCCCGTATCCGGCGACCATCCTCCACGTCACACTTATGGCGCAACGCCGCCTATGCAGAGACTTTTGGCAACACCCGCCATTGTCGAAATACGCCCCCCTTTTGGTTTTACAATTGATTCCGTGTGCGGACCCTTGCACACTCCAATTTTGAAAACAACCCGAACAGGAGCGGGTCGGAATTATCACCGCTCCTCCGAAATTACGATATTCCACATTTTCAGCCCTGAAGAGTCATTGGGTTAACACCCTTACTGACGAAACACGTGTCGGCTGGTTTCTTTCTGTATGGATCTCCTTTGACAGGAGAAACATTCACATACTTATTAAAACAGAAATGGAAAGAACATTCGTGTGCGATCTTATCCTTTGAAGACTTTAACTCGATTACTCATATCGTTTAAATTTGTTGTGTGCGCTTGACTGGTCAGTTTTTTTAAAGGAACTCATTTTAGTTTCTAGTAAACAAATAGTTTTTATTTTGATTTCATTTGATTTTTCAGGTTTCTGGGAGGGTTTTGCTTTTCGAACCATTTTGGGGTTTTAAGGTTTGTTAAGACTTTGGATTACTTTGATGGATTTCAATGTGACCTATTTTGTATTTCTATTGTTTGTGCTTTTTTGAATTTAGTTTTCCCTTTTTAATGGATTATATTTTTGACCACATGGAAACAAAAAAAGATCCGAAACTACAGAACAGTAAGTTATATTCTAGTAATTTCTTTTTTGCTGGGAAATTATGTACTTGCGACATTACATTTTATGTGCTTTAGTTAATTGTTTATATTTCATTTTACATGTGATTTTGAGCTTTCTGGTTTGTGATTTGTAAAATCTTTAAACTACGTACATTGTAATTTTATTCACCAGTGTTATTTGCAAAGTATTTGCTTTTTTGATGAGTGTATAAAAAATAATGTGTTTAATATGTAGTTAAAAATGTTATTTCTGCTGGTTAGAGTTGTTCTTTTGATTTATTGGGTGCTGTGCAGCAAATGTATTGCTCTATAATATGCTTTTGGCTACTGATTGTGAGGAGTGTGCTTCTTTGTTGATAATAAAAATGTTTACTTTACATTGTAGCATGTCGTACATTCTATTGGTTGTTTGCTAACTTTAGGCTTAATTTGGGTTACTGATTGTCCCATTCATAGTTCGCGGAAGCTTTGTTCTTTTTTATGGATTCTATAAATTTGTACAGTGTGGGTTAGGTTCTGCGTAATGTGGATTGAAAGACATTATGCCATCCTTCTACTGCATTGTTGGTTTTGGCTTCTTGAGCCATAGTGCTGTGGGAGACATTCCACTATTGTATTTGAAAATTGGATTGGTGTCTGTGTCCAGGGTGTTGCAGTCTGCTAACCGAGGTGTCTTCAAAATAGTCAATTATGGGACTTAGTTTGTGTTTGTTTTGTTTGTAGAAAGGACCATCTAAAAGTAAGTTGTAATGGTTAGCTATCTCTGTGAGCGGGACATAGGCTAGTACAATCTTGTTTTTATTTATTTCAAAGGCAAATTGGCAGTTTTTTGCATATTCTACACTTAGGGGCTGATTCCGATGTCAGGTGGACTTACATCACCCAACACCATTGCGGTCTCGGGACTGACTGACCTCCAATCAGCGGCCCTGACACCGCTATTACAATGCGCTGCACATGGTACAGCTCCCATAGAGAATTTGCAGTTTCTGTTAATCCCTGCACCGCATCGTGCAGGGATTAACAACTTGGCCGACTAGGTGTGTGAGTAACTCTATGGATGAGTGGCGGAGTGTGACTATATGTATAGGTGTATGACTGCATATTATAGTACTGTATTGATGAGTAACTGCATGTATAAGTGGCTGGATGTGTGTGTAGACCTAGGAAATAGTGGGTAGTATGTAGTATCTGGCATTGTTTTGTGTATGATTTAAAAAATAGTAGTCTGTATTTTAGAGTGGGTGTATCAAAGTTTATATTAGGGCATTAGTATGTGCATGATGTCATCAATGATGTCATTTGAGATGTCATCAGTGATGTCACTGACCATGTCATGAGTGATGTAATATGTGACGTCATCAGCAGTGCATTGCGGGTGCGCGAGTTATAGTTAGCTCAACTAAATATAGCAGGCAAATTTCTCTGGTTTTATATGAGTCAAATGTCCAACTAACTATAACGTCCCTAAAACCTATGGCTTTTTTGTGAATTTCAAATGTTTCTTGAATGCTAATTCCTAACTATATCGTCTGTAAAACCTAAGTATATATATATTCACTGAAAAAACCATAGGTTATAGACCATATATAGTTAGGAATTAGCATTTAAAAAACCTTATTTTACTCACACAAAACCATTGAAATTCCATATATAGTTAGTTGCACTAACTATATATTGCGCACCCGCAATCCACTGCTGATGATGTCACATATTACATCATTCATGACATGGTCAGTGACATCACTGATGACAACATCCAGTGACTATGTTTCTGTAAAGTTAAAATATGTCTTACATATTGAAGAATGAGTGGATGTATAAGTGTCTGGACGAAGGATTTAGTAGGTGCATGACTGAATGTATGAGTGAGTGATTAAATGTGTCTCACTGAGTGCATGGGTTAGTGACTAAACTGTCTTAATTTGTGCATCATTATGTCTGTTGTTCTGTAAACTGCTGCATGTGTTGATCAGTAGCTATATGAGTAACTATATGGGTTATTGATTGATTGCCCAAGTATTTGCATGGGAGACTGAGTGTGTGTGTGGCTGGATGGGAGGTGTGTGACTCTGTACAGATCAATGTGTACTTGTATCAATGATTGTATAAGAGAGTAAGTATGTGTTAGTATATGGTTGAAAACGTAAGGTGCTCTATGTTTAACTGTATAGAGTAGAAAATGGAAGTGTGATTGATTCTTTACAGGACTGACTAGGTGTGTGAGTAACTCCATGGATGAGTGGCAGAGTGTGAGTGTCTGTATAGGTGTATGAGTGCATATGATTGTGTTGTAAACATGAGTGATTGTATGTATGAATGATTGTATGGGTGAATGAGTGAATGTGTGTGTAGACGTAGGAATCAGTGAGTACGTATGTAGTAACTAGTATTGGTGTGTCAATGGTTTCAAAAATTATACTCTGTTTTTAACACTGGGTGAAACAGAGGTTATATTAAAATGTGAGGAGATGCATTGTATTGTCACATGAATGATATCATCAGTGATGTGGTCATTGATGTCAAATGAGATGTCATCAGTGATGTCATTTGAGATGTCATCAGTGATGTCATCAGTGATGTCACTGACCATGTCATGAATGATGTAATATGTGACATCATCAGCAGTGGATTGCGGGTGCGCAATATATAGTTAGTGCAACTAACTATATATGGAATTTCAATGGTTTTGTGTGAGTAAAATAAGGTTTTTTAAATGCTAATTCCTAACTATATATGGTCTATAACCTATGGTTTTTTCAGTGAATTTTCAAGGTTTTGTAAATGCTAATTCCTAACTATATATGGTCTATAACCTATGGTTTTTTCAGTGAATTTCAATGGTTTTTTAATAGCAAATATCATAAGCTGTCGAATGTCAAGTACGTGGTAAGAATTATTTTTTTCGTGTTTATGCACACTGATCTGCTTTGATTGCTGCCCCCCACCCCTCATTTCTATTAGGAGTACTCTCTCTTTGCAGATAGTGAAGGGTAGTTAACGCAGCCCTTTCCCCCTTTGTAATCCGTCGTGCCTGCTTCTCTCTCCATTTGATTGATTGTTCTCTTTGGTTCATTCTCTATTTACAAACAAGCACAGAGTCGCAATACTCTGTTTAGTCTTTGCAGATAGCGAAAAATCGTGTAAAAAAACAAAAGGAATCGAGCAAAATCAGTAGGCCACTAATGGGATCTCTTTTGACCTCGCTAAAATAGAAACATTAGGAACAACCTGTTGAAAATAGCAATGCGTATGTATATAAGCGGCGTTCATTTGTGTTCACAGTACCCCTTGTTGATTGTTTCAATCGAGCATTGAATTGTTCGAAGTTAATTCTCTTAACGATCTTCTCTACCTGCAAACGAGGAAGAATAGGAATATTCTATCTCCCTTTGCAGATAGTGAAGGGTAGGTAACGCAAGCCTTTAACACGTCGTACCTATTTCATTCCTCATTGATTGATTGATTGTCCGAACATTGACTGTTTGGGAATTAGTTCTTTTTGGAGGTATTCCCTGTTTGCAAATAAACGTAGGAAAATCTTTGCAAGTAGTGAAAGGGTACGTAATGCGGACCGTTCTCCCCCGTTGTAATCTGTCATGCCTATCTACTCCCCACTGATTGATGCACCTTTTTCACCCGGACCATTTACTAGAGATACGTCATCTGGCCCGACCAGAGAGCACCCCTAGTGAAAAGGACATATGCAATAATAACGAAGTGATCACTGTATCCTGTTAACAGAAACTTTACCATGAAACAACCTGGAAAGAAAAAAATAGGAAAACGAAAATCAGTAGGCCACTGATGAACATGAACTTTTATTAAACAACGAACAAAGAAACGATAACATAACGTAATGATAAAACCTATTAATGTCCTAGAAACAAGAAAACGTTAAAATATGCCAGTGGTGAGAGACCAGAAAAACAGTAAGAGAAACCAAATCACCCCTCGCTGTCCCACCGCCTGCCACGCCAAAAAAATCGATAGACTAGGGAAAATGCAAGTCAGTAGAACATCCACCCCCACTCTGGAAACTTCCAAGGTGGGGCAGGGTTCCGGCTACGCCCAGCCGGGAGCAGCCCATATAAGGCAGGTCCTGCTGCCACGCCTCGGCCAGGAGATCCTAACGTAGGGTGTAGCCGGAGGAGAGGCCGAGACCAGCGGGACCCGGCCAGGGGATTGCCTTTACAACGCTGAACAGTTGCAGGGGGGGGGAATGTCTCCTCGACCCTCCCCTCTCTCTCCCAGTCCGGCCGCGGTGGCCCTTGAGAGTTGCAGGTAGTCCCGCCACATGCTCTTCCGGTCCGACCACCAACGGTCGGGGGGCCGAGGCCGACAGGATCCGGCTGCAGCCGATAAACCAAGAAACCCGTTCATGGGGCCAGAGCCAGGGGCGTCCGGCCGACATCCACCGGAAGCCCGGCCCGAAGACGGACGGGACACTTCTTTCTTTTATAATGGCTGCGACAACACTGGAGGGGGATGTCTTGCACATGCCTCCGACCCCCCCCTCGTCCTCATCGCCTGGTCCGGCCATAACAAATCTCAAGCGAGACGCCGTGGGGTGCACTGGGAGGGAGAGACGGTGCGAACAGGCCTCTCCCGCCTCCCCAGGTGGAGGCTTCCCAGCTGCACCCTCAGCGCTCCAGGCGGTGGCATCCTAACAACTACAGTGCTGCACAGTTTCGGAACGACCTAGATAACGGTTCTTCCACTGTGGCCATGCTGCAACGTCTCGCCCGGCAGGGTGGAGCCCGTCCGCTCATGTGACCCCGCGATCGCCGGTAGCTGCCGAACTCTCAAAATGGCTGTCGACCTGGCAAGAGCGGGCCCAACATAAAGAAATGGCCCGGTCACTGGTTGACTCCACCACCGTAGTCCTCCACGACCTTGAAGATTCTAGAGGAGCCGCGGGAGTCTCCGACCCCCGATGGGGAATGACTGCCATGATCGCCCGTGGAGTGACGAAACTGTATCCGCGGGACGTCGGCGCTCCCATGCTGGCGCCAGCCTCACTTTGAATTACTACAATCCTGCAGACCTCACTTCCGGTGAAAGCACAGTGTGACCCGGTAGGAAAAATTATTGCACCCCCTCCCCTTTTTGACTGATAGTTCAAACCACCGATCCTTTCCTTTGCCCTTTTAACGGAACTTTGGACTGCCTCCCCCTCTTTTACATTTTCTAGAGAAAACAAAACATTAACCACTACATTAGCATAGCAGTTGACACCAGAACTGTTTTCAAATTGAAACCAACAACATCTTCAACAGAATCCTTTTTGTTTCTGCTGTGACCCTGCTACAGCACAGGCATTGTCCCCAGCAGTAATTCTGCAATGCCGGTAAGAATAGCTGTGGTGCCTACTGGACTCACTCACCCCCGCGGCGCCCCACGCCGTTTTTTGCTGGGCGGCAACTTACTAGACATCACTTTCGTGCCATCTAGATTTCAGCGCGTTCTGCTGCCTTGGAACTATTCGCACAACAGACCGCTACTGACAAGAATATTTCATTATTGGTGCTGTCAATTTCAATAAATCTATTGGATAATTAAAAAGAAATTGCCACGGTCTCTTCGTTGTTTAAATGTTTTTACTGTTTTTGTTTTGTTGTATATATTTATATGTTATTAAAGTTTTATATTCCTACTACTTTGTTGGAGTGCTATATATTTTTAATGTGACACATAATTGTAAAAACTTTGATGTACAAAGAGTCATTCCTGGAATCTTCCGCTTCAGGCTCGGTCCCCTCCCCAATCACAATACAGGATGGTTTTCAGATAGTAGGAACGCGTGTGCTGTGACGGATCACATCGGGTGTGGGCCTTGATCTACTATAACTCCTTTGAAGAGGGGTGATTCTTTACAGCTGGGGCCATAAACTACATCTGCAGGGCTAGCTGATAGCCTAGGACCGGCCTGGACATTCGGACACAGAGGAAGAGGAGTGTCAGAGGGTGCGGTAGTGAATAGGGCGAAAGGGAGGTGTCGGGCGGGCACAGAGTGTGATTCTCAGGGAAGAGCAGCGCAGATGGGGGAAGGTTTATTGCCCATGCATAAGACAGAGAGCGGTGGTGACCAGTGCCTGGGGGAGATGCTTACGAGGGTGAGGAGCCATGCTACGAAT
Source organism: Lissotriton helveticus (assembly GCF_964261635.1). Taxonomy (NCBI): domain Eukaryota; kingdom Metazoa; phylum Chordata; class Amphibia; order Caudata; family Salamandridae; genus Lissotriton; species Lissotriton helveticus. The sequence goes on along the minus strand of NC_136067.1, from coordinate 93,735,121 downwards.
CGACAGCGTGCAGAGAGTGGGTCTGGTCAAGACATCTAAAATGGCTGCCGTGCACGACAAAAGTGTGGCATTTCAAAAAAGGCAAGATGGCGCAGACAATGTTTTTCAACACTTCCTCATTTCCTTCGAATCGAACGTTAACAGACGTTGGGGCATATTACCAAAGTTAAGCGATATTTATCGCTAACGATGCTTACCAACCAATTTTTTACCACTAAGCATCGTCAGAAATTATCGAAGATAAACCTTACTATTATCAAGGTTTATCGCAAATGCGATAATAAACGGCCGCAATGCATGAATATCGCTAAAAACTCAGCGATATTCATGCATTACCGAGCTAATACTCTTAGCCATGTTATCCAACTCCCATTGGATAACATGGCTAAGAACTGCTCAGGGCAGGTGTTACTTTTTGGAGATATTCGCGCTTAGCGCGAATATCTCCAAAAGTTGGTAATAGGAGATAGATATCTTGCATGTTGTAATGCAAGTTATTGTGGTATATGGAACTCATACCATAATCTCTCAGGAAAGCAGAAACTGATCCTTTTGGGACCGCCTAAAAAGGCCTAGGGGGTGAGGAGTACTCTACTTTGCCCCCTTTTCACGTTCCGAACTATTTTATTTTACTCTCTTCTGTAATTACACAAAATACCAGCGATAAGATGCATCGGAGACACACAGTGAGAGAAAGGAGGCCGGAGATGAAGAAGACATGTCAAATACACATTGGAGATAATATAGTGGCAGAAGGGAAGTAAATATGAGTAAACTTACCATGTAACATAAAAATGTTGCACTCTATACTATAAGTCTCATTTTATACTACAATCACTTCGCTACAACCTCATAAATTAAAAATAAAAATAAATAATGTCTCAAACAATTTTTGATTTCTAAATATAAATTTATTCTTCAGAATTTTCTAAATTTGAAACAACTAGTAACATGTCCTCATCAGTAATTTCCTCTTCAATCATCTCATCTGGAATCTCCTCATTAAAAGTCTGCAATGATGATTCTTGTAACTCTATGGTCTCCAAACACTCGATAAATTCGCCATCAAGAGATTGATCAAAAAAATCATTCAAGTCATCTCCTCCTTCTGACAATATTTCATTATTGGTGCTGTCCATTTCAATCAATGTAGTGGAATCATTCAAGTCATCTCCTCGTGACAATATTTCATTATTGGTGCTCTCAATTTCAATCAATGTAGTGGAATCATTCAAGTCATCTCCTCCTTGTGACAATATTTCATTATTGGTGCTGTCCATTTCAATCAATCTAATGGAATCATACAAGCCATCTCCTCCTTGTGACAATATTTCATTATTGGTGCTCTCAATTTCAATCAATGTAGTGGAATCATTCAAGTCATCTCCTTGTGACAATATTTCATTCTTGGTGCTGTCCATTTCAATCAATCTAATGGAATCATACAAGTCATGTCCTCCTTGTGACAATATTTCATTATTGGTGCTCTCAATTTCAATCAATGTAGTGGACAATTCAAAAGAAATTGCCACGGTCTCTTCATTGTGAGCCATTTTATTTTGAAATTGCTTGCTGTAAATTGCAGAAAAAAATAATCACTTTCATTTATCGTTTTTAGTAATACATAATATAAAACTAACTTCATCAAGTATTTAGTATAACAGAAGGACTGCAAATAAATAACAGAAAACATTTTTCAAATTATCTTCAAGTGTACAACATAGTTCCCCTTACAAATTAACAACTCACCTTTTTAAAAGTAGCAGAAGTGTTAGTACTGTGTAAATCAAACACCAGAAATTCACCACCAAAAATTCCTCACAAATGTACCTCAGACAGTAGTATCACAAAATGGCTGTGGTTTCCTCTCATTTGACATATATACATAACCAATTAACTTTCATCACACACAAATACAAAACCAAAGTAACATTTTAATTGGTTCTAAATTTCAACACTTTCAAATGTGTTTTCCCCATGCAATTTTCCATAGGACATTTACATACGTCTACAGCCTGAATGGCTGAACGGAATTACACCAAACTTGGCAAAATGGTACATCAAACCTAAGAGGTCAGGAAGGATCTACTATGCCCCCTTATGGTCATTTCCCCCTTCGCTTTGGCCTCCTCTTGTCTCTCAATCCTACCGAGGGACAAGATGGCGGCCGCTACGGACTGTTTGGAATGTTGACAGACGCCGGAGAACCAATCAGCTTCGCAAAGCTCCGTAACGCGAAAAGTACGCGAAGCGGAGCGCTGTTACAGATATATATCTTTTTTTCAACGTTAATTTCTCAAAATCCACTGGAGCACATATATTGAGACCTAGCAAAGGCACATCGGGCTACCAGTCCCTAATATTTTGCCAAGTTTCGTGCAAATCCATTCAGCCGTTCGATTATTATTATTTTGGTTTTTTTTTGCCCCGCGGGGCCCTTTTAAAACCTCCACATCAAACCTAGGGGGTCAGCGAGGATCTACTATGCCCCCTTATAGTTATTTCCCCCTTTGTTTTGACCTCCTCTTGTCTCTCGATCCTACCGAGAGACAAGATGGCGGCCGCTACGGACTGTTTGGAATGTTGACAGACGCCGGAGAACCAATCAGCTTCGCTTCACAAAGCTCCGTTGCGCGAAAAGTCCGCGAACCAGAGCGCTAACCGGTCCGCTGTTACAGATATATATCTTTTTTTAAACGTTAATTTCTCAAAATCCACTGGAGCACATATATTGAGACCTACAAAAGGCACATCGGGCTACCAGTCCCTACAATTTTGCCAAGTTTCGTGCAAATCCATTCAGCCGTTCGGGCTAAAAGTGAGGCCAACCGCCCTATGGAAAACTCAATGTTAAAAACACGTTTTGGGACCCCCCTTTTTTCTCGGCCCCCACTGGACGAACCCCCCCCCAAATTTTCAAGGGCTGCTCAGAAACAAAATGTGCCATTTTCCTGAAAATTTCAGCCGATTCCGTCCACAAACGCCAAAGTTATTAGACATAGAATTTTCAAAAAACCCATAGAGAAAAAATCCTAACTATATATACCTACTGGCGACCGCCAGTAGGTAATATATATATATATATATATATATATATATATATATATATATATATATATATATATATATATATATATATATATATAGAGCAATATATCCCTGCTGCTTTTCACCTTTCACCGGTGCACTCGCAGAAGGGTGATTTGATCACGGGAGTGTACCCGCATAGATTAATTAACGCTCCACAGTGTCAGGAGCAATCCTTTCCTGAATAAGAAGCACTCTCGGGTGAGTTATACATTATTTATTCACTCGTGCAAAACAAACACGTTTCGGCAGTACCCTTTTTCGGTGTCATCAGGCTCACCGGAAACAATCATAATTTAAACATTCAATTACATCAACATAGAAAACGGACCACTTTTGAACTCCTTGTTTTTGACTTCAAAATACAGCGCCAGCTCTGTGTGGTACAATGAGCAATTCAACCAATTATTGCCAATTTGTAGTGCTATTATTGGTTGTGTTTATCTCCCTGAATGGGCATTGTACTATAATGTCAAAGCTGTTAAAAAATAAGGACTTTTACAATACTGCCCTGAATGGGCTAAAGTGGCAAGTCTATATCTTCATTTAATCACGATTCGAAAAATTAAGGGAAAGTTTCTTCATCCATTTCATCAATATGAAAAACATCATTGATTCACAATACATCAAAAAGAGATGGATAGAGAAAGAGGAGAAAAAATGTAGAAGAATGGAATAGAAGAAGTAGAATAAGAACAAGGAGGGAAAAATTGCTAAAAATAGCTGCTTAATCTATTTATACCAGTTCGGTCATGGAGTCCACGGAGACTTCTGAATCAGATCTTTTTTAAATCTGCAAAATCCGCGCAGGGTGCGTGGATCCTGCCGATAACAAAAAACGAAGCGCGGGCTCCTGTGCTTCGTTGGTAATAAGCCCCCGGGGGGCAAGTCCCGGGGCCAATGTGCCTATGTGAATGGGGGCCCAGAGGGGCCCCCCAGCCCCAGGGACCGACGGATCACTGAAATAATATCGAGGGCCAGAATATCGACCAACAAAAATATCGTTGACAAAATATCGAGAGACAAAATATCGAGTTTCTATCTACAAACAGGTAAGTACAAAAATATCGAGTTAAAAATATCGTTTACAAAAATATAGTTGTAAAAAATATCGACTTTAATAAAAACAATGTTTAATTACATTAATATAAAAAATTAATTACTAAAATATACTTAACAATACTTAAAATAACTTTTAATAATTAAATAATTAATGAAAGTAAAAAAATAATATTTTTTTAATCATATTTCTTAAAACATATATATATATATAGTAACAAAATTTAATTAAATAATAGCCAATATTATTAACGTACAAATACAAAAGATTAAAAATTACTATTCCCACTGTAGTGGGTGCAACAGTAGGGAAAGCGTTGGATAGCGTAGGGGTTAAAATTACTATTCCCACTCCAAAGAGTGCAACAGTGGATATATGACGTTACAACGCAACTTTTACAACGCACTACCATTACAACGAAATTTTTACAACGCAAAAACTATTACAACGCATGTTTTTACAACGCATGTTTTTACAACGCAGATACCTTTACAACGCATACCATTACAACGTAAGTATTGGTAAGTATATAATAATTTTTTTAATTTAAATTATTTAAAATTAATTTAATATAATTTAATTTCATTTCATTTCATTAAATTAATTTAATGTAAATTTAATTTTACTTTATTTTTACACTGTACCCCTGTACCCCAAAAACCCAAAACTGACCCTGAACCCTAAAAAAAACCTTTACCCAAAAACCCAAAACTGACCCTGAACCCTAAAAATACCCCTTTACCCAAAAACTAAAAACTGACCCTGAACCCTAAAAATACCCCTTTACCCATAAACTAAAAACTGACCCTGAACCCTAAAAATACCCCTTTACCCAAAAACTAAAAACTGACCCTGAACCCTAAAAATACCCCTTTACCCAAAAACTAAAAACTGACCCTGAACCCTAAAAATACCCGTTTACCCAAAAACTAAAAACTGACCCTGAACCCTAAAAATACCCCTTTACCCAAAAACTAAAAACTGACCCTGAACCCTAAAAAGACCCCTTTACCCAAAAACTAAAAACTGACCCTGAACCCTAAAAATACCCCTTTACCCAAAAACTAAAAACTGACCCTGAACCCTAAAAATACCCCTTTACCCAAAAACCAAAAACTGACCCTGAACCCTAAAATTACCCCTTTAATTTAACATAATTAGCAATTAATCAATTAAATTAAATTAATTACCAATTAAATTTTAAATAATTAACAAATATTATTTAATTACCAATTAATTAATTATTACTACCAATTAATAAATTTACATATTTAATTAATTATAATTAAATTACTTCCCACCCTATTCCCCTATAAACCCACAACCCGCTACAAAATAAAATTACACAATAATTAAAAAAAAATCATTAATTAAAAATAATTATAACATAAAATGACACTTTTCACACATATTATAACATAAAAAACACTATAAATAATTAAATATTATTTAAAAAACGATATTTTTTACTATCTAGATTATATACTTGGATATTTTCACTTTCTATATTATTTACAGTCGATATTACTTCACTTACCTTAAAAACGATATTTTGGCTGTCTATATTCTGTCCTGTCGATATTTTGTCCAAACGATATTTCAAACTCGATATTCTGTCCAAACGATATTTTGGAGTCGATATTATGTGCACCGGGACCGACACCCCCGGGGCTTAAAAAAATTATGTGGGGGGCTCACAGCCCCCCCAGCCCCAGGGACCGCCACCCCCCAGGGCTTCAAAATGCATGGGTGGGGAGCTCAAAGCCCCCCCTGCCACCCCCGGGGCTTTTTTTTTAAAACAATACCTTGTGTGGGGGGTTTCCCAAACGCCCCGGAACCGCCACCTCCCCAGGACTCTAAATATTTAAAATGGGGGGTCCGTGATAGAGCCCCAGCCCCAGGAACCACCACCCCCCGGGGCTTTGAAAATTGTGGGAGGGGGACCCCTCCTGAAGCCTTGTCATGGCCCTGGGGACAGCCACCCCCCAGGGCCGGCTCCTGCAGTGTCCCGGGGTGCCCACCCCCTGCAGCACGGTTTAAGCTGAGGAATTAATCCTTCCTCAATCCTGAGGGTCCCTGGGGGACAACTAGCCCACCAGGTACCTCCAGTAAGCGCCACAGAGCTGCGTTGCAGAGTGTTGTAAAAATCGTTGTGGCCTCTGAACACCTCTCTGCAACGCAGTTCTCTGGCACATACTGGAGGTACCTGGTGGGCTTGTAGGCCCCTAGGGACCCTTAGGATAGAGGAGGAAATAATTCTCCAACTTAAAACACGCCACAGGGCGTGTTTGCAGACATGTGACCTCAGGACCCACCCCCTTCCTTCACCATTGTGCAAACGTGCCCCCTGGTGAGTTGTAAGTTGAGGAATTAATTTCTCTTCAATACTGAGGGTACCTGAAGGCAAACTAGCCTACCAAGAACCTCCAGTATGCGACAGAGAACTACTTTGTTTTTAGTGAATTTCAAAGGTATACCGTTCCTGAAACCTATGTTTTTTTTCAGTGGAAAAAAAATATACATATATATATATATATATATATATATATATATATATATATATATATGTGTGTGTGTGTGTGTGTGTGAAATGTGGGGCAGGTGGTCAAGCCCCATACACTCACACCAGCAGTCAGAGTGTGTTGTCCTGTGAACAGCTTGTTTAAATAAATAAAAAAATATATAAATATAATTGAGAGAATGGTTGTGTGAGTGGTTATACGAGTGATTTGGAGGGTGTGGAAGTGCCACTTTGGAGGAGTGAGTGGGTATGAGAGAACTGGTATGGGTCTGTAAATCGGTATGTGAGCTGTGTGAGTGGGTGTACGAGAGGGTGTACGGGGGTATGAGGGGGTGTGTGAGTGGTTCTGTGGATGTTGTCATCGGTGATGTCATTTGAGATGTCATCAGTGATGTCACTGACCATGTCATGAATGATGTAATAGGTGAGGCCATAAGCAGTGCATTACGGGGACGTAAGTTATAGATAGTTCAGGTAACTATAACTGCTGAATGTCACTGGTTTTGTACGAGTGAAATGTGAGCCTAACTATAACATCCCTGTAACCTTTGTTTTTTTTAAGTGAATTTCTATGTTTTCTTTAACTAGTACTCACCTTTGCAGGAGTGGTGAAGAAAGGGGTTGGGGCCTCTGTTGACCTCTCAGCAATCCCACTATGCGTGTGACTTACTGGAGGTAACAGGAGGTGTTCTTGGCCCCCAAAGATCCTCAGCAGCCATGTGGACTTCATCCCCCAATCAGTTGTGGTCCAGTAAGCGCGTTTGCAGAGTGGTGGAGAAAGGGGGCTGGGCCTCTGATGACATCTCAGCAATCTCTCTATGTCGGCCTTATTGGAGGTAACAGGTAGGCTTGTTGGCCCCCAAGAACCCTCAGCATCCAAGGGGACTTAATTTACTAATCAGTAGTGTACCGGGAGGTGCATTTGCAGAGCATAGAGAAAGGGGCTGGGTCCTCAGATGACCTCTCAGCAATCCCCCCATGTGGGACTTACTGCATAAGGGATTCTTAGCCCCCAAGGACCCTAGGCAGCAAGAGGACTTTATCCCCCAACCAGTAGTGCACCAGGAGGGTTGTTTGCGGAGGAGTGGTAAACCGGCTTTAAAACAAAAAAGACAAAAAAAGTTTATTAGGGGTGGGGTGACTGCGTGGCCCCCCTTCCTTGGCTTTTTTTTATTTTTTGGGGAAGGGGGCTCTTGGATCCCACTCCCGGGCCGATTTTGGCCCTAGGGACCCCATACCCGGGGCCTGCCCTTTTTATTTTTTTATTTACTACAGAGGAGGGGGGGCACGCGGCCAATTTGGCACTGGGGCCCAGCCTCTATTGTGGGTGCCCTAGTCCCACCCAGAGTATTCACTCCCATCTGTTGCAGAATGCTTGGAGAGCCTGAAGGCCCCTGCGGTCCTTGCAAGCTCCCCTCCTCCTGCGGGGGATCATCATTGCTTTCAAAGAGAGGGAGCTGCTAAACATGCAGCTCCCTCTCTGTGAAAATAATTCTTCTCAGCTTTCGGCAAGCAAGAACAATTTTTAATGCTCTCATTTGCTGGAAGACCTGGGGAGTGTCAGTCCCTAAGGTGGTGGTCCCTGGGGCCAGAGGGTGTCCGAGAGGCCCCCCTATAAAAATATATTAGCCCCTGGGATGTGGTGGACTCTCGAGCACGTGGGGCAAAGAGGCCCCTGATTTCTTTCAGGCAGGTGGCGGTTCCCGTGGCTTGGGGGGGTTAAAGAGGCCCCCTGATTTTAAATGTATAAGCCCCAGGGAGGGGGTGATCCCTGGGCATTAATAATCCCCAGGAGGGAGGGCCAGTGTGCCTCCTCTTTTTATGAAAATGCCTCAGGGACCTCGCCTTCCCTGGGGTCAATAATTAAAGAAGCATGGGAGGCTGCACTTCATTTTCTTTTGCATTTTCGGAAGGGGTCCACGTGTCATGCCAAAATATATTTTTTTAATGCTTTTTTGGTATTGCGGGGTAACTGTTGGCCACCCATCCCCAAAGAGGCCCAATGGGCCAGGGTATTTATATCCTGCCCCCTGTCCTTTTTCTTTTTTTTAAACGTTGGCTGCCAACACTTCCTGGTTTGAAGTGTTGGCAGCCAATCAGATCTCAGCACAAGATCTGAGTCCCTATATATGTATTTTCCTTAATATTTCTGAAACTACTGAACAAATTTACACCAAATCACATAAAGCACTTCCTTAGACCAACATCTACCATCCTGCCAAATTTGGTGTAATTCTGTTCAGCAGTTCGGGCTGCATCCATGTCTAAGTTTCCTATGGAAATTAACATGGTGAAACACGTTTTGGGCCTGTCCCCTTTTACTCAGCTTACACTTGATGGATCACCCCGAAACCTTCAAGACAGCAGCTGAAGTGAGTGGAAAACTAGTTTTGAAAATTTCACGAGGATTCGTCAAATGACACCAAAGTTCTTGGCAAGTGAAAAAACACTTTTTCTATGGAAATTAGGTCCTAACTATAACTACCTACTGGTGACTGATATATATCGATATACACACACACAAACTGAATGCCGAAAATGTTATGGGAGAGTCAAAATGTTTGAACAGATGTTTTGGTCAAAATGTTACACTACATAGATAAACAATAGTACTGTGAAAGGTGTTTACAAAAAGTGAATTATTGCAAATTATGTTTTGGAATAGGATGTTATCACATGGAACTTCCATTCCACAGCTTGCAGTCAGTGTTACATAGTTCATACTCCTCATCGGAAAGAAATCAGTTTACTTTTGTGTCCAATTTCTGATAAATCTGTGTGAGGTACCTTTATGCAAGACCTTTGCACCCCGTTCTTAAAGTCTGTTTAAATTGATCTCCTGGGAAAGTGGTTGTGCACCCTGCTACATGTGGCATTATGACGTTAGTATGGAGGAAGCAGCATGACAGGCACCGCCTTGCCAAAGGTAGCAAGTGGTGGCAACACCAATAGGTCCAGCCTTGACAAGCTGGTGCGATGGTTAGTCATTGTATTATTGCAAGCACATGCCACAGAATGTAAAAAAGAAGAACAAAAAAAATATTGTATATACTATGGTTTCCTTATGCTTTCAATAAAAATTAAATGTAAAAAAATAACTGTGGCACATTATTTTAATAAAACAATCTAGATGCTTCCTAGCATGTAACTGTATACTTGGAAAAAGTATAGAAACCCTTTTTAGTTTGATGCAAACCACAATAATAACAGTAAAATCTGTATCTTAGTGGTGCAAGGAAGAGCTACTAAAGATATTAAATTAGTGTAACCTAAAGACATGGTTTGGTTCCAAGCATAAGGATGACAAAATAAAAAGGATAAATGTAGCAAAGTGCTTTTTAGACATGGTTAGCCCCCACTTTTTGCCAGGAAAATTATGTAATTTCAAATGGTAGAACACAGGGTCCCCGCCAACCAGGTCCCCTGTGCCAGATCTCCTTCCCTACAGTATACCTTTTGTTTGTACAACTAGCACCACTCTAGCTTATATATAAGTCTCTAGTAAAAGGTAACCCTGGTAGCAAGGGGCTTGTGGTTAAAGATGGCCCCTAAGGGCTGCAACACGACTTTTGCCACCCTAAGAGACCGCTCCCAAAGCACATGCACACTGCCACTGCAGCCTGTGTATCTTGGTGCAGACAAAACTGAAGAGTCTACATGCTACTGATCTCTGTGTGTAATGCCCACAGACACTTCATGAGATATGGGTAAGATTTCCCTCTACCAGGCCTTAGCCCTAAGGCAGGGTGCACTATATCTCCTGTTAGGGCATATCTGTATAAGCAGATATGTCCCTGTAATATCCTTGTCGATTTCTGGATATTGTAAGTGACCATGAAAGCCATAGTAAGTACGTGGGCTGGACACTCGACATCAGCCCTAGGATTTTTATGGCTTCATTGAAGTATGGAGTATTTAGTACCAAACATCTCAGCATAATAAACCTGCATTATTTCCAGTGCCAGAGTTATTAAACATTGCACATAGAGGACTCCTTAGAGGGGTCCCCTGAAAATTACCAATCCTTAGTGTGGTCACCGACTGGCCTGGGCAAGCCTGCTACCACCAGACTGTGTTCTGACCTCGTGCCTGTGCACTCTAAGGTCGAGAACAATGCCTTTCCTGGGTGGAGGTGGTCATACCCTTCCTGGTCAGAAAGAGCCATCCGTGGGGATGGGGGGAGTGTCAAAGGTCTTGCCACCTTTGGAATGTGACCCAAGCCTCCCCTGTTAGAGGGAGCTGGCCCACTTCCTGTCCTCAACCCCTTTTTGGTGGACCATCAGGCGGGAAAACTTAGAAAGATCAGGAGGTATGCCCCCCTCTGCCAACTCTACCCCTCAGGTGCTGGAGGCAAGGTGAAATAGACTTTTCAATGTCCACCATTTTAAAGATGGTAGGATGTTACCAATGAGGGCTAGGTCTATGTCCCCTTCCCACAGGAGGTGGGCATAATAGAGGGTGTAGACACCCCAGGTAAGGGGCCCATTGGCCATTACCTTTCACTCCCTTCTAGCACCCCTAAATCAAGTATTTAGGTGGCATCCCCTTATCCTGACCTTCAGTTTCTGACTACCTAAAAAGAGCCATACTATACAGAGTTGCACCAGCAGAGAAGACTGTAGAGAACTACTGACTTGGCCTCAGCCCTACCGGCCTGTCTGCAGTCTTTAACAATCCTCCATTAAAAGATGACTCGTCCTGCAGCCCAGCAACCTCCAAAGCCGTGAGAGGACTGCCTGCCTTCAATAAAAAACAAATTCCCCCAAGAACAGCACACCTGTCCACAAAGAAACCATATTCAAGTAAAAAACTGTGACCTGATGAACCGCAATGCCTCCCCCGTTCCACCTCTGCACCTGATGCAACCAGCCTGAGTCCAAGTGGCCCACTGGTTCCAGCGAGGTTTCCCAGTGCTCTGAGTCTACTGTGAACTGACCTCTCCTGGACTTCTCGACATCGCCTCAGCCTGTACACGGAGACCCCTCCCAACCTCGACCTGCTCCTGTAAGCTGTTTCCGATGCCAAATGACACCGTTGCACCTGTCCGCCCTGGGCCTTGGTGAAGTAGACCAAAGGTGTCTCTACGTCACCGAGCATCGTAACTTTCCTCTGCAGCTGTTGGTTTCTTAGACCGGCCTCCTGGCCTGAGCCTGCAGCCGGTTTCCGATTTTGGCTTTCTCCATTTATTTACATCAGGCACCCTTTGTTGGGTAGTATTGGTGCTGCTTTGGGCTTGCTTTAACCCTTGGAGAAGGACCCCCAAGCTGTTGCTACTTACCTGTAAGAAGCCTCTGTCCCATTGTTCCCAACCCCCATTGATTTGCACTGGGCACCTGACCTCGAACTTGCACCCTGAACCCGGCAGCCCCTGTGCCGCTGGTGGTGCACTGTTGGTGCTGAACTGAACCTTGCCCAATGTTGACCTTAACTTCCAAAGATTGCTCTTGTAAGTCGATGTTATCCCTATGTATGCTGAATGTTTTCTTCCTCCTATATGTTAACATTGCAAAGTCTGAAAATTGCAGTGTCCATGTGTGAAACTGAAAGTATTTCCATTGAAAAACGCATTTACCTAGGACGAAGTTCTGTGGTTCTTCAAAATAAATATAACCAAGTAATACTTTTATAAATTGGTCTCTGATTTATTCATTGAGTGTTTGTCTCATTTATTGCCACTATGTGTAGAGCAAATGCTTAACACTTCTCTCTGATAAGCCTAACTGCTCGCCCACACTTGCACACAATAGAGTAGTAGTATTATTTACTTTAACCTCTGTAAAGCCTCTGTGGATCCACTGGACTCTCTGCACACTATACCTCTTTTTAGTATAGTATATAGAGAGCCAGCTTCCTACAATAAAGAGGAAAAACATTGACAAAGTAAAGTTTTGGCCCACCAGTCCTGACGCTGCAGTGAACATCTATTTATACAGATGTGCACATGTGATGATCAGGCAAAATGGTGTCACACCCAGTATAAGAGAGCCATTGGATAAAGTGGGATGACCCTTTGCCCCATGCGATATGTGGGTCAAAGCACAATGTGAAGGACAGTTGAACAGTCTAATGGTTGAGAAGGGCTGACCCAAAGTGCTCCATTTATATCTCTGTGTGTATGTTTTATTCATTAATTCTTTTGATTAAATAGGACTGGCAAGTTTTATAAACTGTAATGTAACAAACATACATTCAAATTATAAAATTCACCTGGGCAAAAAGCAATCACATTCTGATCCTTTAGTACTGCCTTTATTTAATCTGTGCATCAAAAGAAAAATAGATCAAAGTCTTTGAAGTGATGAGGATCCTTCTAAGTCCTTAAGTAGAGCACCCAGATGTGCAAAAACACAAGTTCATAATCCTTCATTAATAGTTCTGAAAAGGTACTTTATAAATAGAGTTTGTCTCAATAAACAAAAATTGATTTTTACGAATACCTCTCTATATTGAGTTCAAACTTACATAAATTCAATGATGTTTCCAAGGTTTTCCTTATCTCTGGCAACAAGGTCCTTGCCTCAGCAACAATGTATCTCAATTGCCTAGCTCTGGACCACAAGGAATTTATGCTCAAATTTTAAAATGGCCTCCATCACTTTCAGACCATGAGAGTAGTGTGGCTTCACGGGCCAGGTAGTTTCATAGACTGTATTTGGGTGTCTCGTATAGTGTGCCCAGTGTTGGCGTGAAGCCTCTCTGTAAGCAGGGTCAACATTCTACGCACTGTCAGCCTTTCCTGACTCTGAATGCACACACAATCTTACATTTTTAAGTGCAGCTCACAGATCATGGAAAAGAAGAGCGGGAACTACTGACTACAAATACAAGGGTGCACAAAGGTAGCTTACAGAATAAGGAGAAAGACACTGTGGAAGGTGGGAGCTGTCGACCAGAGATAGGGGTTTCCAGAATTCCATTTGTAAATAGCCACAGACCTTGATTGCTATTAAAAACGTTGTGCAGATACCTCAATCTGGTGATCAGAGATATACCTAGAATACAATTCTTTCCCTTTTCAAAAATACAGTACTGGTTAGGCGTTGATTTATTGTGTACTATTGCTGTTGTGCTGATAGATGAGTCTTTAACTCCATATTATCTCCATATGTAACATCTTGGAAATCTCAGCTTTGCTGTCCTGAGACTGAAGTGCTAAAAATGTGTGCTTGGTTTTCTATTTTGGGTTGGTTAGTAGGTCTGGTCTTGAATCATCGGTGGTAAGAAGCCCCACTCGACACAGTTGGGTGTCCAGTAAACCTTGCCTGCTCCCATAGGCACAAATCAGCTCCAATTATCTGAAATGTTGTACTGTTTCTAAGTTTCTAACCTCACACCATCCCCTGGTCAATCCTCTAACCTAAGAGAATCAAGTTGTGAAATGGAGTACTTGCCCATTCAGTTTCAATGCAAATATTTTGTGGTCCCAGAGTGCTAGTTGTAAACAAGAGTACCCTTAGTATATATACTCTGCAACAACCTCAGATGCCATGAAAAGGCCTCACATACCACATAATAAGTGCAAAAAAGCTGCTTCACATCCATGAGAAACCATGACAGATCACCATGAAGAAGTATCTGTTGAGGGGCGTGGCCCCGGCGGCGATCGGAATGGCCGCCTTTCCGTGAAGCTCCTCCATGCGGGCTCCTGACGGCGGCGACTGAGATGTAGTCCGCTGTTTTTTATTCTGCACATCCTTCTGGATCCGAACACTGATGTCGCCCCGACCATCTGGGTGACTCTGGAGTGCGTGGAAGCGGCCTGGGTAGTGTGCTCGGCGGAGGAGAAGCGAGGCCCTCGGACCTCGGCGCCATCTTCTCTGACTGCGCAGGATCGCTGGTGAGTGCCGCGCGGTGCCTGGTTGCCGGGTCTTCGCCCTCCGGTCGTCTGCTGCGGGCTCTCCCGCGCGCTGCTCATCCGCCGGTGGCTCCTGGGTGGGGGCTCCCGGTTCCTGTTGCTGCCGCGGCCTGCTGGCCCGGAGGTGGGCCGGGACCGGGGCCTCGATTTGCGGGCCCGGGCCGGGTGCTGGGCGGCGGGCGGAGACTCTCGTTGGGGGACGGCGGGGGTGGGGAGGTGCAGTGGCTCGGAGGCCGGGGGGCGCCCCTAGCGGATATCCGGCGGCCCCGCCTCAGGCACACTCGAGGAGATCTTCGGGTCCCTCCATTCCTCCTGCTCCACACGACGGTAGAGGGTCGCTCCCCGCTCCATTGACCACATCGGGTGCAATCATTGCATAGAACCGGGCCCGCGCTGCGCCCTAGACTGGGCCTCGGAGGCTGCCTGGAGCCATAACCCTCCGTGTGAGAGGCTGACCTAGCGCCTATTCACCACAGTTACCCACTACTCACATTTGACTGCTGTGACTTACCTGTTTGTGGCACCGACTGGAGCTTTGGTGTTGTACTGCCGCTTTCCCCCCTTAACGAGTTGCCTCTGGAGTTTCTCCCCGACCGCGCCCTCCGTGCTGCCGCGGCGATGGGGAAAAGAGACCCTAATCAGAGGAAGCTTAGTTTTGATAAGGCCTCCCTTCTCGCTACGGACCCTCCACCTGGTTCGGCGACTGGTGCTTCCGGCACGACAGACATGGGGGACGCCACGGCTCTAGTCGCCACCATGATGGTTGAAATGCGTGCCGGCTTCAAGGCGCTCGACACCCGCTTCGACAGCCTAGACCAAAAGCTTGCGGACATGGGCGCCAAGGTGCAGGTCCATGACAGGAGGCTCGACGTGGCCAGAATATCGGACATCGAAGATGGCACCTCAAAATCCCTTAAGAGACTGGAGCGGGTGGAAAAAATCCTTAAAGACGTGGCCATCAAAAACGAGGACTTGGAGGCGCGTAGTCGCCGCAATAACATTCGCATTCTTGGCATGGCGGAGACGACTGCCATGGGCCGGTTTGATACCTTTGTTGAACACCTCCTCATTGAATTATTCGGCAGGGACACCTTCACAGTTGGCTTTGTCGTCGACCATGCACACAGGTCTCTGGGACCTGTGCCTCGCCCTGGTCAACCGCCACGACCTATTATCGCCAGAATCATGAACTTCGTCGACCGCGACGCGCTGTTGCGTGCGGCGCTGGAGGCTGGGGAGGTCCAGTGGCAGGGCAGCAGACTGTCCTTTTTCCCAGATTTCACACTGATGTTCCAGGAGGCACGCCGCAAGTATACTGGAGTTAAGTCCACCATCCGGAATCTGGGTCTGAAATACGGTATGCTGTACCCGGCCAGGTTGAAGGTGGATGTGAACGGTAGATTCCGTATTTTTTACTCTCCCGCGGAGGCACAGGACTTCTGTCAAGGCTACAAGAAACAGGGCACGTCGGCAGCTCCCGGCTCGGCGCCACATACCTCTCCTCGCAGCGACACTCAGTCCAGTGCTGACCTTTTTGCTGAAACTGGCCAGGGCTGAATGTTTCCAGTTCCCTCCTTGTGGCACCCCTTTTTTATATGTTGTCTATTGGATGTAGACCTTCCAGCGTTTATTGACTGATCTCTAGGTCTGGTTCCGCCTGTTGGGACGCCCGCATGGCGTGGCGTTGCTACCCCCTAAGGGGCAGGCCTTGTTGTTTATGTTTTCTGGGGCTTTAACACAATCTTTGTTTTTGCAACGACACTGTTTCCTTGTATGGTCACTAATGTCTTTATTCTGCACTGTTGTTCAGCAATTGTTTGGGGATTGCCTCTCTGGGGTCTCTGGGAGGCTGGGTGGTGGGTGGGGGTTGGGATGTGTTTTGTTTCATTGGATATCTATGTTTGTGAGCAGTTGCGAGGAACATGGGAGTAGACTGTCATGTGCACACCTGTCAAAACATTTCTGTAATGTGACAATATGGCCAGGATAGGTTTGCAGTCTGGCCTGTCCAGACTTACTTTGATGTCTTGGAACGTTCGTGGGTTAAACTCCACGAGGAAGCGCAAGCAGGTACTGAACTACGCAGCGCGACATGGGGTAGATGTCCTCTTTATGCAGGAGACTCATTTGGTGCAGTCGGACACGGTCTCCGTGGCTAGGGGTTGGGGGTCGCACAGAGCATTTTCCTGTTACAGCAGATATGCAAGAGGTGTTGCAATCCTGGTGCATAAACGCGTCCCCTTTGTATTGACTGGCTGCAAATCTGATGGGGAGGGCAGATATGTGCTTATAATGGGAGTATTGTTTGGTTATAAGATCGCAATGGTGGGAATTTATGGTCCTAATGTGGATTCCCCTGCCTTTTTCCAAGACCTGCAGATGACGTTGCTTCACTCTGACATAGATTTATTGGTCTTGGGTGGTGTCTTCAACTTATTGATAAATCCGGACAGAGACAGTACCTCTCCGGACAGCAAACCCAGTGTTGGCGGAAATTTGCACCCACTTTTCATTATTGGACATAGAGGCTAGGCTTCACCCACACACGCCTGATTACACACACCATTCTGGGTTCCACAATACCAGCACTAGAATTGATTATTGGCTCCTCTCCCCGGGCATTGCGGGCTGGGTGGATAGCCTTTCCACGCTACCTCGCACCTTGTCTGACCACTCTCCCATAGTCTTGACCTTAGCTATCCCCAGGTTGGGGGGCTACGAGAGGCAGTGGCGATTCCCTGGCAGGGCTCTGCTGGATCCAGTTTTCAAAGAGGACATCCGTACTGCCATCGACGACTATTTTGATATTAACACCGGCTCTGTCACCTCCTGGGCCACGTTATGGGAGGGCTTCAAGGCCACCTTGCGGGGGGTTTGTATTGCCAAACACGTGGGGTCCCTGCGTGAGGTTCTTTCCACACTGACTCGCATTGAGGCGGCCATCGCGGCATTAGAGAAAGGGATCCTTGAGGACCCCTCTGTGGACCGTGAGGCCAAGTGCCTTGAGCTCCTCTTGGAGTTTAGGAACGCTGCGGACCGGGAATTGAGGTTCATGGGTAAACACTACATGGCGCGGCAGTACGGCGAGGGTGATAGGCCGGGCAAACTATTGGCGCAAACGCTTCAGCCGCCACGCCAGGCAACTTACATTACTGAAGTGGTTGACGCACAGGGTACGCTGCAACACTCCACTCCCGAAGTTTCCAACGCGTTTTTGTCATACTACAAGACCCTGCACACTTCCTCACTCTCGGGGGAACAGCGCAACCCGGGACCGTATTTGAATGAAATTGCCATGGTGTACCTGGAGAAAAATATGCAGGAGTTTTTGGCCATGCCCATAACGCCTGATTTTATAATTGAGGCCATCGACTCATTGAAAAGCTCCTCGGCCCCCGGCCTTGACGGGTACTCGGCTGATTTTTACAAAGAATACAAGGAGGAACTTGTGCCTAGACTTGTCGAGGTCTACGCTGAGGCGCTTGAGGTGGGCGAACTACCACCCACGCTCCGGGAGGCGGTCATGGTTTTATTACCCAAGCAGGGACGGTAAGGTAAGGTAATGGTAATACTTTATTACCCAAGCAGGGACGGGACCCCTCTTTGTGTAGCTCCTACAGGCCCTTATCCCTCGTGAACTTGGATTACAAGATTTTAGCCAAAGTCCTGGCGATTCGCTTGGCGCTGCTCGTGGAAACCATCATTTCGCCGGCACAGTCCGGATTTGTCCCACACCGATCCACCTCCTTTAATCTTCGGACACTGTTTTCTGTTTTGCATAGAGTTGAGCCCTCCACCCCGGCTGCAGCGGTGTTCTTAGACGCGGAAAAAGTGTTTGACACCCTTGAGTGGCCCTTTTTTTTGTCTATTAGGAGACGAATGGGAATGCCCGATATGTTTGTGGCGACTGTGGAGTTGCTGTACTCGGCTCCCACCGCCAGAATACGATTGAATTGCACCATTACTGACAACTTTGCACTCTCACGAGGTACCCGTCAGGGATGCCCTTTATCCCCGCTCCTGTTCATCATCGCGATGGACCCCCTGGTTCGACATTTTCAGGAGAGGCATCTCCACAGGGGGCTTCAGTTCCGCACTGGGCCGCTTCTCCTCTCGTTGTATGCCGATGACACGGTCTTGTACGTTCGGACCCCTCAGTCCAACTTGGAACCGCTGTTGTCAGAGATTGCTCGCTTTGGCGACTTCTCAGGCCTTAGAATTAATTAGCACAAGTCGGTCATTTTTCCACTCACCCCTTCCACCTTGCAGCGGAACTGTTCGTTTCCACTAGAATGGAGCACCGACTCTGTGAAATATCTGGGAATACACATCCACCTCGACACAGTGTCCATAGTCCGTTTGAATTACGGACCTGCCCTTGATTTTTTGGAGGACCACACGGACTTTGTGTAGCTCCTACAGGCCCTTATCCCTCGTGAACTTGGATTACAAGATTTTAGCCAAAGTCCTGGCGATTCGCTTGGCGCTGCTCGTGGAAACCATCCTTTCGCCGGCACAGTCCGGATTTGTCCCACACCGATCCACCTCCTTTAATCTTCGGACACTGTTTTCTGTTTTGCATAGAGTTGAGCCCTCCACCCCGGCTGCAGCGGTGTTCTTAGACGCGGAAAAAGTGTTTGACACCCTTGAGTGGCCCTTTTTTTTGTCTATTAGGAGACGAATGGGAATGCCCGATATGTTTGTGGCGACTGTGGAGTTGCTGTACTCGGCTCCCACCGCCAGAATACGATTGAATTGCACCATTACTGACAACTTTGCACTCTCACGAGGTACCCGTCAGGGATGCCCTTTATCCCCGCTCCTGTTCATCATCGCGATGGACCCCCTGGTTCGACATTTTCAGGAGAGGCATCTCCACAGGGGGCTTCAGTTCCGCACTGGGCCGCTTCTCCTCTCGTTGTATGCCGATGACACGGTCTTGTACGTTCGGACCCCTCAGTCCAACTTGGAACCGCTGTTGTCAGAGATTGCTCGCTTTGGCGACTTCTCAGGCCTTAGAATTAATTAGCACAAGTCGGTCATTTTTCCACTCACCCCTTCCACCTTGCAGCGGAACTGTTCGTTTCCACTAGAATGGAGCACCGACTCTGTGAAATATCTGGGAATACACATCCACCTCGACACAGTGTCCATAGTCCGTTTGAATTACGGACCTGCCCTTGATTTTTTGAAGGCCTCCCACTTTCTATGGCCGGTCGGATTGCCATCATAAAAATGGTTGTCCTCCCCCGGTTTTGTATTTATTCAATAACATTCCGATCCCTCTCACCAAGATTTTTTTTTCTCAACTTCACTCCTCACTGCTGCGGTTGGTGTGGGGTGGTAGGAACCCACGGGTGGCCTGGCATACACTGACACTTCCTTACGAGCGTGGAGGATTCGGAGTGCCAGATTTTTATCTTTATTACTTAGTAGCGCAGAGCTCATACACATACCCTTGGTTCCACCCGGATGCCAGAATCCCATTTCTGAAGCCTGAGGATGATTTGGCTCTCCCTGTGGCCCTCACTTCCATCCTTCCTAGGGGAATCCCTCGGGACCCGCAGGACATACAGCCTTTATCCACTACATGTTGGGCATGGGATAAACTACAACGCCTGCTGCATGTTGAGAAATTATACTCCCCTGCTCTGCCGTTGCCTAACCCTCACTGGCTCCCCATTACAGGCGAAGTGGTGGTTCAGCGCACACTGTCCAAATTCCAAATACACACGGTCGGCGATCTTTTCCCAGACTGCCATGCTTTCTCACTTACGGAAGACCACCGCTTCACAGACAGGACGTTTATGGACTCATTCATGCTAACTAGGCTTTGCTCCATGCTCAGGGCTGAATTCCCCACATATCCGCTCCCTCCTGACGACACCCCTGCACTAACATTTATCATACAGAATCAGACGGGGGCACATGTTGTTTCTAAGCTATACAAGATTTGCCTTGCCTCGGTCCCATCCACGGACACAGCGGTGCGCTCCGCTTGGGAGAACGACCTGGGCACCCAGATCATTGATGATCAATGGGCGGCGTGTTGTGCCACCACGAGAGAAGTGTCCATTAACACCAGACATAAACTCATACACTTTAAGTTCCTTAGGAGGATGTATCACACTCCCGCACTTGCACATAAGATTGACTCTGACAGGACACACCGTTGCCCTAAATGTAATGCCCCACAGGCGGACTTCGCCCACCTTTCCTGGACTTGTCCGAAACTGGCTAACTACTGGCTACAAGTGCACCGGGTTCTGGGGGAAGTACTGGGCATGGATCTGCGACCCATCCCCGAAATTGCGTTGCTTGGTTATTTTGCAAACTTCCCACGCCCCCTTCGTAAGCTGGCATCCATTGGCTTTCTTTTGGACAAACGAGAGGTGGCGCTGCTCTGGTGTGCTAGGCGCACTCCAACAGTCCTCGCTTGGCTCCGTAGTTTGGCTTACTGTAATGTTAACAGTGTTGAATACTCAGAACAGACTCCACTTACTTCAAGACCGATTGACATATGGGAGCCATACCGGAGGTATGTGGCGAGGCTCGCTCAGGAGACACGCCCCCAATCGGTTAATTCATTTATTCCTACGGGGGTGGGCTAGGGTGGGCCCCGCATTGCACAGAGTCTGCCACCGTTGTTATTTCCCTGCTGGTCACGTATATTCTGCACTGCAGCACGTTGTTATTGGGCACCCCAACGGCTAGCGGAAAGTCCACATGGATGCCTTGGGTATTACCTCCCTAACTGAGAGACTCTGCTGTCACTCCTATGGGTTGGGCTATGGGCCCGCCCTGTACCTGAAAGCCTTAACGTTTCATTTCCTATTGCGCCATATTGAGAATGGAATTGTTTATTAGTGTGCTGATTGTACTGCTCTACTATGCTCGCAACCTTACTGATATGTCTAACTTTTTGCATACTGCTTGTAATTTTTTCTTCAGTTTCTATTTGATTTTTCTTTTTATTTCAAGTTTCGTCAAAAAGAAAAATTGTATTATTGCGCTGTGTCATTCTAGTAGTTGGCAATCCCTCTATGATACATTTCCTATTTGGATGTGTACTCCACTAATGCATGTCGATATTTACCTTGTTGCATCTGTATGTGAAAGTGGATTGCTTTCTTGTGCAATAAACAGAGTTTAAAAAAAAAAAAAAAAAGTATCTGTTGATAACTTTGTACAGATCGAGTATGGTAACGTATGTTACATTATTGCACTTAAAGGGGGAATTCTCTGAATACAGTGACAATATTTGCGAAATGTATATGTGAATTCCAGGCACACAGGCAGAATAAAAGGACCACTACATATATTAAGGATTATCTGGTGTTTTTATATTTCAGATGTTACCAGATGGTGACCAGACTAAAGTGGGGGAAAATGGGGTCACCCTCAGTGGGGGACAGAAGGCTCGGATCGCCCTGGCAAGAGCAATATATCAGGTGAGTAACTGACACTTAACTTTTTTTATAAATCGTATGTCCATGTCTAATACCTACAAGGAACATATCTATCACAAAATGCCCATGCCTTACACATGCAGTCACCTTTTTAATATCATGAAAGGTATAGCTCATCCAAAGACATATAATATCAACAATGACCAAGAAATTGCAAAAACATATGTTTAAAATGTCATAAATCAGAATTATGCTCAATGCTCATGTGATCACACAGTGAAATATAAATAACATTATCTGAACGTGTGGATACAATTGGCAATGGATGATTTAAATTCAGTAGAAATGTTATGAATATATCCTCAGTATGGTAATCAGAAAGTAAGTACTAATAATGAGGGACCAAGTCCCAAGGTCGTCAAGGGTATTTCATCCTGGAGTGATTATCAGGTCATCATCTGGAGTAAAAGAATTTGGAGCACCAATAAGGTGTTTGGGCACAATCTTGAAAGACTGTTAGATGACATCAGAAAGGCAATCTTTTGTAAAAAAAAAAAGAATTTTTTACATATTCCTAATGACTAGTTTGGTTAAAATGGTCATACGGCCATCCCACCCTTATAAGTACCCTGGAGTCTCTAATGGGAGCCATTTCTTCACTGGTTCTGCTCCTACCTTTTTAGATGACACCATTTCATTTACATGGGAACCTCCATGTTACAAAATGTCCTTATCACCGGTTCACATGGACATCTCCAGGTCGTCACAAAAGATGCCAATCACTTATGGAGTTCCCTAGGGCTCCATACTGTCTTCTGTCATCTTCAACTTCTACACCGATCCACTTGGAATCAAGATTCACCAATATGGTGATGATGCCAAACTCTACTTAAAAGTCTCATCTCCTTCAGATGCACAATGTCTAAAACACTGCCTGCACATCATCCAAACCGCTATCTGAAACTCAACCCAACCAATATAGATCCCCTGTACACATCTGGCTCAACGACATGAACCTTGATGGCTTTGTACCTCAACTGTCATTGAATTTCAGGTCACTTGGATTCACCCTGGACACCAGCCTCATCATCAAGGGAAACATTGCAAAAAAAAACCTCAAAGAACAAGAAACAGTACACATCTCTGACTCAATGACATGAACCTCGATATCTTCAAACCTCAAATTTCCCTGAATATCAGGTCAATTGGATTTACAATGGACACCAGCCTCATCATCAAGGAAAACATTGCAAAAAACCCCACAAAGAACAAGAAACTGTACACATCTCTGACTCAATGACATGAACTTCGATGGCTTCGGACCTCAACTTTCACTGACTGTCAGGTCCCTCTGACTTACCCTGGACACCAGCCTCACCATCAAGGAAAACATTGCAGGAAAAAACCACAAAGATCACCCAGTACCAGCTCTCTCTTCTAAAGAAAGTGAAACTGAATCCATCTGAAAGTGACTTCAGAACTCCTGTTCAAGTCCTTGTGTTCTTGCATCTGGATGGCGGTAACACCCTGCTCCATGGCATCCCAGACACTAGCACCCTTAAGGGTGTATCACACACAGACCCATGTCTCAGCCATGGTCTGAAGAAATATGATCACATCATCTCCATGCTGATGGAACTCCTTTAGCTACCATTGCCAGCCCTAACCATCTCCAAAACCAGCTGCGCCATTTGCAAAGCCATCACAACTAGTACCCCCGCTTACTTTACAGGCAAGCTCACAATTATTATGGTTCCTCACACTCTATGAAAGTAATGGGACCCCCTCTAAAGTACTAAATCACAGGTCAGGGAGAAGAGGGGAAATAAATATAATGTAGCAACTACTCAAAGCCCAAACTCCCTCATGACCTCTCTATTTATTAGAGGGTTTTAGCCTCTTACATTCTATCATGGGCAAAACAAAACACAAATTTTACTGTTACTTATTTCCATTCTCTTTTTTATTTGTCATTTGAATTATTTTTTTCCTTTGTTATATCTTTTAAACATTATTATTATTAAAAAGTACAAAAAGACATTTCTTATATACACAATTTGGCAACAAGAGAAATAATTCACAAATCCATATAATGAACACAATATGACCAGGTAGAGAATGACCAACAATCAAACCACACATGCATACTCCACACACATTCACACCACAAATTATCTGTGCAAGGTGTCGCGTTTCGTTGGTTCTAGTCTAATGCCCAAAGCCAGGGTCACTACAAAATGTAGGATTTTATATAGACATGGTCGACGCGTTTCGGTGGCAATGGATAGCAGTAAGAGCCACCTTCCTCAGGACCCACCAGATTATCAAACAGTGTTCTCTACACCCTGGTACTTCCTGTAAAGGAATATACAAAGAGACCCACAATAAATTTCTATGCCCATGAAAAATACATTATTAGGACATTAATTGGATCTGACTGATTTACCAAACAAATAATAAAAATACACACAAAAAACCACCAGTGCCACCTTGTGACTGGGATGGGTGCATTTAGATTATATTAATACACCTATCCTTTTGTCCTTTTTCTCTCTTTATTGCCCCCACTCACTCGGGGCAATGATGTAATCTATTGTTGCCCTCACCAACTCGGGACAATGATGTAGTCTAATCTGCCTTTCACAGTGACTTAAAGGTTCTAATTTAACCGGGCATGCCTGGCATATGCATTCTCTGCTAGTAGGAAACAATTCAGGACATCCCTAACATCACCTTCCCTGTTAGTTAGAGCCAAACCATAGTTGATACTTACTCCAGTAGAACCAATGCTGTAGCCTATCGTAATTTTCACATAGACAGCCTTCTTTGGAACGATGGTTACTTGTCCCACAGGGTTCTCTTTTGGCTAAATAAAGAAAAAAGAACAGATATTGCTGTTGCCCCTTCATTACAGAAGGTATCTGCAAGTTAAAATCTATCAACCTAATTTACCTCGGATATTCCTAAAGTCGGTTGAGGATGAAATCTCTCATAATTCTGTTTTGGGCAGCATAAACTTCATTTCCACTGGGAAGAGAGAGAAAAAACATTATCTCTCTATCTCCGCCAATATTTGCATTCATGACCAACTGTTCTTAACCTCAGTTACCTTAGGTGTTTTATTCTCGGGGTAGCGTTTGTTATCTTGATTCCATAATTATGGGTCTATTTTTCTATTGCCTTTTCTCCCTTCAAAAGTGCAGCCTTTCCTACATGGTAAAAAAGCACAGTATCACTAAATTGATCGATTGAAATAATTGGGATCGTAGAAATTGCTATCTTCAAAGAATAGTTCCTGCCGAAATAAAAGAGGGCCTAGGTTATTCATGAAGTAATATGTTGCTACCTCCAATTTACATCTCAATATACAGGTAAATATCAGGCGGATACAGAATTAGATCCCCTATGACCACATTCCCTATTTAAAATACTGGTCTAACTTTTAGAGACAGACTGCTGCCCTAACCCGACGTGCACTAAAGATGAAAATAACATGGTGACAATTTCAAAATTACTCACCCAAAAAGCACGAGAAACAACATCCAAAAGACTAACTCTTCATACTTCTCATGCACAAAAGAAGCAATAACGAGGCTATTACGAGATGTAACCTCCCTGGACTCCTTCTCCCGTCATCCCTTACAAACACTCTCACTCTGTAATAAGGATTGACCAAGTTTCCTTACGTGCCTACTGTCCCCTACCTAACTCACACCCCCAGCTAGAACAGCATCAGACTAGAGACTAAGAAGTGTAAAATGAAAAATGAGGCAGTAGGCCTTTTCCATCTATGAATATCATTCCCAGACCCACTAAGACCAACCGAGTGCTGCTCCAATTTAGGAAAGAGTTGATGACTCACCTTTTTAAAGAGCACTACATCACAATGCATTAACAACAATCCAGAACCCAGCTACCTCTCCTATCGCAGGTTGATAAAAATCCAATATACATACATACATACAAGCATAATACCTATCTCTCTTTCAGAAATGTCAGTATTCATTTTTACATCTATTGAGTGTAACAGGCGTCTACAAGCCGTATTGCACAAGACAATATAGGTGTGGCCAGTAGTTCTAGAGCTTTTGTGCATTTAAATAGGAATATGCATTAATAATAGTGTGCAGAGCAATTATTTTGCACATTACTTTACATGTATTTACTGACATGTACCTAATACAATTTAAACAAACTTGCAATGACATGCTAAAGTGTGTTTTACTGGCTTAGGCCTCACTTAGGCTTTAACGCAAACTTTTCCAAAACGTATGCTGTATCATAATGTTTGTATTCCTGCCTAACTCTGCATGTAGCAAGAAATGGATTTGTTTATTTCTGAATGACACTGTTTTTGAAGAGGTTACTTTTGCAACGACTTTCAAGGATCTTCCGCTTGCAAGTGGTATTAGACCCATTCACAATGGATTACAAGTATACCCAATGCACTCAGGAGTAAAACAATGTTCAGTGACAAACAGACAAATAAATGATGTACAAAGCGACAGAGAAATGTAGGAATCTCCAGTGGGAGAGTAGTCCGGTGGAGTCCTTTATTAAGTAAAACAGCCAGCCGACACGTGTTTCATCGCTATTGCGAATCCTCAGGGCTGAAAAACACAAATAGATGGCAATGGAGCATCTAATATGTGAACAGTAAACATACAGATGCTATTATATTTAATACAAATGATTCTCTCAGCTTCCACTTTGTGAAACATAAGTATATTAACAATGTTGTGGTCATGTGCAGCCCAACACATTCGTGTCGATAGTGCTCCTATAACGTCATCTTTAGAGAGTGCTGGTGATCCAGTGATCAAGTGAGTCTACGAGAGGGTCTGTATTACCCTCTTTATAGTGACAGTATCTATTCTGCCACTGTGTATGACAAATCCTATAGTCACCCATGTTGCGGGTGCTCATTAAATGTGTCCGACTCACTCATACTGCGTGCAGGTTGTGACGACGCCATTTTAAGTGACCGTTTGAGAAGGATTGCACATACCTATATGTGGCTGTGTTACACCAGAAGGTCTATCAATAAATGACAGAATGAGAGGAAAAACCTAACAATATAATGTCATATGTGAAAATCAACGGCAATAAGGAAAAAATAGTCACATTAACCAAATAATATTGTGAAGCTCACCGCTTAGCTGGTGATACTTCTGACCCAGCCGGGCCCGTGACCATGGATAAGGTAAAATCAGTGAAGAGGCTGTCGACCTGAAAAGGGTCATACGTAGGCAAGTTATAATCAAAGTAGAAGACAGTATCCATAATAGACGCAAGCCCAAAGTGTATGTTTCAGAGATGGGCTCTACCAATATTACATAAAACACCTAACGCTCTAGATACCTCATAATCTTTAGAGCTGCTACTAGCAAAGGTAAGCTATGGGCAATGTACATATTTTAAATGCATTACTGTAAGATCACTAAGTTTGGCGTCCCGTGTTAGAAGCCAGTGCTAAACATCTATATGCAACTCTAACAAAAATGTACTCTGAGAGAAGAAACAAGTTGTTGTGACTTCACATTACCAACAGCAAAAAATTGAAAATTTAATATGAGCAAAATTTTATTTTGAGCAAAATTTTATCATCTCAGAATAGTCACCGGATCTCATCCCTGTATGCGTGGATAATCCTTGATCTATATTCCGTGCATAAACTTCAATCCGCATTTATATGAAAATGTATTCGGGCGTAAATAGTATCAATATCTGTAGGGTCAAGAGTTAAAAACTATTTAGACATCCGTGTTCAAATCCGTAGATTTAGTCGGTAACAATATTTATATTAAGATCTTGAGGCATTCTTACCTCTCGTAGTTACACGCTGCTGTTGTGCAGGTCCGAGTCGGGTACGACTCACATTTGTGTAAACCCGCCCGATACTAGGAGTAATTAGAATAAGAGTACGTAAGTCTTACACTAATATTAAGACCAATGTCCCTAGTTGACAAAGGACCGGCAATGCAGGGGTTTTAGGAGAAGCAGCACTTACCCGTTATGTGTACCAGCGTTGTCGCGTACTTCTCTCGGTTGTGCTCCTGGTGTGCACGTGACCCGGAAGTATAGGTTTAAATGGACGCGTTTCATTCGCGTCAATGAATCAGAAAACTAGAGCGTCGACATTCGTAAAGACGGCTGTATGGTGACCGCGCCATTCATAAAATCCAATGAGATCGAGAGTGAACAAAATGAATGAATCATTCTATGGCAATCAAATATAGGACAGCACCCGACCTTCCCAAATGGTGATCACGCATCATTTAATTAATAAAAACTACAAGATAGTGGTATAAGGGACACCACGCTCGCGACGTGGAAAAGAACTAATAACTACCGCCACGAATACCTTCCGGCCTTAATAGTCGATATGTCCCACATACCTGGAAAGTTAATATGTTTCATCTTGTAATCGATATTTGCAAATAGATCGTAAAAATAACTACAATGGATATTCATGCCCGTCGCAGTGCAAAGTAGTTCCAAGAAACTACACGCGAGTGTAAGTGACGCAGTGATGGTCCCACACGTACGTGACTTAGATACATAATTAAAACCTCGTTCTTATGCCTTCTAAATGTTAACATGCATGTAGAAGGTGGAAGAAAAATAAAGTGGACAGGTTCATGTAACAATAAAAAGGCAATCCATGTAAAGTTCCATTACATCTTACACAATTGTCGAAATCATGAATGGCTAAAATACATTGAAAAGGTATGTTGGTACAGTTAGCATTATAAGAAAGCTTTACATGGAAATCAAATGATCTCGCCTTGACATGTGTGTAGAGAGAAAGTGACTCATGAATCATTAAATCGTTACAGTATGATGATCTGGGCAACAGCACTGTTGCTCACATACTATTCTAACTCTATAGTTATCACCTATTAATAAAGGTGTGTGTTCCATAACCTACGATGCTTAGAAAACAACACTCTAGTGTTAGAGACTTGTCACTACTTCTTTGATCATTCTTATGTTGTAGGTATCTTGGTAACTAGATGATATGACATACAGTAAGGACTTTGAATCAAGATCATATCCACCCAAGTACGAAGGATGCTCACAGGTGGAGGCAAACATTATTAAGAAGGAATAAACTGATTATACATTTCAAAATTATGTGCCCAACCAAATATGCTAAACTATACACCTGTAGTTCTAGTCGCCTAAAAAATACTGCATCTCCTGATCATAATTGAGTCCATGTTGGACCGAACGCAAGCGCATGATCCACATGGCTTCTGTTCGTCGTAGTTTGAGTTCTCTGTTCATCCCTCTGACTCCTTGTGACACCATGTCAATACCAAAAAATCGTACATTGATATCACTGTTGCTATTCTGACAAGCAGCAATATGTAGTGCCACAGGATATTTGGGATCACGTTTGTGTATAGCCTGATGTTTTCTGTGATCCTGTCTTTCAAGGGTCTGATGGTGCTCCCTACGTAACATTTACCACCCACACTGGCATTCAATTATGTACACAACAAATCTAGTTGTACAGTTGATATTAGTCTTGATGGTATAAGTCACACCATCTGGACCCACAAAATTGGTAGTACCATGTTTTGCCCATCTGCACATGGTACAGAAACCGCATTTGTAAAATCCCACACTATGTTGTGTCATCCATGTTGTGGCGGTGGTGCTGCGGGGAACAGTAGGACTTAATATGGTCCTGAGTGTGTTGCCTTTTCTGAAAGTGATCTGTGGTCTGTCTGTGATGCAGGTTTTGAGTGCTTTTTCTGATTTTAACAGCCCCCAATGTTTTGTCAGGCTCTTACGTAATGCGTCATGAAGAGAATCGAATTCGGTAATTAGCCTTACAGTATCAGTATTCTTTTTTGGGTGCGTGTTAGTGACCAATGTATTGGCTCTTTTTACTTTCCCAACTCTTTTTTCAACATTACATACAACATACCGTCTAGACACCTCTCAAATTCCAAATCCTCACTGCAATTCCTCCTTGCCCTTAGAAATTCACCAAATGGTATTGCATTGATTTGGTGTGGTGGATGTGAGCTGGACGCATGTAGGATGGCGTTACATGCAGTGGACTTTCTGAAATGCCTGCTGTGTAGACAGTTGGAGGAAACATAGAATTCCACGTCTAGGAACTCAATGTTAGTCCTACTTCAATTCATGGTGAATTTTATTTCCCAGGTATTATTATTCAAGTGTTTGAAGAAATCTTCCAAAAGTTCCTCTGAACCAGACCAAATTAAGATGCAATCGTCAATATACCGACCCCAAAAAATTATGGAGTCGATATATTGCGCGCCTTTGCTACCCCAAATCAAATCCAATTCGAGTGTGCCCATGAAGAGGTTCGCAAAAGACGGTGAAAATTTAGAGCCCAT
Organism: Lissotriton helveticus; assembly: GCF_964261635.1. NCBI lineage: Eukaryota > Metazoa > Chordata > Amphibia > Caudata > Salamandridae > Lissotriton > Lissotriton helveticus. Next base: position 93,704,811 of record NC_136067.1, on the reverse strand, counting down.
GGCCACACCTCTCTTTTGCCGGTACCAAGTTTTATCAAACATGAAAAAGTTATTTTTCAGTATTGTTTCCATCATGGTGGATAGCATGTCAGTATGTTGCCATAGAGTTGCAGGTCTGTTGTGTAGGATTTTATTCACCGCTAGTAAACCCAGGTCCATGTTTATACTGGTATAAAGAGACACCACATCCATTGTCACCAGTATTGAATCTGGTTGCCATTGGATGTCCTCCAAGGTGCTCAAGATGTGCTTCGTGTCCTGTATGTAGGAGGGAAGATTTTTTACCAAAGGACCAAGGAAAAGATCCACATATTCCGCTAATCTTTCTGTTGGACCACCCATGCCTGATTCAATCGGTCTCCCTGGTGGAAATGGAAGACTCTTATGTATTTTCGGTAGGGTGTAAAGCCAGGGATAGGATGGTCTGAAAACTTTAAGATAAAGATATTCGTCTTCGTTTAGTAATCCTGCTTGTTTCCAATTCATAAGTTTGGAATTAATCTCAAGTGTGAGTGGACCCATAGGGTTGTGGGTGAGGCGTTGATAGCAAGAGACATCTGCAAGTTGATCTAAAATCTCTTGTTGGTACTCAATGCGGTCCATCACCACCACGTTGCCCCCTTTGTCTGCTTCCCTGATTGTAATTGTATCATTATTCAATAGTGTGGATAGGGCTAGTCTCTCTCCATGGGAAAGATTGTCTTTATATTTAAACATCCTGTCCCTTTGCAGGCGATTCAATTTGTCCAAATCTTCAATTACACGTTTGTGGAAATTGTCTATAGCATTGCCGCCAGGTAACGTAGGGATCCAACGTGATTTGGATTTGAGACCGCTGGCAATACTATAGTCTGATTCAATGTCTAGTTCCAATAATAATCTGTCCATATCAAAAGGAGTGTCCTCCATATCAGTTAAAGACAAGAGAAGATGTGTGGTTTGTATATCCTTTATTGACAATGAGTCAGTAGTAGTAGGTGCAGGAATATTCTTAACCCCTCTGTTGCTCATCTCTATCCCCAAAAAATGTTTCTTTAGTTTAAGGTTTCTCACAAACTTAAAGAGATCAATTTTCAATTTGCATATATCACCTGTTGTATAGGGGTTAAAGTTAAGACCTTTACTAAGGAGTGAGATCATATCAGGAGTAAGTTGTGTGGAAGAGAGGTTAAGGACTTGAACTTCCATTGTATCTGTCACGACTAGTTCTTGTTGGTCCCTGATCTTAGTTTTCTCCTGTATTCTTCTGAGCTTGCCACCCCTGCCCCTCCGGGTTTTGGATCTGATTGGTTTCTTGTAGGAATTAATCTGTTGCCTTTCCTGATCCGTAAAACCTCGCGTAAAAAAGCAGAGTTACCCTGATCTGTTCTATCCGTGTTATCACTTTCACCTCCCTTGGCTACATTCTCAAAAAGTTCCTCTGCCACTTTGTCACGATCCATGACAGAACACAATTATAGTATCTAGTGTCTAGGAGTAATCTAGTACAAAAGGGGTAATTCAGTGTGTAGTGGCTACCCGGGACTGACTAGAACATGGAAAAACAGGAAGGCTTTTAGTCAGAAAAAAGGACACTGGGTGCACAACCTAAAGTGAACACACTGATAATGACTTGGCAAGTGAGGTGGCGCAACTGGGTGAGTGGAGAGCCCTAGAACCACTCAATATTTGGTAGAAAACTACCAAAAAACATGAATTACAAGTATACCCAATGCACTCAGGAGTAAAACAATGTTCAGTGACACACAGACTAAAAAGATTTACTTTTTAAAAGTGTAATTGTGTTCTTTGTATTTTAAAACTTACCGATCGCTCACTCTGGGCACTCATTTTCATTCCTTCGGTTCCCGCCCCACTAATCCTGCTCGCCCCATCGCAGCCGATTAGGCGCTGCCGGGGTCTCGAGCGTAAGCCACCATCTTAGGTGAGGAGCAGGCGAGCGGCACAGCGCTCGGCCCCTCCCACCTCTACGGCCACAAATGAGCCCCCCACCTAGGAAGCGCAGCGGACGAGCGCAGCGGGCGCGTCGATGGCGCGCCGAAGACGCGCCAAAGACAAGCCTGTCTGCGCCCGTCCGCGACCAGCCGGGACTAAGGGCAGACTACGCCGCCCGTCCTATCCACTACCCCAGGGCCGGCCTGATAGAGTACAAAAATAATGCCCAGGGCCTTCTACCGATGGATACACTCAGTCGGCTCTGCAAGTATGGCATCCTGAGCCAGGGATGTCATCTGACTACCCCTTCAATCAAACAGGTACAGACTGATCTACTTTCCCCCTCGCTTACCATTCTGTATCTTAACACCCGCTCCCTTGTAAAACACCAGTTGGATATTTTCCTTCTGTTGGACATGGAGAAACCGGACATTCTCCTACTTACGGAAACGTGGCTAACTCCTGACTCTGCCCCTGATATAATTGCGGCCCTCCCATCTAACTACTATATTATCCATGCAGACCGCACCACGGGGAAAGGGGGGGAGGAGTGGCGGCAATTATCCGCTCAAAACTGGTCGTCACCACTTTGACCTGTCTCATGTTAGAAAACACAGACAATCTAGTGTTAAAGATTGCCACCTCTCACACGACGATAGCATGTGTCCTCTTGTATAGACCCCCCAACTCGATACCATCGTTCCCTATGTCCATGAGCGACCAAGTTGCTAATTTAGCACTCGACCACGCCAGGATCTTCCTAGTAGGTGATTTTAACTACTGGTACAAAGATCCCTTGGAGGGCCCCCAATTGGCCGAACTGACTGATCTTTTATCCAATCTAAATTTTACTCAATTAGTGCCCTCCCCTACTCACCGCAAGGGTCATATCCTAGACCAGGTGTGGTCTAACACCACTTGTGTAACAACCCCGACTACTCTGCCATGCCTCTGGTCAGACCACCTTATTCTTAAATTCAAAGTATGTATCGTCCCCGCTAGAATTACCGCGCCGGCCGCCGGCGGGCTAGCTAGGAATTGGAACGCAATGAACAAAACTGCTTTTTTACAGTCATTAGCTAATACTACCCCCCTCCCTCAGAGTGAGATCAATTCTTCAGTATCCTCTCTCACAGACTGGCTACAAGCGGCCAGCGATCTCCACGCCCCTCACAAAAAAATCAGACTGTCACGGCGGGCCGATGCCAACAGGTGGTTTTCCTCCGATTTAAAAACTAGGAAATCGGCCATACGGCAGTTAGAACGCCAATGGCGCCGTCAATACGACCCTGAGCTAAAAATTAATTATACTAAGGCCAGGAAGGACTACATGATTGCCATCTCCGCTTCAAAGGCGGCTTACTTCTCGTCCCGAATCCTAGAATCCTCAAATAGATCTAAGGATATTTTTTCTATCCTTAATGAACTGACGAACCTGGACAATGTCCGCCCTAAGATAACTCCCACCCAGTCACTTTGCGACTCACTCAACACCTACTTTAGCGACAAAATAACAGATATTAAAACCAGCATTCCTCAACCAGCGTTCCCACTCACTACTGGTATGGCAATCAAATCAAGCCCCAGCACCCTCAGTAGGTTCTCGCCTATTACTCAGGACCAGTTTTTGGAACTACTGACAAGAGTAAAATCCGGCGCCCCCTCAGACTGCTGCCCCCCCCTATATCTTGAAAGAATGTTTCTCCACCTACGCGCCCCCCGCCCTCACACTCCTAAATGACTCCCTGACCTCCGGTATAGTTCCCTCAGCGTTCAAAGAAGCCACGGTCATTCCGCTTCTGAAAAAACCCGGGGCCGACCCAGCCTGTAAGGCTAATTACCGGCCCATCTCCTTATTGCCCTATTTGGCTAAGGTCTTGGAGGCCCACGTGGGCAAATGCCTCTCTAATTTCCTTGAGGATTCCTCCTGTTTCAATCCCCACCAGGCTGGTTTTCGGCCGGCACACTCCACAGAGGCAGTAGTCACCACAGTCCTGGATACGCTGCGAGATTGCGCTGACAAACGCTCCCCACAGGCCTTGGTGCTCCTGGACCTGTCGGCCACGTTTGACACAGTCGACCACAACATCTTGATCGACCGTGTCGGACAGGCCGGCATACGGTGCACGGCGGCTTGTTGGCTGAGGTCCTTCCTGGAGAACCGTACGCAGGCATTACGTCTTGGAGATCTAACTGGCACTAAACAGTCCATCACATGCGGAGTGCCACAGGGCTCTTCCCTGTCACCCCACCTGTTCAATCTATACATACTTCCTTTGATTCAGACCCTCAGAGATGAACAGGTGAGGGTCTACAATTATGCCGATGACTTACAGCTACTCGTTACCATCGACAACACTGAAAACTCTATCCTGCATTTTCAGTCAACCATGAGGTTTATCAAATCTTGGATGGACCGAACCAGCTGAAGTTGAATCCAGGAAAAACCAAGCTGGTCCTTACTGGGGACAGCGTCAAGCACTGGGGCCCCACTACTGGCCTCCGGAGTTAGGTCAAGCCCCGACACCCTCCCCATCGGCTAAAACACTTGGAGTCATCGTGGACTGTGACCTTTCATTAAAGGCACAAGTGGGCCAGGTGGTCTCCAAATGCTGCTTCCAGTTAAAAAAAAGTCTGGAAGATTTGGCGTCTACTCACGCCCGAGGCAATCACCCAGGTTGTGTCCCATCTGGACTACGCGAATGCCATCTATCTAGGTCTTCCCAACTACCTACTTAAACGTCTCCAGATGGTACAGAACTATGCCGCGAGGCTAATCCTGAATCAACCGAGGCGACACGCAGCTACTCCCCTACTCAGGAAATTGCATTGGCTTCCAGTCACCCAGCGCTGTGCATTCAAAACAGGGTGTATGATATTCAAGTCTTTGCACTACAAAAGCCCCAAAATCATTGACCTATTAATCACCATATACATACCACCCCGCAACCTACGCTCACTCCATCAGGGCCTCCTCCAGAAGCCTTCTTTTAAACTTAAGCGCGCTGGAGGTCGTAGATTTGCAACACTTGCCCCCTGCTTATGGAACTCCTTCCCTCTGGAGATTCGGAACTGCCAAGACCTCCTCTCTTTCCGGAAAGCCTTGAAGACCTGGCTCTTCAGCCAAGCACTTCAATAATCCTCCATCTCTCATCTTCGTTATGTTACTGTTGATCTCAGCGCCAAGAAACCAATCGGTGATAGCGCGCTTAACAAATACCTTAATAACATAACATAACATAACAGACAAATAAATGATGTACAAAGCGACAGAGAAATGTAGGAATCTCCAGTGGGAGAGTAGTCCGGTGGAGTCCTTTATTAAGTAAAACAGCCAGCTGACACATGTTTCATCGCTATTGCGAATCCTCAGGGCTGAAAAACACAAATAGATGGCAATGGAGCATCTAATATGTGAACAGTAAACATTCAGATGATATTATATTTAATACAAATGATTCTGTCAGCTTCCACTTTGTGAAACATAAGTATATTAACAATGTTGTGGTCATGTGCAGCCCAACACATTCGTGTCGATAGTGCTCCTATAACGTCATCTTTAGAGAGTGCTGGTGATCCAGTGATCAAGTGAGTCTACGAGAGGGTCTGTATTACCCTCTTTATAGTGACAGTATCTATTCTGCCACTGTGTATGACAAATCCTATAGTCTCCCATGTTGCGGGTGCTCATTAAATGTGTCCCACTCACTCATACTGCGTGCAGGTTGTGACGACGCTATTATACGTGACCGTTTGAGAAGGATTGCACATACCTATATGTGGCTGAGTTACACCAGAGGAGTAGAGGTAGCGGTAGCGTAAGCTCTGTTCATTCTATGGTGATGACAAAGTAAGTTCCACCACGCTAGAAAGGAAACATTTGATGAATCCTTCCAAATAGAATTCATAATCTGAAAAGTAATAGCAATGAATAGATTGACAAAGTTACCACATTCGTTATAATTATCAAAAACAGGGGACAAATGACCTAGGAAAACATGTTCAATATGAAAAGGAATATCTGACATGAGGATATCATTTAGCTTAGACCAAACTTTGGACCATAGATCAACAATAGGGGGACAATGAAAGAACATGTGAAAGAGATCAGCAAGCATATGGGAGCATGACCAACACTTAGGGGAATCTAACAATATGAATCTGTGAAGGATACTAGGAGGGAAAAATAGTCTATTATAAAAATAGTATAGGGATTGTGTCGTGCTGGCCGAGCGAGAGGTAGTGTGAATGAGGGACCATATAGTGTCCCAAGTGCACAAGGGGAGATCAATGCAGATATCTTTTTCCCAGAGGAGTTCAAGAGAGGATTTGGGTCTAAGTGTGGGAATATGAGCAATCAATTTATAAATGGTGGCTGCTTTAAATTGTGTGGAAAAATCGATAGGGGTAGGGGGGGAAGATGGAGAGTCAGAGGAGGGAGTAGGTGAAAGAGTAGTAGGAAAATAATAATTGGTGAGAAGATCCTTGAGTGTAGTATAATGAACGGAATAACGTGAGGAGATATTGTATAGAGATTGAATATCAGAGAAAAATAAGAAAGTATCTTCCTTAATCAATTGTTGAGGAATAATGATTCCTTTGTCTATCCACTCCTTCCAAAAGAGGGCGCGATTATTGATCTTAAGGTTTTTATTGTACCAAATAGGGATATCCAAAAAACGGGAGGTGAGATAAAAGTGCGTTGGAAATTAAGTAAGAGCTAACGCCTTAGAGTGCAAAAGGGTAGGGAAAGACAAACGTTTTGGGGGTAGAGTGACCCGGGTAGCAGGAAGAAGAGAAAGAGGAGAACATTGTGCCAATTCTAAGGCACTCCACGCCGTGCATGAGGAAGTACTGGGATCGGAAAGTAGGGTTCAAATTTTCTTCAAAGAAAAAGCAGAGTGATAACGTTTAAGATGAGGAAAATTAACTCCTCCAGAATCTTTAGGAAGTTGAAGGCGAGCGAGCGAAATTCTAGGTTTGCGATTATTCCAAAGGAATTTAATAAGTAGACTATTAACAGGACGAAAGAAGGTGGTAGGAAGGGAAACAGGGAGCATAGAAAGGTAGAAATTAATGATGGGGAGAAGCATTATCTTAATTGTGGCAAGTCTACCCCACCATGAGAGAAAAAGGGGTGACCATTTATCAATGAGGGCTGTGAGCTTAGTGAGAATTTCAGAGTGATTAAGTTTGATGAGAGCCCTGAGACTATTACAATATAAAACACCAAGACACCTGATGTGAGAAGAGGCCCACGCAAAGCCAGAGCCAGTAAACATAGAGGGGAGACAGAATTTATTAAGAGGGAGGATTTCAGATTTGTCAACATTCAGTTTGTAACCTGAGACACCAGAATAGTCTTTTAATAAGGAAGAAAAATCCAGAAGAGAGGTTGACGGATTGGAAATAAAGAGAAGAATGTCATCAGCATAAGCAGTAAATTTTATATGCACATCCTGATAGGTAAATCCTGTATAATTCTCAGAACGTTTAATAGTCTCTAAGAAAGGTTCAAGAGAAAGGATAAAAAGGAGAGGGTAGAGAGGGCAACCCTGTCTTGTGCCCCTAAGGAGAGGGAAATACAGAGACTGAGAACCATTAACCCAAACTGAAGTGGAAGGCGAGGAATATAAAAGTCTAATGAATTTAGTAATAGTGGGACTAAAACCATGCCACCGAAGGGACCCAAAAATGAAATCCTAACTCACCCTATCGAAAGCCTTTTCGGCGTCTAGAGTAATGGCCGCATTAGGGGATTCAAGTTTAGACGCTAAGTGTATAATATTAAGGAGGGTGCGTGAATTATCCGTAATTGAGCGACCTTTCACAAAGCCCGACTGATAAATATTGACAAGATTGGGAAATACCGTATTAATTCGAAGAGCAAGAAGTTTAGCATAAATTTTACAGTCAGTATTGTTTAAGGAGATTGGCCTATAGTTCTTACATAAAGAGGGGTCTTTATCCTTCTTAGGGATGAGACACAACATTGCTTGTGTAAAAGAACCATGTGACTCTCCGGTTAACTAAAAGGAGTTAATCAATGTCAGAAGGTGAGGAATCAAAAATGCTTTCAAGTGCAGAAAAAAGCGGACAGAGAAACCGTCAGGCCCAGGTGTTTTATCTTTTGGTAGTAAGGACAATGCCTCAATTAGTTCTCTTGCAGAAATGGGAGCATCAAGAGAAGTAAGATTGGGAGGATCGGAAGACGGTTTGGGGATATTACGAAAAAAAGGAGTCAAGAAGATCAGAGGAGGGAGAAGATTCAGGAGTATAGAGAGAAGAATAAAACGTTGTAAAACAGTCAAGTATTGAAGAATCAGAAAAGTGCAGAGTACCAGAATCATCTTTAATGGCAGCGATTGTGGATTTTTGTTTTTTCATTTTAAGATAGTTTGCAAGGGACCTACCCGCTTTGTTGCGACCGCCATACATTTTAGCATTATATCTAAGAAGAATATTGCTGGCTGAATCCCATGAGGGTTTATTATATTGCATTTTGGCTTGGATTAGAAGAGGTAGAATATCACAAAGCTTGGAGGTAAAGTATTTGTGCTCCAAGTCATTAATTTGCTTAAGAAGCCAAAGCGAGTGAGAAAGAGATTTCTTCTTCTTACGAGAAACAAAGTCAATTTTGAAAAGTCTAGCGGAGGCTTTAAAGGCATCCCAAACAACATGAAACTCGGAGACAGAGGTAAGTTTGTGTTGGAAGAATTCTTGGGCAAAAAGAAGAAAGTGTTCAGAGAATTGAGTGTCAAGGAGAAGGGAGTTATTAAAGCGCCATCTCTTGGAAGCAGGAGAAAAAAGGGGGTAATCCTTATCTAGGATAACAGGGGCATGATCAGAAAAGAGTATGGAGCCAATCTCCACCTTGGTCATAAATTGAAAAGCTGATTGTGTAAGAAAGAGATAGTCGATGCGTGAATGTGATTTATGAACCGGGGAGAAGAAAGAAAATTCTAAGGTGTCAGGATGGGAAATGCGCCAGGAATCAATTATCCCTCTATTAGTAATGGTTTTGAAAAAACCCTTCTGCATTCTATTCGGGACATATCTAGTCTGGGATTTTCTGTCAAGGAAAGGGTCCATGAGTTGGTTGCAGTCCCCGCCCAAGATTAAGTGGTCAGCTACATGAGAGGAAAGAAAATTAGAAAAGTTATTCCAGAAGGATACATCAACACCTATTATAAATAGAGAAATGGTGCTTATTAACAGTAACATCTAGATAAAGCCATCTACCATCATTATCTAAAAATTCATTTTGTAATGAAACATTCAAAGATTTATTAAACAAAATAATCACTCCGTTTTTGTTGTGAACAGCGGGCGAGCAAAAAATTTCACCAACCCAGTGTTTACGTAGCGTAGATAATTCCTCGAGTGTAAGATGCGATTCTTGTAACATTGCAATTTGACAATTTAATCGAGCAAGATGCGATAGCACAAGTTGTCTTTTAACGGGATTGCGCAAACCTTTAACATTCCATGTAATGATGCGTAAACCTTTCATAAGTATGAGAAAGAAGAAGATAGAGAAATGAAAGGATGGAGAGAGGAAAAAGACCAAAATAAGTGAGAAATGGAAAAATAGTGAAGAAAATATGAGCGAATATGAATGTAATTAGATTAATGAAAGTGTATATAAAAGGAAGGGTGGAAGAAGTAGAAAAAGTCCAACCTCTGGAAAGGAAAAGGCTGAAAAAGAAATACCACAAACAAATAAAAAGCGTCAAAGTGGCATAAAAAAGATGGAAGCATGGTAAAAAAGTAAAGAATACAAGAGACAAAGTAGATGAAGCAATGAATGAGCAAATGAGGGAACAAAAAAAAAGGAAAAGGAAGAAGTAGAAAAAGTCAAATCCTTAGAAAAGAAAAGGTAGAAAAAGAAATACCACGAAAGAGTGAAGAGCGGACAAAGCAGCAACCAGAAGATGAAAGAATGATGAGAAGATAAAAGATGAAAGAGACAAAATAATTGAAGTGATGGATGAGCAAATGAGGCAACAATGAAGAAGGAGAAGGGAAAAAAGAAGGAAGAAAGAGAAAGAGGCAAAACAGAAAACAGAAAAAGGGAAGGTGGATGAAAAGGATCCACCCAGATAGATATCAAAAAGAAGATGACTAGAAGTCCGAAGACTTCAGTCAAAGGGTGAGACATAAGAAAAACCATTAAGGTGGGAAGGGGGCAGCGAAAAATGAGGCGGCCACACAAAAGAGAGGCAACAAGCAGAGAAAAAAGAAATAATAAAGCAGGACAATAAAGAGGCTTACCATGGGCTAGGAGGAACAGGATCACAGGGAAAACCAAATACCCACATGGGGTGTACAATAGGGCAACATTTGGAAGGGGAGTCTCCGACTACAGTGGGGGAAAAACGCTGAAAGACACAAAATAGGGAGATAAAAAAAGGGAGGATTACAATGAATAAATAAGAAAAGCATAACAAACAAGAAACACAACAAGCATCAGCAACCACAAGTTATCCTCATGCTTTACTACAGTCCATTGAAACACCCTTGTGGGAGTGGATGAATTTGCAAAGGTCCGCAGGATCCTCAAAGCTCCATGTTCTCGCTTTATAAGTAACTTTAAAGAAACAGGGATGAATTAGACCATAACGTGCATTCATTGAGCGTAATGTTGGTGTCAAATCAAGAAATGTCTTCTGACGGGTGGCGGTGGTTTTGGCAACATCTTGGCTAAAGAATATTCTGTGTCCCGATCAGAAGAGGTGCTTATGTTGTTTTGCAGCGTTGATAATGGCAATGAGATCTGTGTAGAGAAGGAAATATGCAATGATACCTCTGGGCTTAGAAGAAGTGGAAGCACTCTGAGGACCAAGTCTATGCACCCTTTGGATATTAAAGTCCATTGACTTAGATAGGCCAACAAGTGGAAGGACCTGAGTTTTCAAGAATGCAATGAAGTCCGTGCCCTCAGACTTTCTGGAATACCATAAATACGCAGATTATTGCGTCTATGGTGGTTTTCCAAATCTTCTGTAGTTTTCTTAAGATGAGCGACTTCATTAGTGAGAGTTTACACTTTAGCAAGTACATGCTGAGCGTCACTGACTTTCTGTTCTACATCGGATAATCTTAAATCAAGGTTAGACCATTTGTCCTCAATTCGCTGCAAAGTGGCGGCAGTTTCAGACATAAAAGGGCGAATGAGGCGCAACTCCTCCATAATGTCCTCCAGGGTGAGAGGAAGTGGTGACTTAGAGGGTGAAGGCGGGTCCTTTTTAAGCCTCTTGCCAGATGCAGCGTTAGTATCTTTACGCCCACTATTTGCGGAGCTCTGAGATTTGTGAGAGTGCTCCATAATTGCAACAGAATAGGGGCGATAAGCTTAATACTAAAGAAGTTAGTGACGAAAGGGCAGGAAAATGATAAACAAAATGATGGAGCGGTATCACCAACACCAGAAGGAGTCCAAGCAAGATGAGGCAATGAAGCTGTACAGCAGCCAGGTATAAACCCTTTCTGCAATCATTAACTGAAGAACGAGACTTCATGGAAAATAAAAATAAAAAGCCTCAGTGCTGCACCAAAACATATAAAGGGATACAGCAAAATAATAAGGGAGAGAACTTCTAAGGAAAAAGGGTACGTTGAAGCATCTCACTGGTAAAAATAGTAGCGCATCAGCAAAGAGAAGCCAAAATGACGGCCGCCGGGCCGCGAAACAAACAGGTGCCAGAAAAATGGAAATTCAGACCAACCCAGGGTCTAAAATATGCTCAGATAAGTCCACCATCCTTTCACCAGTTGGTACAGAAAACAGAGTGAAAATAGGGTGAATAAACCACAGGCAGAGTTTCTAAAAGATACATATAGGCAGATGAGCAAACCCACGCCTAACTACCTCAGCGAAATAAACTGATATGCAGGTCGAGTAAATATTCTCCTAGAGAATTGCAGCAAATCATGAAAGCAGAACACTCTCTCTGAGGGGGTGCAGTGCAGCACCATGTTTATTGCAGTTGTGGCACGTCGTTGAAAATAAATCAAAATGGCGGCCACAGGATCGCGAAACAAACAAGCGCCGAAAGAGAGAATAATCAGAGCAGCCCAGGGTCCAATATTTGCACAAACAGGTCCCCCAACATTCCGACAGCTGAATCCGTAGTCGGAGATACGTGGGAGGGCGTGTGAGAGGTCCCGGTAAAATCGAGCGGAGCTCGAAGCAGCGGAGCTCCTCAGGAGGCGGCCATCTTGCGTCGCCGTGCCGCGCTTCCCTCTTCTAATTTCACTCTTAATGTCCCTATTTGAGACAGTCCTTTCGTATTTGCTGTATTTTTTAAATGCTCTTTTGAAAACGTATCTATGGGACACATTGCCTCATGATTTGAGGTTAACACTGTCCCTGATCTACCCAACATTTGGACGCTCTATACAATCACAGATTTTAGGGGTAGAAGACCCTAATTCTTTGGCATGTGATTCTTTGCTACCTCGATATTACCAGCATCTGTTTTCTGAACCTGCCAATGAGGAGTAATCCATTCATCTTCTCTTGGCAATATGAAAAGTAAATGGAAACGTACTGTCTTATCTAAGATTCAAGACCTCTCTGACATTTGCGTCTTTAAATGCTTCTCCACTCTCCTATGGGATTTGGGGCATTCCTCCTCCCAATTCCAATAATATGAATACCTCTAACACTTTATGAAGTTGAACCGACACACTCAATGTACAATGCTGCCTCTCTGCACAGTTTACTAGAATTAAGTACACTATGTAGAGAGTGCGAGACATTCCCAGAGGAAGATAGAGGCAACAAGTAGATAATACTAACTCTGTTTTTGTGGTAGTGTGGGCGAGCAGTTGGGCTTATCAGAGGACAGTGTTAAACATTTGTTGTACTCACAGAGGTAATAAATGAAACAAACACTAAAGAATAAATCTTTATATATGTTTTGAGAAGCAAGACTTCAATTCAGAAATATACTTTGTGCAATTTCAATACTCAAATAAATACTTTGTATACTTCTGGTTATCGAAACACATACAGTGCAGTTCAAAGTATGCAGTACTTTCAGTATCTAGGCGCTCAATACTGTCAAATAGTTACCATCTCAGTCATCGGAGAAAGCAATGGAAACGTGTAGCTTGAATGGGGTTCAGTAGACCACCAACACAGTTCCCGTCGCGGTCTCCGGCAGCAGGTCACTGAAAGCCAATGGATTCAGAAAACCGCCAACCTAGCACTCATGGTTGCTAGAGGATAGTGTGAATTCGGATAGTAGAGGACCGCCGACTCAGTTTCCATCGGGATCTCTGGTAGGAGGTCTCTGCCAAGACGTTTTGTCTGACCCCGGTCCAAAGCAAGGTCAAAGGTCATCCTCACTGATAAGATGAATGTCTTTGGGAGCCCATAACTCGGGTCCAGAGGCAGATGAGTCATACCTGGAGCAGGAGTACCAGAGGTCGTGAGTGCTGTCTTTAGATTTCAACAGCAGCAGTCAAGCCACACTTGGGTTGCAGAGTAGACCATCATGAAAAGGCGGTCGTGCCAACATTGCTGCTTTTACGCCATCGACACCACTGGCAAGAGGGTACAGGCTCTAAGGAACTGGGCTGTTTCCATTGTCAGTCGTTGTGCTTAGAGGATCTCTTGAGTTGATGGAGGCGTGCAGGAGTTGGTAAAACAACAGGTTTGGGATGCTACAATGTTTCTTTTTGTGGTGAGTCGGGTCGACAAGGAGTGCGCGGGTCCTAAACCACTGCGGTTTCTTTAGTGGCGGATATCAGGTACTGGAGCCTCTAGTTCAAAGGGAGGATATTGGCAATTTTCAGAAGGCTGGAGGGTTCCAGCATTTCTTGAGGGCCTCGCAGGTTTCAGGAGAGACAGCAGGTTGCAGTGGTTGAGTCCTTAGCAGCTGCGGAGGTTTGTGCCAGTTTCTTCTGCGTCGGGTCTTCAGTTCTTGAACCACAGCGGTCTCCTTCCGTCATCTTTTTGTGTCCATCGAATCTGAAGTCAGGTTCTCGGGGAGCCTCCTAAATTCTGAATTTATGGGCGTTTTTGGGGAAGGCCAGGTAGTAGCTAATGGGCTGTGAGCCATAGGGTGTCTACACCCCCTTTATGCTCACCCCATGTGAGCATAACATGACTCCTAATAGGCTACCATCCCAATCTTCAAGAAAGCAGATAGAGAAAAGTGGGATCTGCCTCAGCTGAGGCGTGGTACAAGGTGGAGGTAGGCTCGCCGCCTACTTTTAAAAAAAAAACTAATTTTATTCATTTCCAGCAGGTTATGTCACACTCTGTTTGTGCAGTATGGTAGTGATCATATACATTATGCTAGCCAAATTGTAACAGTGGTACATTAACCTTACTAGGTATCTGCACAGGTCATCATATAGTAGTCGTGATGGGACATGACTTAGCATTAGTTGAGGTGACCTGATGTCTCGCCTAAAATTACATCAGAGAATTTAGTTTGAGTGACATTGAAAAAAGAATAAGGAACAGACAAGAAACGAAACATCCCTCTCTCCCTCCTGCTGACGGGCACAAATTGGATAATTTAGTATTGGCTGACTATTACTTGATATTGTATCATTGTGCTCTAGTGGTTACATGAGTCACGATACCTGAAGGGCTGCATAGTTGATGAACACCTTTTGAAGATTATATGCTTCGTGTTGATCGTGAATGTGGAGGTGATGAAATGCAGCAACAGTTAATGAGTTGGAAGAGAACCTTGTATCATATCTTATGGGGATGGTCCCCATTTTGGTCATGGGGGACCCACGCGTGTTAATGGCACTACCGCTGGGAATTTAATGTGTTGGATGTTTTGAAGGCTTCCAGTAGTGCATCCTATCCCATGGCTATGGGCCTCTTTCAGAGCTCTCTGTGTTCCTCTCTACTAATGGCTATATTCTCCCCCAAACCCCATTTTTCGACTTCTTCCTTCCAATGATGTATCTTGGGGTGGTGATGATAATTTCTCGTGATACCTTGTTTCGCTAGGAGAAGGCCTAAGTAGGTGAATTTGACCTGTACCTCATGTCCCTTCTGACGTTGGAAGAGGCCCAATATGCACGTTTTTGCAGTTTGCCAACTGAGATCCCCCACACCTCACCCAGGGTCGCAGTTACCTATCCCCAGTATTCTCGTAGACCATTGCAAGACCATAACACGTGGATTAAGTCTGCATCTTGCTCAACACATCTAGGGCAGGCCACTGTGATGCTAGGGTAGATAGAGTGTAGCCTGTGTGGTGTTTGGTATGCTTGTTGCGATATCATGGATTGATATGTTTAATTTGTGTATTATGAGATACACCTTTGAGGTATTCCAGAATTGTCTTCCACTCTCTGTCTAAAAGTGGTTTGTTGACATCTTCTTCCCACTGAGTACGTACCAGGATCAAAGGGGATGGTTGGTGGGCACGGATCCCACGATAGAGTGTTTACCCGTTCCCATAAAGTATGTTAGATTAACTATTTTGTTTGTGGTGGGTTCCAGCCTTGGGGTGCCCAGTGCCTCTTAATATATCTTACCAGGTTGGCATGAATTAAAAATAATGCTTCTGTAGCCCTATGTTCGTTTGTAAAGTCTGCATGTGAAAGCAGCCTCCCCGCCCCCACAAGAGGACTCCAACCGTGGAGACTCCTGCCTGTGTCCAGGGAGCTAGTTCACGACTAGTGAGGGTTCCCATATTTGTAGGGATGCCCAGGAGTGGTATGTTAGGGACGTATGATGGAGTGTTGGCTGTGTATTTTAATGCCTGTTTCCAATATGTGATTGCTCAGCAGACCAAAAAGGCGGAGGTATTGCAATCATTCATAACAACAATATATCGGTGACAGAAATGGATACCTTAAACTATAACACATGTGAATGTCTCTCAGCTAACATCAACACAAGTGACAATAAGACATTCCAGTGCCATCTCCTATATCATCCCGTAGGAAACACCACCGCATTCACATGTTCAGAGGGCACCCACAACAAAGGAGCGACCCTGGATGCCATCATCTCCCCACAGGGCTCCATCATGATAGACCAGATCCTACCTGTGGACTGGTCTGACCATCACCTTATCCTATTTCACATTACCCAACCAATATCTCATCAACGAGAAATCTTAAATAGATTGCTATGACCGACTTTGAAAAAAGGGTAGACTCACTCCTGCCTACCTCCACAGATGATTTCTATACAACGGAACTCACCACTCACTATAACTCTACTATAACTTCCATCCTAGATCAATTAGCCCCCCTGAAACTAAAAAAAACAGGACCACTCCGTCTAGATCCTGGTTCAACTCAGACATCAATGCTGAAAGAAGACAACCAAGAGCTGCAGAACAAAGATGGAGGAACAACCCCTCTACAAGCCTCCACGAGCAACTCAAAGCAACCCGAAGGATATACAAAAAACACATTACCAATGAAAAAAACACCTTTTTCTGTACCACCCTGGACAAGGCAAAAAAACAGACCCGAAGAACATTTTAATATCATCAGAAAATAAACATCTAAACCCTCTGCTGCCACAGGCCAGGCCTCCAAAGACCTGTGCGACAACTTCTTCAACTTCTTCATAGACAAAATAACCAGGATTGAGCTCTCTCTAGACATCAACCCCAACACCTCTTGCACAATCTCACCCCCAGAAACCGAAGCCAATGCACTCAAACACCCCATGAAAGTCTGGAAATCTTTCAACCCCATACCTGAAACCGAAATTCTCAATCTGATCTCTACCTCCAAACCCGCAGCTTATCCATTAGATCCTCTACCCACTCAATTGACAAAAGAACTGAAACCCTCCATAGCTCCATACTGGTGCAAGATCATAAACAGCTCCCTGAGAACCGTCATCATTCCTGACTGCCTCAAAGCCGGCCAAGTTACCCCACTCCCGAAAAAACCTGGCCTTGACTCCGACAAGCTCAACAACTTCAGACCTGTTTCCAATCTACCCCTCCTGGTCAAAATTCTTGAAAAGTGCATTCTTTCTCAATTGACTTAGCACATGGACAGCATCAACCTTCTAGATCCCCAGCAATCAGGTTTCAGAAAAGCTTGCAGCACTGAGACCACGAGGTCTCATCGTGGTCTCAGGTCTTAACATCGTGGATGGCATTCACAAATCTCTAGATACCGACAAATGCTGCCTACTCAACCTCCTGTACTTGTTGGCAGCCTTTGACGCGGTGGATCACAACCTTCTCATCAAGGCTCTCCAAGACAGGGTAGGAGCAGACGAGATGGTCATACAGTGGTTCTCTTCCTTCTTACACAACCGCTCCCAAAGGATAAAAATCAAAACCTTTATGTCTGACTCTCATCCTGTCAACAGAGGGGTCCCCCAAAGATCAGTGCTCTCCCCTCAACTATTCAACATTTATATGGAACCCCTCACCTCCATACTCAAAAAAGCCAACATCACCTTTCACCTCTATGCAGAACACCCAGATCTATCTGGAAACGTCCTCCTTTGAAGATATTCAGAGACTAAACAAAACTCTTAAAGAGTCCAGCATTGGCTATCCATAAACCACCTCAAACTCAACAAAGACAAAACTGAAATTCTCCTCTTCTCAAACAAAGAAAACCCCCAAATCATGGAATGGCTTAAAGAAATCGATGCTCTCAACTGTAATCTCACTCTGGCTAACTCCACCAAATCATTAGGATTTACTCTAGACCCCAAACTTGACATGGTCAGTCACATCAAGAACTCAGCGAAGAGTGCCTTCCTCAATCTGAAGCTTCTCAACAAAATAAAACCCTTCATCCCGCCCAACGACCTCAAACAAGCTACCCAATCCCTGATGTTATCCAGACTCGACTACAGAAATGCTATCCTCGCCGGTACAGTGAAAGCCCACCTAGACCCCCTCAAAACAACTCCAAACGCAGCAGCCAGAATGGTCACTGGAGTCAGAAAATTTTAGCACATTGCACTTGCACTCAAAGACCTAAAATGGCTCCCAATAGAGATGCGTGCTAGCTTCAGAACCGCCTGCCTCACACATAAGGCCCTCCACAAAGGGAAACCTGAATACCTGGCCTCCAAACTCAAAAGGCAGGCCAGACTAGGAATCTCCGAAGTTCCAACTCCCTCCTGCTCATTCCTATGAAAACACGTCAACAAAAAAACCGCTGCACAATCCTTCACTGGAAACGCACCCAGAATCTGGAACTCCATCCCAGCAGACATTAGGACTATCCTGTACTTTGTGAAATTCAAAAAACTCCTAAAAGACCTCTACCTCAACCGTGCCTTCCCGTACAGATAACCAGCGCTAAAGGGTTCATGCCTGCATTCCGCAGCACCATGGCACTTTTCACCATAATCTACCTCCTCCCAGCTTCCTTTCGCCCCTCCACGCTCCCCCTCCCTTGAAATGGTTCTGTGCAAGACAATTGTGCACTCTGCGAGGTTCTCAGGACTGCCCTGCTTCTATGTAGCACAACAGGCAGGGATTTCGAACCGATATGTATGCCGATGACTATTTGGGATTACTGTACTTCACTATTTGAAATTCCTGTACTATAACTGTTGTAAAGCGCTCCGATACCCTCGGGTCTGGCTAGCGCTATATAAATTCCTAAAATGAATAAATAAATAAAGTAAATATCCTGAGACAAGTCTCTTCCTGTGACCATGAGTGAAGGAAAGGACAGCTAGTACCTAGACCTGTTGACTGACACGTGACCCGCGACAACACAGAGCAGAGAGCAGAACGTGCAGTGAGAGCAGAGCAAGCCAGCTGCGTAGTGGTGCGTAGGGGCGGAGCCTCAGATAGCAGCAGCACCAGCAGTGGTCTGGCCGGTTGCAGCTGCCGGTGGTGGTGCCGGCGGCGATCCCAGTCCGTTGTGGTTGTGGTGCTATGAGGTGTGGAGGAACAGTGTGGATTAGAGAAGCGGCAGGAACGTCCCGGGGGCTCCTGTGGGTGGTTGGCAAAGCCTGCCTAGGTGAGTCCTGACCTTCAGATCCCCCAGTAACTTTTTCTTCCGCAGGCATAGTCCCCTGCCACCCGCCGCTGGTCTATGGTGTTTCCAATTCCAACTCCCCAGCACAACACTACCCTCCTCCTCTCATTCTCACCTGGTTGTGCTATAGTGTGCTACAGTGCTGTAGTGCTACAGTGCATGTTGTGTCTGCCTTCTCTTGACCGCGTCGCTCACACCTGACCGGTCCGAGGTTAGTCTTGACTGCACTAGCTTGAATTGAACTGCAGACTGCAGCTGCTGTACTTGCTGGTCTGGCCTGGTTGGCTCCAGCTCTAGTTACGCTAGTGCAGATCTGCTCTGCTCTAGCATCGACCTGCCCTGCCCTACCCGGTTTCGCTCCCCCCAGCATCCCTACCCCTCCGTTATCCCTGCCCACACTTTTACACTGACCATACTGACCTTTTGTTGAGGCCTTTGCACATACCTCACGCTGTATACCATACTTTGCCCCAGCTCCACTTTAGACCTGGTTGAGGTGGCAGGGTCTCAAGGGTCATAAGGCAGGTTATTGTGGACAGGGAGGAAGAGGGGGGAAGAACGGGGGTGTCCAAGCAGCAGCTCCTGTAGTCACCAGTGTGAACCTAGTGTGAATCCGGGACCCAGCAGAAGCGGAAGCAGCTCCTTATCAACAACGCAGCCTAATAAAGTAGAGTGATGAGGTCTGGGAGAACAAGTAAGGCGGTCCCATCACTGAAGCATAAAAATTAGAAAAGGCTGGCAGCAGTGGTAGAAGGAGCCGCAGCGAATATTACCAAACAATTGGTGCCTACGTCCCCGCCGCACTCACTGAGTCCTCCTCTCCATGGACCAGACCCTGACAGAAAACAGGGATCGCCCTCCTTTGTCAAGCCGTAAGACTTTGCAATCCCTCTCTATCTTGGACTACTTCAAAAAAGTACCTGGAGGGGGTAAGCCTTCCCTCCTTTCTCAAGTTTTGGAGGCGCCTAAGCCCAACAATTGCCAACAAATAACAGAGGCAACTATCCACATGCGGCCAATTAATAAAACTATATCATCGTTGGTCATCCCCAGCGTAAGATCATCTGTGGAGGATCAGAAAACACCTCCGGTGCTCCCTTTGAGGGCCCTCTCGGCTATTCAGCATTCTCCATTTTGTTATCCATCTCCCCCCAGGAAAGTTGCATACTACACGCCTTAAATAATCACTCTTGGACCGAAACCATCAAGCCAAAACCTAATGTTTCGCCACAACAAACAGACATCCCAATGACCACGTTACCACAACACTCGTCTTCAAGTCCTTTACTGACACAAAAAAATCAAACACCAAGCTTTGACGTATTTAGCCCTATTGCAGGTCAATGGGATAGACCACTGAAGGGGAACATTAAACTGCTTCCACCTCAAACACATTCAAACTCAGTCACAGTAACAGCTACAGCTCTCACAAAGCGTCAACAAGAACCGACCTACATGACCAATCACTACTGGATCTATCTTTCTTTCTCAAAGACTCAGACAAACAACCTAATCTGAAATGGGAACCCGACTCACGGGCTGACCCCCCTCACATTTATAATGAATGTTTGGTCACAACTGCTGCAAACCTTTCAAACTACAGTCACAGCATTAAACTATCATTCAGACAAATTGGACATGCACATTGATCTTTTGAACACCTTAGCCATGTTTACAGCAGGTATTGACAACAAGTTAGAGAATCTAAATAACCTAATAATAAGGGGTCATTCATCTTCAAACTTGGTCCAGTCAGTTTGCTTTTGTTCACCCATTATTGACAGCCTCTCAGCACTTCCAACTTTCCTAAACTGTGTCTTAGATGAAGTTAAACAACTGTCAGGAGGTAGTATCAGCACTCAGCAAGCGCCAGGACCAGGGCCACTTAAAGTTTACAGATTCAAGTCCTGTCAAAATAAACTACAACACTCCGACATCAGTGGTAGACTGGATTCCAGAGAGTATAGAGGCAAAACCTTCTGTAGCATCAAATTTGCATCATAAGGATCAAGGGTTGACACCGCCAGCCAAGCCTATACCACCCCTGCCATTGAGCCTCCAAACTGTGAGTGGCTCAACAACTTCAGTCGACCGTGCTTATGCAGAGTTGGACCCCAAGCCACCCACACCAGCCCCACCTTACTCAAAGACAAACCCTCAACCACTCCATCCTCTTAGTAAGAGAGAGAGAAAACACCAACGTAAACAAAGAAACACGCTAACAATAAAATCTATAGCTGCACCCCTTAAATTGTTCCCATTGTTTAAAACCTTGGACAATAAACAAGTTTCAAGTTTTACTCCACTAAAACAGGATCAACAGACCATTACTGCTCTCCCAATACCAAATGCGGAGCAGCCCACTCCTGTACACCACCAGGTTCAATATGCTTCTCCCTCTTGCTTAAGAGGTCCCTCACTAAATCCTCACTAAGTTGTAGCTGCTGAAAAAGCAATAGAGTATTTAATTGGCATGGACAAAGCAACTGGTCAATCACAAGTAGGGAAAACAAACTTGCCAACAGAAACGACTACTCAAACTCAACTTTCTCCTCATTCATGCCTTCAGACTGTTCCATCAAGCGGCGGAGATAACCACTCAAAAGTGACCTTCAAGCACACACCAAAGCCACCTGAGGACTCCTTGACAAGTCTACAAGAATCCCGAGATAATCCTCTGCCTAAATTAGGAATAGTTCCTGGCTTCCTAACTGAAAAAAAAGTCTTACCTGACTCGGGTCCTAGTCAACAAAGTGCAGCCAGTAATCTCCAGTACTCCAAAATTATTCTTGCTCCTGAATATAAATCAAGAGGCCATCATGACGTCCTTAATAGAGCAAATATTAAACTACTGAAAGGAGTACCGGGATTCGATACACTGGCATCTGAAGACATCAAATACATAGAATTTCTCCCGCCAAGAGGGTCGCAACCCTCTGAAGTAACTTTGGTGACATTCAAGTCCACTACTTGGGCTCTAGCCTTTCTAGCCTGTAAAGAAATGTTTCAGTCATGGAGAATCAAAATCTACCCACATCTTAATCCAGGCTACCCCACAGCGCTAACCAAGAAATCAGCTACCCAGACAAGAATTTGCCGGACCCTGAATGGTGATAGAAACAAGCCATACTCAATCTTAAAAAATGCAGTAGGTGATGCATCTTTAACAGAAAGCTCATGGACCACACCTTTGAATCCCCATAATGTTCAAGACTGGGGTTGGCTGCCAGCCGCTTTGTCCCACAAAAACTCAGCCTGACCATCTGTCCAACACTCACCAAAATTCAATCCACTGGAGGCTGTTAAACCTAGTGTTCCTCAGCTCCAACCTACAAATCCCACAAATCTCCAGCTGCAGTCTCATCTATTTCTGTGTTCGTGGAACATTAGTGGCCTTCATCATAAAATGACCTCATCGGAGACCCGAAATGTTATTCATAGTCATGACCTAATCGCCCTCCAGGAAACATGGGCCACCCACAACTGCCCCATTGTAGGATTTATTGAATATTGGAAACTAGCCGTTAGAAATTGTAATTATGGACGCCCCAAAGGGGGCTTTTCCATCTACATCTCATGCAGTCTAAAGGGTCCAACAGAGTTACTAAACTTCGATGAGGACTGGTTGCTTGGAGTTAAAATCAGCTCATGGAGACAACAGCGATCCATTCTGGTTCTTAATGTTTATATTAATCCAAGTGCACGAACAAAAAGGGCTCACTTAAACTGTCTGCTTAAAACTCTGTGTGACTTGGCTAGGGACTTTCCTCATGCTGATTGTCTACTCACCGGGGAGTTCAACGTCAATATTTTTCAGGGAAATCCGTTGGATTTTGGAGGTCTTCAATCACTGCCATCTCCAGCATTGAAGGTTCAGTGTAAACCCCCAAATCAATCACATTGCGGCTTAGGAGAGCTCTGTGTGTTGCAACTTTACAGCGCCGGTTTCATTGTAATAAACAGTAGGTTCACACAGGACATTCCCCCAAATTGGCCATGGACAAATGGTCAAAAGTACTCTTATTTAGACTATACCATCTGCAACTTAGCTCTGTTCTCATACTTGGAAAACTATATTATCATAGCTCGATCAGAGAGCGACCACCGTCCACAAGTCGTCACTGTCAACGTAAACCCAGCTTATCACAATTCTGCTCCAATAACCTACAAGGGAGTTCACTCTGAAAACTTAAAACGTTTAAGATGGAACAACGACATCAGCATTAACATCATGAAGGAATGTTTGGGGCATATGTAGGTAGGCGTTTGCGAATCGCAAACGCTGAAATTCGGCGAATTTCGGCGTTTGCGAATCGCAAACGGCGTTTTGATATGTAGGTGCCACTTAGCAAAATAATGAATCGCAAAAATTGCGATTCCTTATTTTGCTCAAGAATTTAAGGAATCGCAATTTTGCGATTCCTTAAATGCTATGTAGGGGTGCTTTTAAAATTGCGATTTTGGCTTAAGGAATCGCAAAATACCACCTACTTCAAGTAGATGGTATTTTGCGATTTCCTGTCAAAATGCATTTTTGAAAAAAAAGCAAAATGCCATGTGGCACACAGACATGCCCTTAGGGCACAGACATGCCCTTAGGGCACGTATGTGCACCACATGTACTTACAGGCACATTCCAGGGGTTCAACAGGTGTCCTTTGGACACCCTGGCACCCTTGGAATTGCGATTCTCAAATTGCGATTTTCTCATCGAAAATCACAATTTGAGAATGTATCCCCATTCACTCCTATGGGCCTCTTGGCTCATAGGAATGAATGGGACACTCATTCCTTAATTGCGATTCGCAATTTGCTAATCGCAATTAAGGAATGTTAGAGATTCGCAAAAAAATTGTGAATTATTACCTACATTCCATTTTGCAATTCTCAAATAGCGATTCCTTAAAAATCGCTATTTGAGAATCGCAAAATGGAAATTACGTACATATGCCCCCACGTCCCTTACTCTAGGTGGCCCCCCTTTCGACAGCCTCTCCCATCGTTGATTGGTTAAATTTCTGTTCCCATTTGTTAAGTCTTTTTGCATCTCATTTGCCATACGGTTTCTCGCAGCACCCAGTTTCCCATTTCAAGCCAAACCATGGTACTAAAGAAGATCAGAAATACAGCCCTACGGGCAACTAGGAAGCATCCAGATTCTAATGATCGACTGAATGACTATAAAATTGCACAAAAAAAACATCAGACAGGCACACCAAAAGGATAAATAATCTCATCTTGAACAATTTTGGTGTAAACTTCTCTGGGAAAGTAAAAATCGCAACTCAAGAAATTTTGAGTGCTAATAAATAGACAAATTAACGGAACAACTCGTCAGGGGAGTGCAAACACCGCAGAGGCAGAATGGGTCACATTTCTGACTGACCATTTTAGGGCCAATGGAAGAGCAGATCCTACAGCAATTAACAACCCTACACTGATCAAAGAAGCTCCTACGGAGTGCCAGGACTGTTGACATGAGTTGACGCAACCTCAATGCGAGAAAATCTCTATTACTCAAGCAAGGCTGGCTAAAATATTATCAAAATCGAGACCAGATGGAGTACCAGGTCCAAACGGCCTGCCACAGGTCCTGTTTAAAACAAATGTCCCTCACTTGTCACAACAACTAGCAACCCTCCTCAATTTCACACTGAGTAGTTCAATTATACCTGACTCCTGGCGAGGTGCAATAATCCACCCAATTTATAAGTCTGGCTCCCACTCATCCCCAAATAACTACAGGTTGATAGCCCTACTGGACAATGAGGCAAAGTACTTTGTGAGTTTCCTACTCAAAGAACTGAGCTCCTGGGCAGACCAGAAAGGTCTGATCCCAAAAAATCAAACCGGCTTCACCGCAAACTTGGGCACTATGTCTAACGTAATGGCATTATCAATACTTATCGATAAAGCACTTATTTCATCCAAGGTGGTTTTTTGTTGCTTTGTTGATTTTAAAGCTGCTTTTGACCTGGTCCCTAGGGCAGTACTCTGGGTGAAGCTAATGAAATGGGGAATCCCGGTCAAATTTTTGGAGGCCATTGTCCAATTACATACTAACACCTGGATACAAGTTAAGCTTGGTACCGGCTCACATCTGTTTCGAAAAATCACGACGACAAGAGGAGTCAAACATGGATGTGTGCTAGCTCCATTTCTTTTTAACTTGTTCATCACCGACCTTTCAGCGGAACTAGATGCGATAAACAGCCATCCCCCCTAAGATTGGTGGTGTCCAGTTAAGCAACCTTCTGTACGCCGACGACCTGGTCCTCTTCAGACTCACTCGCGTAGGGCTGCAACGAATAATAAATAAAGTACACAGTTATACCGTCACAAACAACCTAGAGGTTAACTTAAAGAAAACCCAATTAGTCATATTCGGCAGAAAATACTACAGAGGTGGTGGGACGTATAACAAGTCTGGACTTGTAGTAGGAAAATCCTACAAATACCTGGGGGTTCATTTCGACTCCAGGGGCACCCTTGCAAAACATCGCAGCAACATCTTAATAAAAGCTATGGCTCTCCAAGTGAACCTTGCAAAACTTTCAAAAACATTGACGGGCCCAAGCCTAACTTCAATGTTGGAAGTCATGAAAGCCAAAATTGGCTCCACGTTGTCATATGGCATTGGAATCTCTCGGGGCAAACTGAGTGCAATATTAAATCAACATGTGACTAAGAGCTATAAAAGAGTCTTCCATATGCCAAAATCAGCTTCTGCTGCGCAAATACGGCTAGAATTGGGCCTATTTAACTACGAAATCTTGCTGTCTTTCAGTCTTAGGTTCTGTGTTCTGTGTTCTATCTATAGACAACTCGAGAAAGGTGTGTTCAAGCCAGTCCTATGCCTCAGTGGGGGTGTCAAAGAAGTAACTTTTCTGGTTGTGTATGATTTTAAGTTTTGCTGGGTAAAGGAGAGCGTTTTTCGGGTTTAGAGATTGGAGGTGTTGTTTAAATCCATGATGTGACTCGCGTTTCTTCTGAACTTGTAATGTATAGTCGGGGAACGATGAGATACGCACATTATCCCACCTGATCAGCGCTTTTTCTCTCGCCACCTGGATAATCTGGACCCGATTCCTGAATTTGAGTATTCGAGCAACTATGGGACGAGGCGGCATACCGGGTACTCTTCTCCAGGTGGGGATCCTGTGGGTCCTCTCCACGCAGAACGTTTCAGTTAATCTTCCCCTCTGGCATCATCGTCTGCAGCCAGAATTCTATGAATAGCATTGCATTTTGGCCTTCAGTGTTTTCTAGTAGCCAAATAATAAGGACGTTGATATGGCGTGATCGCCCCTCTACATCTTACATCCGCTCCCAGTGTTCTAAGTGTTTCAGAATGTTCTTTTCTCCATGGGATCAATTCTTGCAGTGCAGCTTTGTTAGCATTCGCTTTGTCTGTAAGTTGTTTGTGATCTGCCGTAATTAGGGCAACCTCTCTGGAGAACAAGCCCAACAGTTGCTCCATTACAGAGCTGGATTGCCTTATTTCTTTTAGGATAAGGTTTAATTTATCTGGCTGTGGATTTTCTGCAGTGGGGGGGCACCACGTCCGTCAGTGTGCTGGCGGGTAGAGAATTTATATCTGAGTGTGCTGGTCCTTCGAGCTCCTGGTTATTCCCTTTTGTCTGCCCAATTTCTGCACCGATTTGATCCCAAGTTGTGGTGTTCGGTTGGGCTAGGAGTAGACAAGTACCCTCCAATGGTTCTTTCTGTGCTCTTTTATGGCTTACTATACTCCAGCTTCATGCCTACTCTATGGGGTTCTTTCATGGTAATGTTATTGTGAGGCTTTTGTGACTTGGGGATGATACTGTGTGAGCTGTGGCTGGATGGTTTTGCTTGGGGAGGTGTTCTGGTTCCAGCCGGTGGTAATATCTCCTCATGGTTGGTGGGGAGGTTGGGCCACCACGCAAAAGGACCACCGCTCCGCAGTCTGGGGGGCAGCAGAGTCCCGCAACGCTGTGTGCCGCCTCCCCAGAACTCCAGACATGGCTTGCTATTCGTATGAGGCTTGAAGCACCCGCGGGTGGAAGCTCTGATAGTAAATTATACTTGAGGCGGGATTCCAGCCTATTGGGGGTCCAGGAAAAGATTGCTGGGCCTTACAGACCTTGGTGGGGTGATTCGACTTTTGAGTGTGTGGCTCCCAAGCTAGCCTTATGCACTTCCATGTACGGTGTCCGTGAGGACCGCAGTCCTGCCCCCACCACGGCTGCCACCAGCCTCACCTCGGTGTGTTTGGTGTTGATTGTCGACCTGAGATCCGGGGGGGGAGGCGATATGTTTATGCCGCTGTTGGGCCGGGCAGCGCCAGGAGAGCCTGCAGCGCCGGTTGCTCTCTTCGGTACGCTGTCCAGGGCTCACCTCCTGCACGCTGGCCAGTCTGTCCACCATAGCACCGACAATGATGCAGGTCTGGGCGGACTCTTCTGAATGCAGACAAGACAAGGTGTCCCACTGACACCCGGCCATGGCCACCCAGCGCTGCCGTCACCCTCCAATTTTCTCCAGAGGGTTAGTGTAGTCAGGCACGCCGATCTGGCCCAGGGCGGCCGCAGGTTGCTGTACCAATCAGAGCCCTCCAGTGCCACTCCACCCAACGGAGTACCAACTTTGTAGCGCCTGTAGGCTCATCTCTTGCGTTGTTGATATCCGGTGCAGTCACAGGGGATCCCCGATTTGAATAGTTTGACGCAGCCTGCTGTACTTTGTTTCCAATCCTTCCACCTTTCTCTGATACTCTGTCTAGGTACCTCTTTCTCATTGGTTGCCACAGAGGGTTTGTTCCATGCACTGGGTGGGCAGTCCGGCATTTATGTGTGGCCCTCCGGACAGTCCTTTCAGTCGTGAAGGAAACAATCCACCATTTTAATGTCGGTGTGTCGTATTTTTGTAGCTTGCAACAAGTAATCATCATATCCAAGGGGGGATATGTTGTCCCTGGGATATATTGAGTGTTAATCCCAGCTAGTTGGGACTGATTCTTAGGATTACTGGCTGATACAGAGCGGATGCCGGGGCCCGGGCCATCTTTGGCGGTTAGCCACGCCCGACTCACTGCCTACTTTACCTGATTTTCCTGCCAGTCCTCAAGACAAAAGTGGAGCAGGACTAGGGGGTGACCATCTGCTTCTAACAGCAGGGGGCTGGGCAAGGGTTCCAAGGCGGAATGTCCTTTGAAGTTCCTGCTTCTGCAGAGGCAGATCCTGCAGGTGGGAAGGTGTAACCACCTCTGCCCAGTGTAGCCATGGTCTCTGGAGCCGGAAAGCTCTGGCTCTCTACCCAGGAGTCCAGAAACATGTCCGGTGATGACAGGCTGGCTACAATGAGACAGGGGACAACACCAGTGTTTTGTAGGTTTCAGAGGACCCTCTAATAGGGTCTACTGTGTGTATTCATTAATAAATCCAATACTGGCATCATCACAGATTTTTTAAGACAAGTTGTTTGGTACCAACATTTTAGAAATCAATGAAGCCATCATAGAGCTAGGAAACTCGTGTTGATGAGTATCTAGCCCATGCACTCTCAATGGCTTTCCTGTTGACTTACAACACCCAGAATGGAATAGACATTTTAGGGGCATATCAGCTCATGTTGATACATCCTCAAATAGGATATAGTGCACCCTGCCTTAGGGCTAAAGGACTGCAGTAGGGGTGACCTATATCTTATGCTGTGTACGGATGGCATGGCACACAGGGCTGTGTGCCAATTTGACTCTTCGGTTTGTCCTGCACCTGGACACGGAGCCTGTGATAGCAGGACCGCCTGGTCCGGGTCAGAGGTCCCTAGGGGACCTTCTTCTGTCTCCATGCCCTAGGTACCATTTACTGGGGCTTTCAGTGGAGGCATAAGGTATGCCAATTGTGGTATAGTTTTAGGGAAAGGAGATCTGGCACTGGGAATCTGGTTAGCAGGAACTCAGTGTACTTATAGTTCAAAATCACATCAGACATCTGGCAAAAAGTGGGGGCTAACCATATCAAAAGAGGTACTTTCCTACCTGACCCCCCAAACAAAGGAGAATGAGACTACCCTTCACTTAGTGAGTCTTCGTATAAGCCGATGAACCTAAAAAGTTCATCTGCATTGGCATTGGCAGTCCCAGGTCGGTGTTCTACTTCAAAGTCCATTCCCTGTGGGGATATGGACCACCTGAGCAGTTTGGGCCTTTCATCTGCATTAACAATCTGAGAGGCCTGTGGTCGGTTTGAACAAGGAAGTGAGAGCCAAACAGCTTCTTCAGGGACAAGAGCACAGCAAAGGCATCCCTCTCAATGGCACTCCAACGCTGTTCCTTGAGGAGTAGCCTTCTACTGATGAAACCCACAGGCTGGTCTTGACATTCATCATTTATTTGGGATAGGACTGCTACTATCCCATGTTCAGAGGAATAAGTCTGCACAAGTAATTGATTGACATAATCTGGAGCTTTCAGAACAAGTGCAGAGCACATTGCTTCTATCAGAGCCTCAAAAGTCTTTTGTCCGCTAACCGCCCAGTTGACCTTTTTGGGAATTCTTTTGGGGGTAAGTTCTCCGAGAGGGGCCATCATGGTGCCATAGTACTTCATGAACCTCTGGTAGTACCCACTCAAGCCACAAAATGCCCTGATTTGGATCGGGGTTGTTGAAGCCACCCAGTTCAGAATAGTCTTGATCTTGAGCTGTAATGGTTGAACCTGGCTTCCTCCCACAAAGTAGCCCAGGTATGCAAACTTTCCCTGCCCTATTTGGCACTTGCTTGCCTTGATAGTGAAGCCTGCCTTGCTCAGAGCCTCTAATACGTCCCTGATGTGGATCAGGTGATCAGGCCAGCTGGAGTTAAGGACAGCAATCGCATCAAGATAAGCTGCACCAGAGGATTCCAAACCATCCAAGACTTTGTTCACTAGCCTCTGAAAAGTGGCAGGGCATTTTTCAGACCAAAAGTCATTATAGTAAACTGATAATGGCTCTCTGGGGTTGCAAATGCAGGTTTCTCTTTTGCTCTTAGAGTCAGGCCTATCTGCCAATACCCTGATGTGAGATCAAAGGTACTCAGCTATTTGGCTGCTCCCAACCTGTCAATTAATTTGTCTGTCCTAGGAATTGGGTGTGCATCAGTTTTTGTCACTGCAGTAATGCCCCTATAGTCCACACAAAACCTAATTTCCTTTTTACCACCTTGCGTATAAGGTTTGGGCCTAAGATGACTGAGCTGGCCCAGGGGCTCCCAAATGTCTCTATGACACCCAATTCCAGCATCCTGCTTACTTCAGCTTTGTTGCT
The DNA here is from genome assembly GCF_964261635.1 of Lissotriton helveticus. Lineage (NCBI taxonomy): Eukaryota > Metazoa > Chordata > Amphibia > Caudata > Salamandridae > Lissotriton > Lissotriton helveticus. The sequence continues at coordinate 93,674,620 of NC_136067.1, read as the reverse complement.
CTCTTTCACATGATCAGATTGCATGTAAATTTTGTTTTGACAGGTAGGCTTTCACCAGAGTCCACGTCATGGGTACACCAGCTAGTCTGACCAGGGTTCAAAGAGAAGACCTCAACAAACTGATTTAGGACTTGGTGTTGGGGCAGTGAGGGTGTCTGACAAGACCACTCCTTCTACCAACCCATCTTTTGGGTTTTTGGACAGGAGGTCAGGGAGAGGTTCACTCTCTGCTTCCTGTTCCTCATCTGTAACCATGAGCATAGACACATCTGCCATGTCATAATAGGGTTTAAGGCAGTTTACATGGATGACACTCTAAGGGTTCCTGCAATAGTCAAGGTCCGCCAAGTACGTGATCTCCCCTCTTGTTTCTATGATGGGATAGGTCCCACTTCACTTATCTTGGAGGGCCTTAGGGGCCAAAGGCTCCAACACACATACCTTCTGCCCTGATTGGAACTCCACCATTGGAGCCTTTTGATCATACCATTGCTTCTGGAGCTCATGGCTGGCATCAAGGTTTTGGTTTGCTTTTTCGATGTACTCAGGCATCCAAGAACACAGGCCAAGTACAAAGTCCACAATGTCCTGTTTGGGTTTGACAAGAGACTTTTCCCATTCTTCCTTCACAAAGCACAATGGTACCCTGACAGGATGACCAAACAGAAGCTTGAATGGAGAGAACCCACTACCTTCTGTGGCACTTCCCTGTAGGCGAAAAGCAGGCATGGTAGTAAGACATCCAATCTCCTTCAGAGCTTTTCAGGGAGTCCACCAATCATATCTTTTATGGTTTTGTTGAATCTTTCAACAAGGCTATTACATTGTGGGTGGTAGTGGATAGTAAATTCACTACCACTCCATGCTCCTTCCACATGTGTTTTAGGTAGCCAACCATGAAGTTGATACCTCTCTCTGACACCAGCTCCTTAAGGAAGCCCACCCTGATGAAGACACCAATGAGGGCCCTAGCCACTGCAGGGGCAGTGGTAGACCTAAGAGGAGTACCCTCAGAATACTTGGTGGCATGATACACGACCACCAGAATATATCTGTTCCCTAATGCTGTGTCAAGGGTCAAGGGGACGAACAATGTCCATACCTACCCTTTCAAAGGAACCCCAACCACTGGGAGTGGGATTAAGTAGGCCTTTTGGGTGGCCACCTGTCTTGCGACTGGCTTGACGGGTGGGGCAAAAGTTGCAGAACTGCTTCACCCTCTAGTGCATCCGTGACCAGTAGAAGTGGGTGACAAGCCTACGCCACGTTTTGTTGTGATCAAAGTGCCTGGCTAGTGGGATATCGCGGGCCAACGTGAGGAGGAATTATCTAAACATCTGAGGCACTTTCAGAGAGTGGCACATGGTTTTGGGTCTCTGTCCTCAGTGTAAAAAAAAACATCCTCCTAATAGATTTTGTGGGAACTACTAACATCACCACTTTCCTGTGCAGCAGTCTGCTGTTGCAAGCTTTCAAGAGTGGGACAGGTCCTCTGCCCCTGGCAAATATCTTCCCTAGAGGGTCCTCCTGGGGGCAGGATCTCAGCCTGGTAAGGCTCCAACTCCTGGGGCTCAGTCGACTCGGTGGCTGACTCTTCTTTTCCCTGAGAAGAGAGGTTGGGTGTCTGTTTGGAATCTTGTTCCCCAGACTTCCTGCCTTTACTCTTGGAGGGCTGTGACATTTTTCCAGACTCCACTCTGAGCTCTGCTCTGTGCTGGGGTTTTTGCACATGCCCAGTGTGTGATTCCAAGGATTCCAGCATGGATCCTAGGTTCTGCCTCAGCCCATGGTGAGGTCTCTAAATCATTACCAAGCAAACATTCAACTGGGAGTGTCGGAGAGACTTCTACCTCTTTCTTACAAGCAATTCCCAAGCCCAAGTCGCCATGGGATGGTTTGCCATAACATTGTCAGTAATGGTGACTGGATAGGACCTTCCGGGCATGTACTGATCAGGGGACACTGGATTCTGAGTCACCAGTGTCTCTTAATCCATCCACCCTAACCCCATTAACAACAGGACGCAGTCTGTATGTTTGCATTTTATTGGGCCTGACAGCTAAAGTGGTTAGGTTCATATCCCCAAAGAGAGTTGCCTCAGTTAGCTCTCTGACTTGGTCATGGCCATCTTGAGATCCCATCTGGAGTTTGGCCACTGCATTTACTCAGGAGGACTAAAGGCATTTTTCTTGTTTTTACAGACAGGGTATCCAGTTTTTTGCCCCAAGGACCTACAGTCATGACACCAAGCCTTTGTGGGATCCCCGTTTTTCCCCTGGTACCCACCTTTTGGCTGTGAAGAATCTCGGGGCCCACCCTCCTGAACAGATTTTTAAGGGCCTGATGAAGACTTTTTGTTTTTAGGGGTTACACTCTTCCCCTTGGGGGGCTTTTTAGCCTCTTTCTTTTGGTCTCCCCCACCACTGTTAGTTCTAGTCACCCTAGTTTTGATCCAGTGCTCTGCCTTCTTCCCCAACTCTAGAGGAGACATTTGACCTAGGTCTATCAGACGCTGATGTAACTTCTCATTGTAACAATAACTTAAAAGATGCTCCTTCATAATTAAATTGTAAAGCCCTTCATAGTCTTTCACATTTTTACCTATTAACCAACAATCAAGTGCTTTCACTGAAAAGTCAACAAATAAAAAAAAGAGTCGACAAATTCGACCCTGGACTGACTCTGTGTTTTTTGAGTCTCTCAGAACCTTATTCTTTACTCTTGAGTAGTAAGACCAAAGGCCTCAATTAGGGTACCCTTCAGGAGTTCATAGGTTTTAGCATCTGTCTCATTCAATGTCATGAGGCTATCCCAACAGCTTCCTGAGAACATTTCCCACAAGAGAGAGCTCCAATGTTTTATTCTCTACTTCCCTAGCTACACAAACTCTCTCGAAAGAAGTCAACCACTTGGAGATAACATCACCCTCTACATATGGGGGAAAACGTCTTTGCAGATGTTTAGATTAAAAGATTTCTCTCGCTCCCTTTTTGGTTGTATTCTGCCACCAGAGAGCGGTCCTAAGCCCATCTATTTTCTTTGTCTTTTTTAATTCTGTATTCTTTATTAACTGTACAATTAATGAATCTTTACAGTAAAAAGGAGAGAGAACAAAGAACAGTTATTGCAAACTTCTTTGCTTAATAAAATGTGTACTTCTGTACTAGATACATTTTTTTTAAAAGTAGATAAAAAAAAGAATAAAAATACAGCACCCCTGTCTGAGTCCCATATGATTGGCCTTTTCCCAACCTTGTGTGCCTTGAAGATGGTCTGTACAAGGGACATTTCTTTCTTTGGGGGCTGTGCAAATGGGGCACTGTCAATGGTACTGCATAACGAGATCCCTTCAGCTTTGGTCCACAGCACTTGCCGTGGACTTCCCATGAGTTGTACTGCTTTCGTTAGCGACTTTTAAAGCTAACCTAATTTGGTGAACAAATTTCGCCAGTCTCGCTAGGGTCATTGTGTTGGAGGTTGACAGACACAAGGCTGATACTTCAGTGCATGACTTTATACTCTTGTTGAGGCAGATTGGACGCAGCAGTCGCCGGCGTTCGTTGTTAAGGTAGGGACAGCAGCAAAGAAGGTGCAACCAAGATTCCCTTTTATAGGGGTATAGTCTGCAAGTTATGGATTCCCCTCTTTGGGCCCATGCGGGGTTGAAGTCTGCTATCCCAAGCATGGTCAGCCTCATGTATAAAATTTTACTTCGGACCTGTGTTGTAAGGGCCTCACTTAGGTATAGTTGTGCTTTTCCTGCCGTGTATGAGTTGTTTAATGAATCCAGATGGAAGCTTCGGCGTAGGGTTTTGTGGTCAAGGTCAAAAGAGATTTCGTGCACTTGTTTGTTAACAGCTCTCTTCCAGGCATTCAGTGGGGTGTCCTGCCGCGGCATACTTTCTTCCTCGATCTTCAATACTTTGATTGCGTTTCCCAGCCTAGTATGCCATGTCGAGCCTGGCCCTTCAAAGATAGATCTCAAGTGATATTTTATGGAGTTAGCCAGGGCCCTTAATGTCCTTAGATACAGCTTTATAAGCTCCCCCTGCCAGATCAAGTCCGGCATTGCTAGGCCAAGCTCCAGTCTTAGCCTGTTTTTTCTTGCTGTCCTTGGTATGTGTAGCACCGACTTATATGCCTTGGCTTGGGCTGAATTAAGGAGGGCATCCAGTTTCCCGGGGAAGGCAAGATGACCATAGCTAATTGCCGGAAGGAGCTTTGCTCTTAGGGCTATCAAAATTGGCCTGGCAGATGGACTAATCAGGTTCTGACTTAGTTGTCTTTAAAAATTTATTGTCTTGTTGGCTTTGGAGGTCTGCTGGATTAGATGTACATTTGCCTTGGCCCGTTCCGTGAACCAGACCCCTAGGTAGTTGTATGAGGCCACCGAATTTATTTGAGCATTTCCAAGTTGCCACTGTACAGTCTTTTTCCGATGATAGGACCCAAAGATGATGACCTTAGTTTTCCCTTGATTGACTATCAGGCTGTTGGAGATGTTGAAATTTTAATTCCAAGAGCAGGATTTCTAAATTCAGTCTCTTGGCCAGTCTTCCTAGCTGAAGGTCCTCTTCTGAAGGGACCTCAGCTGTTTCTGAGGGGACTGGCTCATGTCCACTCTCTGCATCATTATCATTGATAATGTCATAATCCTCAGACTGGGCTACCATGTCTGGATGATCTTTCTCAAGATGAGCTATCTGCTGTCTAAGATATTCTGTCATGTCCTTTAGGCTAACCCTGTCATGTATACCCCTTTTAACATGTATTGTCCTATCCACACGACAATAACGATTCCAAACAGGTGACCTTTTACCTAGTAGCTTGCTCCTGTCTCTTTGACACCAGGCTCTTAGTATTCTATCATAATCCCTGTACCTGACATACATAAACATGTCCCCAGGCACGGCAGAATTATTCTGTATAAGGGTCACTACTTTTTTCATCCTTGGCCAACAGCCAGCTGTGCATGATCACATTTGTGTGGAAAAGCATCAGTGATTATTTTCAAAACGTTTATGATTGTTTTCAAAGTATTTATGATTGTTTTAAGAACATATCCCTTCTAGAATAAACCCTGAAGTGACCACTCTAGTATATATAAGACCCTTAATTCTCCCTTCAAATTAGGGGAGAATTTCTTCCAAGTTGACGCGGGGTCCTGCATGCTGAATCTTCGACACGCAGCAGTCTAACATCCCTTGCGGGGTGTCATCCTCAAAGCAAAGAAGGGGTCTTTTATTCTCAACCATCAGGTCAGGGGACTGGTTCATCCCTAGGGCTTTCTTGGCTAGATACATGCATATACATGCTACACATACATATCTAGGCTAGGTACATTAAGCAAATGACTTGGGCGCGCATTTTAGGAATATGCAAGTGCTACTGTTTTCATCTGAACCTGATTATGTTCATCTTATTAGCACTATGGTAGAAATGTATCTACTGTTTACTATATTGGTCCTTGCAATCTCTTTTCTCTGCTTCTGTCTCCTGATTGTCGCAGCATATATGTTTTACAAATGACTGATGCTTGAGCAATAAATAGTTATTGAAAACGTCCTACCCACCATGTTGTGTATTTCCTGAGAACAATGTGGAAAAGTAAATTTTGCCATGTTCTGTGTCCCTACGTGTCCTCCATCTTATGTTATGTGTGCATGATTAATATGCATATGTATTCCCCATGTTTGATTAAAGACGCAATTACAGTCGTGTTCATCACTAGTATGCTAGTTTCCAGTTCTCGTGAAAGCTACGAGTATCAGGCCTATGTAAAGTTACGTTGCCACGTTTCTCAGTGTGCACGTTATTTCATTAAAAAGTCCCCGTTTCTAGGCCTCAAAAGGGCCCGGACACCAGATTCAGCTCCTGTCTCCTGAACCCTCGCTGAGGAGCGATACAGCCCCCACCTGTATCCTCGACCCTTCACTTACTTCCTGCCTCACAGTGCCCGGCTCGGCCTGGCTCTGCCTACGAGTCTGCCAAGAGTATGTTATGATTCTAGTTATCAGTCCAGCCCTCCTTCTCTGCATTCCTAAGCTACTGAATCGCATCAATAGTTTCCGTCATTGTCTAGCCTTTACGTCTCCATGTAAGAGAAATACTGCATTTAATGGTCATTTAATATTCCTCAGCACGCACTACATGTAGAATAATGCATGCTCCAGTCTTAGAGTCTGTTAGCCTCTCCCCTCCTGACTCTTAGTTTATATCAACATGTCCTCTAAACATTAGATACTAGATAGGGTTTAGGTACATGTCGCCCTGACTCTCCAGACTTCAGTCTCTACTCCTAGCACAGAGTTCATAGCCCCCAGCTTCTCCTAGTAACACGTCATTGTCAGTTTGCGCGCACCATTAGGTTAGAGGTCCCGGCTCCTTAGGTAGCCCCCTCCATGTTTCCGCCCCATTTATGACATACTCTGTTACGTTTACATCACATGTCTATGTATACGCCTCTTGTTACACCCACTTTCACCCTTATCTTTCGCGACTGCTATTGACCACACCCACTGCTCCGCCTACTGTAATTCACTGTAATGCAATTGTTTTAGTATATATACTTGTGCACTGTTATTAAAGTTGTGCTAGCTAGCCATCCCAGATCTTGTCCGTGCAGGTTGTCCTGTCCCTGTCCTTTATGCTGTATTAAACCTGCAAACTCCTACTACCTCGAATCTTGACTCTTATTTATTGAGCTATCTGTTATTCATATATTCATTCAAAAATAGAGGTATTATTTATTTATTTACCACATAATGGCGCCCGAATAGGGACTTGCCCTTTCCCCACGCGCCGGTGAAGCCACGCCGGCCCCCTGACCCTCTGCAGCCGTGACGGAACCATACCGTGCACGTGCAGATATTTCTGCTTCAAGTATCCCTCAGGCCCACGGAGGAGACGGAGGTGGCGGTCCAGCATCCAGACGAGGCGGTGGAGGAACGCGGCGAGTCCCGACCAGAGCCCAAGCCGAGAGTCCAAGGTCCGAGGTATCCGGAGGCCCACCCGTAACTGAAGTCCGAAGTTCGTCCGTCCGGCGTCGAAGCAGTCCAGTCCAGTCCGAGGCCTTCCGTTCTTGCTGCCCGGTGAGTACCGTTGCTGGGGTAGTATCTAGACAGGGTCAATCTAATTGACTCTGGTCCGTGGGGTTTGGTGGTACACAGATCCCAAAACGAAGTGTCCACTTCGGTGGATGCGGGTCCTGACGTGTCTCTTTATGAGACCGGTAAGTTTCGTACTGTTTTAGCAGTGCATCTAGTTTCTGTTCTAGTCAGTTCTGTTCTCGAGAAAATTCATGTATTCTGTTTTCAGTATTCCAGGTAGTATTCTGTTCGAACTGTTATTTTAAATGTTCTTCATGTATTTTTAATGTCGTGGTATGAGAGTGGTGTAATTATCGTGTTCATTGTGTATTGTATTGTGTCTAGATTACAGTTCAGTCATGCCTTTATTCTCGAAACTACGTCAGTTAAAAACCAGAAAAGGTCTGTTAGAAGCAGCAGTTCCTGTCCCGCCTAGGGACAGTCCAGGTCACTTTATGTATCAGAAGCATGGCATAAGTGCCATATTATATCTAGATTTATGGGTAGAGTACACCAAAGAGTTAGAAGAAAAGTATAGATGGCCCGTATCAGGCACATGGGATGCCGAGTGCATCATGCGAGTAGAAGAAGCATTATGGAAAAAGAAAGCCAGACAGTCACAGAAAGATGCCATCGAGTTATGGCGCAAAGAATCTCATAAAAGAACCGAAAAAGAAATCAGAAAGTCAGAACTAAGTAGAGAATCCTTAGAACGAGCCCAAGAAAGGGAACTAATCGAGATAGGTGAACGAGTTAAAACCGAACAGTCAGACAGACAGAGGAATGCCCTCATTAAGGGTATGTATCCTCTTCTTGCCGAGGGCTTGCCAAAAGCAACCCCGGAGGCATCCAGTAATTTTCCGCCACCCTTAGTTCCGATCAAGCTACGTCACAGACCGACCGCAGCTGATATATTTATCTCGTCCTATTTGGACGACACAGTTCCAGAATATGCGAATCCTGTTCCGCCAGTCCCTGTAAATAATGTAAATCCAGCTCCTCCAGACACCGGGGCACCTCTTGCAGTACCTGCTACGGTACCCCCGGTCCAGCTAACATTACAATTTCCCACTCTGCCAGCACGAAGAGTATCAGTCGACGATTCCAGTTTAGGGGCCGCAGGAGGAGGTCCTCCTGGTACCCCGCCACCACACCAACGTAGAACGTTGGCCGAGTTACATGAATGTGCGTTACAGCGTACGCCCAAATATAAGTCCGTTGCAGATATCCGACGAGCTCTTACTGAATGCCGTTATGATCCAGTTGCAGGTGATGATAGTACAGTTATATATTCCATCCGTGTAAGACGGGTGACCGGGTATTTGGATACCCTACCGAATATGAAAGAAGATCTAGACAGAATATATCGTTTCATCCGTACAGGGGATGATCCAGAAAGTATTGGCGAAGCCATGTCTCAAAGGAAAGCTGAGATCCAGCTCATGTTATTAAAGTTTCTGATTAATTGTTTAATAAGAGAACAAGATTACCCGACTAAAGATCCGGCCGAAATGAGAATCCTGACAAGGTGGAGTGATAACATAGCCGAGGGTAAGCACAGAACCGTCAGTAGTATAGAGAGTATGTACAAGAAAATTCGTAAAGAAATAATAAAGTTACACGAACAACGTAAAGAAGCACAAGTAAGCGAGAAAGAGAATGACTCTTCTACAGAAGAGGTAGACGACGAGAATCCCGCCAGAATAGCGTATGTAGGAAAATCTAGATTTCCAGACCGCCATTTACGCCTAGAACACAAGTCAGTTCTTCATCATCCAGCACCAGAACAAGGTTCTCTAGAACAAGTATTTCAAGCTACCGATCATATTCTGAAATCACGAATCGGTTATAGTGAGTTAAGTACTATGCATGAACAAGAACTAGCCCGATCAGCAGTCCGATGGACTACTGATTCTACCACTTTTCCAGACGAAATAGTGGCACAAATGTTTCTGAAACTGCCCCCAGCCGAGCAACGACTGGTGGGTATGTATATGATCCAGCACCTCATTACTCTGTATGAGGGTCAACATTCTGATCCAGGTCCGTTACACGATGTCCTGAACGAGTTACTCCAGTATAGATGGAAAGGTCTAGGTACCGATTTAATTAGTGTCATTCTAGAACAGCGCCACAAATATAGAACGTTTTTGAACCCGCATTTTGTTCATGTCTCACCCCCAGAAAGTAAACCCTTTTACATAGACAGACAGAATCCGTTACGAGAAGTACACCCAGTCAGGACAGCAGATGGTGAAATGCAAAGAGTATTTGTTTACACTCCGATTACAAAAATGGAACTCTTAGAGATGAAGAAATTAATTCCCTGTCATGACAAAGATCCAGCAGGGTTCCACCGAGAATTAAAAGACATGCTCCGTATGGGAGAATACACGTATCCAGATATTATTAAAATGTTAAAGGTCCTGTTGCCCGCAGGGGTATATGAAAAACTCAAGGAAAAAGAATGGGAGGTGGGAGAGAAAAAGATCGATTGGGCAGTTCTAGAAGCTGAAGACAAGATACGAGTACCAGGTACCGGTCTAGGAGAGAAATGTAGAGAATTACCAGAACTGCTAATACAAGTTTTGCCCAGATTATTAGCCACTAAAAAGGAAGACTGGGATGCAATCTCAGCCTGTAAACAGAAACAAGACGAAGACACTAGTGATTTTTATTCTAGATTTGAGAAATGCTTTAGTATTAACAGTGGCCTCAAGACAAGTAGCGAGTCATACCCTCATCTTTTTGTTACTAAATTAGTCGAGAATTCAAGTCCACAAGTTAAGAATCGAGTTTTGAAAGTCGAAAGTACCTGGCAAGCTAATACTCCGTCCCAAATGTTACAGATGCTCCAGTATCACCAGAATAGAATCAGAGAAGAGCAAGATCATGAAAGGAAACGTATGAAAGACACAAAAATGAAAGTATTAGTTGCACAATCTGTTCCTCAAGACAGTCAGAAGAGGGGTACGAATCAAGCCAGTCATCCTGCAGTTCCCGTTAAAGGGACCTGCAATTATTGTAAACAGCCAGGTCATTTTATAAACGAGTGTGCAGTTCTGAAACATAATATAGCTACTGGTAAGACTAAAGAAAGACCACGTCCGCCTCGACAAGAACAAGTTTCACAGGCTTCTCAGCCACAGAATGCACAACAGACAGTCCCAGCACCGCAGCCTATTGCTGCAACACAGCATGTTACACAGCAGATGTACCAGTATGCACAGTCCGAGTATCCAGAGTACCAGCCGTATTCATGAAACAGCCTAGAGAGGGAGGTAGGCTTGCCTCTCATCGAGATTCCTGTAGATCAAGAAGGTCCCTATGTTCATAGTCAAGTACTAGGGAAAGACAGAAAGTTTCTGATTGATACAGGGGCAAGTAGGACCACCATTAGTCACGCCGAAGTTCCAGGGGCTCCGCTCTCAGGCTCTAGAAATGTTTCCCTTGGATTTTCAGGAAAGCCTATTGTAAACGAGATATCTAAGCCAGTTACTCTAGAAGTAGGTCCATTGTCCCGCACTACTGATCTATTACTTACGAAGTCATGCCCAGAAAATTTGTTAGGTATTAAAACACTGAAAGAATTAGGTGCAGTCATATGCTGCTCCCCAGAAGGAATACGCCTGTTTTTACGTGACTTCAAGGGTCACTATGTATTACGAGATTTTGATCCGAGATTGTCTAATGTTCCGCAGCATCTATGGGCACAAGGTCCAACTGATGTTGGTTATATGCAAATCACACCCCATCGTGTGACTCTCAAGCCAGGTGTAGTGTTACCACGAATCAGACAGTACAGATTGCCACCTGAGGCTGTAGCAGCCTTATCCAAAATTATTGACGAGCTCATTGCTCAAGGAGTAGTTGTAGAAACTGACTCCAATGTATGTAATTCTCCGATCATTCCAGTCATGAAACGTACTGATCCAAATGCACCCCCAGTATATCGATTAGTGATTGACCTTCGAGAACTTAATAAATGTATTATTCCCCAGTACCCAGTTGTCCCAGATATCTCTTCCCTATTGACAGCCATTGATTCTGAAGCCACATTTTTTACAGTCATAGACCTCAAGAACGCGTTGTTCAGTGTCCCCATTCATCCAGACAGCCAGTTTCTTTTCGGATTTTGTTTAAATGGAAGGAGCTATATGTTCACACGAGCTCCTCAAGGTTTCACAGAAAGTCCTAGTATTTACAGTCAAGCACTTAAGAGACAACTAGACAATATTCACATGCCAACTGACACTGCCCTGCTCCAGTATGTCGATGATCTACTGATCACAGCCCGTTCTGAACGTGCTTGCGAGCGAGCATCACTTACAGTCTTGTATTTCCTTGCCGAGATGGGGCACAAGGTGTCCCCTTTGAAGCTTCAATTCTGTGTCCAGCAAGTGATCTATTTAGGCCACTTACTGTCCAAGTGGGGTAGGCAGTTGACACCAGACCGTATCCAGTTAATAGCGAGTCTTCCTCAGCCCAAGACCCAGAAGGAGGTACGTGCTTTTATCGGCCTCACTTCTTATTGCAGACAATGGATTCCTCAGTATGCATTTCTAGCCAAGCCACTGATACAGTTAACGACACAGGAGGCAGCCGTATCGACTGTCCTCCCTTGGACATCTGAACATACACTTAGTTTCAATGAATTAAAGAAAGCTTTATGCCAAGCTCCAGTTCTAGCTATACCGAACTACAGTAAGCCTTTTTCACTTTTCGTCACAGAACGTGAAGGTACAGCATTATCTGTTCTCAAACAAGATCAAGCCGGTCAATACAAGCCCTGTGCTTATTTTTCGAGCACACTAGATCCTGTAGCCCAGGCTCTGCCTGCGTGCCTCAAGTCAGTTGCAGCCACAGCACTAGCTATCAGACAAAGTGATTCCATAGTATTAGGACATTCCTTGACAGTACAAGTTCCACACTCCGTGGAAGTTCTTTTAAACCGAACACAGACTCAGCACTTGACAATTGCACGTTTAACAGGTTATGAATTGACACTGTTCCAGCCACACATAGAAATCAGACGCTGCAACGTTCTAAATCCTGCTACACTGTTACCGTCAGTTAATTCGAATCCTGCCACACACGACTGTGTGGAAGTAGTTAATATTATGACAAAGCCAAGACAAGATCTGACAGATATTCCATTACCAGATCCCGACCTGACACTTTATGTGGATGGTTCATGTATGAGAACAAGTACAGGAGAACTAGTAGCCGCGTATGCAGTGACTACTGACACTGAAGTTATAGAAACACACCGTATTGACACCCTGTCTGCTCAAGCAGCAGAGCTAGTTGCTCTGACACAAGCCTGCATACACGCCAAGAACCTGAAAGTCAATGTTTACACAGATTCACGTTACGCATTTGGAGTCGTACACGACTTTGGAGTGCTCTGGCAGGAGAGAGGTTTCATGACTTCTCATGGAACCAAGATTCAGCATGGTCTCCTTATTCAAGCTCTGTTAGATGCCATACACTTACCGACATCTATTGCTATCATGAAATGCAAAGCACATACGAAAGTTACTGACATTATTTCTCAAGGTAACGATCTAGCAGATCGCACAGCCAAGCTTACAGCACAGACTCCAGACATTTCAGTTAATCCGACACAGACACATACTCCAGATCTGACTACCTGTATGACAGTTAAGGACCCTACTCAAGATGTCATAGATATCCAGTTACATGCTACTCCCGATGAAATCAAGAAATGGTCCGAACAAGGAGGGGTCCAGACAGATCAGGGATGGGTAACGAAGAGAAAAGCCACATTGTTTCTCCCCGACTCTATGGTTCAAGTCATTATCAATACCGCACATAGTCCAGCACATTTAGGAGAAAAAGCTATGTTAGACAGTATCCAGAACATTTGGTCCAACAAGCATTTACGAGCTGCAGCCAAGCAGAAAGTCCGTACCTGTATGATATGTTGCCAGTTTAATCCAGGTAAAAGTGTCCCGGTGGAACAAGGTGGATTCCAGCCCCCTGACCACCCTTTTGAAGTCCTCCAAATGGATTATATTCAGATGGAGCGATGTCGAGGTTTCAAGTATGTCCTTGTAGTTGTATGCGCTTTGTCCAGGTGGACAGAGGCATATCCAGTTCCAGATTACACAGCCGCGACCACTGCCAAGCAGTTGGTTCGTGAATTCTTCCCCCGTTATGGACTCCCTAGGGTCGTATATTCTGACAACGGCCAGCCATTCTCATCTGAGCTTATGAAACACATTTCCCTTTTGTTAGGGTACCAGTGGAAGTTCCATTGTGTACGCCATCCTGAAGCAGCCGGTCTCGTAGAGAGACATAATCAGACCCTGAAAATTCGAATTGCAAAAGTATGTAAAGAGAAAGGTGTGGACTGGCTAGTAGCTCTGCCAGTTGCTCTGTTTTATATGCGCATGGTCGCACATTCCAGATCAGGTCTGTCCCCGTATGAGGTCGTATTCGGCCGCCCCCCTAACATGTGGGGTACACCTAGACCTCGAAGTATTACCGATGTTTCAAGTAATATGCTGACAGATTACCTAGCTTCCTTGATGTCTGCCCTACACTCTTGTCGTTCACAGGTTGCCGCCGCATTTCCAGACAATACCGAGGTGGCACCGCATGAAATCGTTCCCGGATGCATGGTTCTTGTGAGGAACTTTGATCGTTCAAGTCCGCTGGAGCCCCGCTGGAAAGAACCCAAACAGGTCCTCCTGGCCACCCGTACTGCCGTCAAGCTGGAAGGCAGGAAGGGCTGGGTCCACCTGTCACATGTGAAAAGATTTTACGGACTAAAGACTGTTACCAAGAACATTTCCGAGGATTGTAAAGACTGCCAAAGTACTATTCTTAAGGACTGTCCCGCAAAAGACAATGATACAGATTCCTCCCCGTTAGAAAAAACTCCGCAGCAGGAGTATAAGCTTAAATTAAGGTCTAGTAAAATAAGTCAGCCAGTTTGATTGTCTAAGTCCTCCCCTAGGTGAAACGGTTAGACCGGTTTCTGACATGTATATAATAGACCCCCACAGAGAGAGAGTTAGTGAGAACTCTAAAAGTTGCACTATTATTTTATGTTTTCTGCTATATTTTAGCATTATGATTTCCTGCACATGTTATGCATTTTATTTGTATTTTCCAGTCTCTCATGTAAATAAGTCTGCTAATGCTACAGTAGAGCACACGTTTAGTGATCTGCCTCCTCATGAACTATCTTATCGTCTCGCTATGCGAAATAATTCCTTTATCCGCATGTTACATTATTCACACCAGACCAGCAATGCCACTAATTGTTGGGTGTGTGGTCGACTCCCCCCTTTCCAGACACCGAAGGGAGTTCTGCCACTCTTTCCTTATCCATTTTCACATAACGGTTCATGTGGAGCATGGTCCACGTTAACGTCATCCTCAACAGATATGTCTTTTCTTAACAGTACATGTTTTCCAGACAGGCAAGGTCTTCCCCACAGAACAGGGTTAGACCTAGAAAATGAAGTTTATAATTTAGGTAATTATTCTTCGAATTTTATGGTCCTGAATGTTCAGTCTGATTCTACTCCAGACTTACCTGCTATGTCAGTATTACCAGTCAAAGGCGAATTATGTGTCAGAAATAATGGTTCCATACATGTAGGACATAGTGATTGTACTACTATTGTCAAGTATAGTGACAGTGGGAAATCTATTTTCAAAGCTTCACGTCATTCTTATTTTGTTTGTGGTCAGACCGCATATGTTCGTCTGCCCCTCGATTGGGAGGGAACCTGTTACATTGCCTTCCTACTGCCACCAGTTTTCCTAGCCCCACCTGACTATCATAGGAATTCCCACCTAGTACATACTAGACACAAGAGAGACCTCCCGATTGTCGATTATACTGAAACTGCTCTAGAACAATACATAGATATCAATAAAGGTGTCTTCCCCTATTTAGGTACTGTTGTGAATAGTAAACTGATACGTAGATTAACGAGAACCCTTGAAGCAGTAGTGATTGAGACTACTTCTGCTCTAGGTAACTTAACCGAAGAGCAATCCTTTATGAGAATTGTCGTGCTCCAGAATCGTCTCGTCCTTGACGTCATACTGGCCGATAGGGGCGGGGCATGTAGAGTCATCGGATCTAGTTGCTGCATTTTCATTCCTAATAACGCACCGTCTGTTTATTCAGCTATTACCAGACTCCATAATATTGCCCATATGTTACACCAAGATCCAGGCACCTGGACATGGTCCGGTTGGTTCTGGAATATAATTTCCGCCTGGGGATGGAAAGTATTGTCATTTCTAGGTATTGCAGTAGCGATCATATTCAGTTGCTGCCTCTGTATACAATGTGGCCCTGCGATTTGCGGCATTTGTGCTACCTCTTGTATTCCTAGTCCCAAGTCCCGTTCTAAATCCAGTTCCAAGAAAATTCGAGACGAGCAAATGATACTGTATGAAATGATAGATGGTATCATGAATATTGATGTTTCCTGATGGAAACGTAGTGACAAGGAGGGAATGTGGAAAAGTAAATTTTGCCATGTTCTGTGTCCCTACGTGTCCTCCATCTTATGTTATGTGTGCATGATTAATATGCATATGTATTCCCCATGTTTGATTAAAGACGCAATTACAGTCGTGTTCATCACTAGTATGCTAGTTTCCAGTTCTCGTGAAAGCTACGAGTATCAGGCCTATGTAAAGTTACGTTGCCACGTTTCTCAGTGTGCACGTTATTTCATTAAAAAGTCCCCGTTTCTAGGCCTCAAAAGGGCCCGGACACCAGATTCAGCTCCTGTCTCCTGAACCCTCGCTGAGGAGCGATACAGCCCCCACCTGTATCCTCGACCCTTCACTTACTTCCTGCCTCACAGTGCCCGGCTCGGCCTGGCTCTGCCTACGAGTCTGCCAAGAGTATGTTATGATTCTAGTTATCAGTCCAGCCCTCCTTCTCTGCATTCCTAAGCTACTGAATCGCATCAATAGTTTCCGTCATTGTCTAGCCTTTACGTCTCCATGTAAGAGAAATACTGCATTTAATGGTCATTTAATATTCCTCAGCACGCACTACATGTAGAATAATGCATGCTCCAGTCTTAGAGTCTGTTAGCCTCTCCCCTCCTGACTCTTAGTTTATATCAACATGTCCTCTAAACATTAGATACTAGATAGGGTTTAGGTACATGTCGCCCTGACTCTCCAGACTTCAGTCTCTACTCCTAGCACAGAGTTCATAGCCCCCAGCTTCTCCTAGTAACACGTCATTGTCAGTTTGCGCGCACCATTAGGTTAGAGGTCCCGGCTCCTTAGGTAGCCCCCTCCATGTTTCCGCCCCATTTATGACATACTCTGTTACGTTTACATCACATGTCTATGTATACGCCTCTTGTTACACCCACTTTCACCCTTATCTTTCGCGACTGCTATTGACCACACCCACTGCTCCGCCTACTGTAATTCACTGTAATGCAATTGTTTTAGTATATATACTTGTGCACTGTTATTAAAGTTGTGCTAGCTAGCCATCCCAGATCTTGTCCGTGCAGGTTGTCCTGTTCCTGTCCTTTATGCTGTATTAAACCTGCAAACTCCTACTACCTCGAATCTTGACTCTTATTTATTGAGCTATCTGTTATTCATATATTCATTCAAAAATAGAGGTATTATTTATTTATTTACCACAACAAGCAAGCACAAGTGACTAAGTAAAATGTACTGTACTGTTTTCCACGATCCCTGAGGAATCAGGGTTGTCATGTTCAGTGGTTGCCAGAAACCACCTACACCACTGTAGAATACAGGGGGTGGTAATGGCATTGTAGAGTGAGCTGGTCTAACAGCTGACATATCCTGTGGGGGTGTCCAAAGTCGGTTTGGACACCAGGCCCTCAGTTTAGGTCATCCAAAACGGGCAGGTTATTGGGGATTCCTAGGTACTTCACAACATGGCGCGCCAACGTTGGTTTGGTTCGCTATATTAACAGTGAAAATCTGAGTAGAACAGTTGTGCTTTCTCAGAGAGCCCTACTCACACCTTTCAGAGATGTCTGAAGTAGGAAGGAATATCCGCCTCGGCTGAGCAGATATACTCTGTGTATTGGCTGAAGGTTTAAACTAGCTTGTACGGATAAAGGTTCCCACATTGTGCAAAACCCCTAATTTCTTAAAACCTTTGCTCTTCTCCTTTAAAAATGAATGAGTCCTTGAGTAGTGTTTCAGGGAATTGGGAGGAAGAGTTTGCTAACGCTCTTAACATCACAGACAACTGCGGACATACAGTAACTATGAAATTGTTAGAACACAGTGTACCAGCAACAGGTGGCTGTGTTACCTTCGTGACTGAGGTACACGAGGTGTTCGGATCAGAGATATTCTATTCCTGTGTTCAGTTCCCACCAGCAGATCCACAGACTAACTTGTTCCATACATACGTTGTAGTTGAACCACTGGAAGAATGCATTCCATACGAAGACATTGAAGTCACGTTAACTTACCAGCAACATAAAAACTGGTTTAAAGGCGCCCTCCCACACACAACATCTGTCATTAGACTTGGTCCACTAAGCATAGAAGGAGCGACTTGGCCAGTCTTAGCAACATATACTGCAATACAGAGATATATACACTACCAGTGGATGAAGTCCGTACAATATACAAAGACATGGTCAGACTATATAGACACATTGTCCAGTTCGTCATGCGAACATTGACAGTTCAACCTGTGAGACAAGCTCCCGCTGGTCCAAATCAAGCAATACCTACAATTAACCCACAGACACTAAGATCAGTGATAGGTACAATACCTTCCAAATGGGAGCGAATTCCATTCTGGATAGCACAAAATATTGCATAGCTGGAAGCAATGTTTCCCCATATGAGCCCGCAGGAAAAACACAGAATGCTAACTATTTGCTTGCCAATGGGGACGGTTCCCTTGATTGAAGATTGTACCACTTGGGCAAACTGCTGCTGTATACATTAGGGTACATGGTACCCCTTCCATAGCAGGACCTGCCCTGGACTTGGGGAGGAAACTGATGGGTAATTTTGCCCAAGTCTCCGCAATCATGCTGAGCAACATAAAGGGGGAGGCAGCAGCATTGGCCATACACAGCTGCCTAAGGAAAATCGCTTCTATAATAAGGAGCGAGAATTACCAAAAATTATCGAAGAAACCTATGCAGCATTAGGTAGAGATAATTTGGGAACCAAAGTTGGGAAGCCAAAAATGGCGGGTAGTCCCAACAAGGACAATTCGAAGCAAGCACCCAGTTCATCTAAAAAGAATTGGGATAACAAACTAAAAATAACAACACAGAAAAGAATTCATGATCAAGGGGTGGGTCTCCCCAACCGGAGTCCTCTGCAAAGAGGTATAATCTTAGGAATCATGATAACATTAGGAAACCTGATAAGTATCAGGACACTGATACACGTTCCTTTAGTTCCTTCCAGAGTTCATAAAAAAACTCAAAGAGGGAATGGCGATCAAAACAAAAGCAAGATCGACCAAAGACAAAAAGGTAAACACAGCACACTTCAGATTATATTATCAAACAGGAAGAACAAAGTAAAGCAAAACCTGAGTTAAAAAAAAAGAAAGTAGCTGGCTTAAAAATTAGACATGTCCAGGTTTCTGAGGACTTCGCTTCTGATGGGGAATGGGCTCTGACGATGCTGGACAGCGCAGCACAAGTAACAATAGCTCACCAGAACCTGTAGTATTTTCTGGTGACAGCAGTATTGAATGAACATATTACGGTGGAAACACCTGATACCAGAGTTAGTGTCCCACATAGCCTTATGAAATGACACTACAACTAGAGAGGGATATCTAGAGAAAGGTTAAAGGTCGCTTTTGGGAGAACTTAACTTATGGATATGACATCCTATTAGCAGAAAAAGATTGGCCGCCTGAGTTTGTGATGGAGTGCCCAAAATGTGAAAGCTTCATTTTGCCAGCTTTCCCTGACCTCGTTCCAGAATCTTTAAACCACTCATACGTGCAAGAGTGGGTGCTAGCGCTAGCTCTGGCATTATACAGAAACCATGTAGGTTGGGCCGTGGAGTCTACCCACCACGTAATCCAATTAGAATCTACTCCAAATCCACAGAGACAGTACCCTATTAAAAACGATGTAAACAAACATCGCAAAGAAATCTTAGACCAACTCAAATACCACGGTGTGATTGAGACTTGCACTTCCACAATGAACAACCATTTGTTTCCAGTAATGAAACCCGTCAATACATATCGTGTAGTTTTAGATTACCGACATTTAAACACATACACACGAACATTTGCAGTTCAAAATGCCTATAGTGCCGCATTAATGAATAACATTGTGCGGAAAAAATACAAAACAACATTAAGCATCTCAAATGGATTCTTCTGCCAAAATACAGCTCCAGAAAGCAGATATTTGACAACATTTTCTGCCCTCGGCACTCAGCTAAATTTCTGTTGTTTGCCCCAGGGGTATAATAACAGCCCAGGGCTATTCTTGGCAAGAGTGTCAGAAATTTTACAAAAATACGATGAGGGGGCAGTCTCCTATGTAGATGACATCTATCTGACGGACGATGAATTACTTGAACAACATAATTGAGTGATCCGCCAATTTGGGCTACAAATGTCATTTAAAAAAAATAAAAATTGCCCATTTTAATGTCCTATTTGTAGGATATGAGCTGTCAAGTGAACGCAAAAGCCTGGCAGCCAACTTTTTAGAAAAGCGTGCGCTGCTGCAACCGCCAAAGAATCTGAAAAGTTGCA
Organism: Lissotriton helveticus; assembly: GCF_964261635.1. NCBI lineage: Eukaryota > Metazoa > Chordata > Amphibia > Caudata > Salamandridae > Lissotriton > Lissotriton helveticus. The sequence goes on along the minus strand of NC_136067.1, from coordinate 93,654,766 downwards.
ATCCATTTTAGGATTTCTCAATTTTGGCAGAACATTCATACTGGATTACGCAGAAAAAGTCAAACCTTTCTACGACTTAATCAGACCTGATTTCACAACACATTAGTGGACACAGGAACATACAGACACTCTACATTCAGTTCAGGCTAACATTATAGTATCAAAATATTTACACACACATACTACCAACCTGGTGATCTGGGTGGCCTTGGGTTGATCAGGGTATACCTACATCACTTTCAATCAAGGTGAGACAGTCCCAATTTCATACCAATCACATTTGTACACACATGCAGAAATGCCATTTGCAGCCACAGAAAAAATACTGACTTCTGTACAGACTGAGAGAGAAAGAACACTAGCACAGGGGAAACACATTATTGTTGTAACCCCGGTACCAACTTTAGAAGCTGTTGCCAAAGCGAGCATCCCAAATGCAAAAGCACTGCATCCGCGATGGATACATTGGCTAATTCTCTCACTGCAACAGATGTAGACTACAAATACGATTCTACATTGAATACACAAGCGTTCCTGCAGTACGAACTAGAATACCCTCTCCCGAATGAAATCTTGCCTCTAGAAAAATATGAATTCATCATTTACACTGATGGATCTGCTCAGTCTGCCGTAGGACGTAAACAACAATATAGCGCTGCGTGTGCTATAGTGAAAGGACATTTGCGGGACAGTAAGTTCCATCCCAGTAATATGACAACACAATCTCTAGGAGATTTTACCGCACAGCTGGCAGAGCTGAAAGCCCTGATTTTAGCACTACAATATACGGATCAGGAATTCCCGACACTGAAAGTGTGCGATTTATTTTACTGTGTGCAGTCTTATAATGAATATCTTCAATATTGGGGCCAGATTCGGTTTAGAGATTCCAAGGGTTGCACAATTAAGCAAACATTTTTATGGGAACAAGTGGCAAAGCCAAAAGCATGCCTGCCATGGGCTCAAGTTATTCAAACATTGAGTCACCAGCGTGTTGGCGTACACGTTGAAGAGAATTCCCTGGCTGATGAAGCCACCAAGGCGACAGTACGTACTGCTGCCATTGCTGCAATCACTCATTCTAGCATGAGGATAGACAGAGATATAATGATAGCTGTCAACACCTCCAAGAACGGATTAGATGCGCAAAACACACTGTATGCTCAAATTCCAGGAGTGGGGTATAGAGTTATACCAAACATGGATCGCAGATTAGGTTTAATACTAGCTGCACATGAGGGTCTGGGCTCAGCACACGCAGGAGTCACTGCTAAAATGTCATTACTGAAGTGAGGAATCTGGTAGCCAGGTTTGTCTAAACAAACAAAGGATTATGTCTTATAGTGGGACATCAGCCAGCAAATGAAAGATTCCACCGTAGCAGAGCCACCACAAACACCACTACTCATTTCAGATAGACCTCTCGCATGTGTCTTTTTGAATCACTGCAGCCCCTTAAATTCAGACAGGGCTTACAAGTACATCTTGGTGGCAGTAGATTCATACTCTAGGTTTCTATGGGTTTGGCCTCAGTGCTCGGCTGACGCTCAAACTGTTATAAAGGATTTGCTAGTCTTCATCGGGACATGTGCAATTGGCACAGTACATTCAGACCTTGGCCCTGCGTTTAGCTCTCTGGCTTACAAGGAAGCCATGGAAGGTATGGGTGTGGCATTGCAGTACTCCTCCCCCTACCATCTAGAGGGAAATTTGGTGGTGGAGAGGAACAACCGGGACCTAAAGCATTCCTTAACAGCAAGGGTATTAGGTCCGGGCAGTAGTTGGGTCAATCACTTACATGGGGTCCAGAGGGCACTGAACAATATGCTAAGAAAATCCTTGGGAAGACGTACCCCCTCCCCTATGAGATCCTGTTTGGGACAAGAATGTGGGTACCTGACCTCGAATGTTCCAGCACAGTGGCGGATGTAAAACCATTTGAATTGAATGATCGTTTAGTTGTTTTACAGGAGTTCAATGTATTCCGAGCACCACAAAGCAATGTCTAAGTAAAACGCACCGCCACTGGGGAAGTTAAACCAGTTCTGGCAAGACCAGTCTGGGTTCCAAAAAGTCGGGGACCTGGTCAGAAAAAAGATCGTGGACAAAAAGCAGTTTGGGCCATCTTACAAAACACCTGTACCTGTCTTGGCAGTTCAAGGAACAAGAACAATACTTCTTCTACCTCTTGCTGGCCAGAAAGGAAAAAGATTTGTCTCCATTGATCTGATCAAACCACACTACGTGGCCAATTCTCAACAGCAGGTCACATGAAATCCAGAGTAGCCGCAGATCTCCTCTAGCTACTATACAGGAAGTTCAGATGGAAAGACTAATAATGTTTCAAGTCTCCTTTGCGCAAGATGCAGGAGTATCAAATAACGGAGTACAAATGACACCTTTTGAAACAGAACAACATCCAAATGAAACTGAGAAGCAAATTTCATTTAGGCCCAATAACGAAATATACATCTGCGTGCCTTCACAAGAAACATCTGCCATTTCTACAAACACTGCTGAGCTACCAAAGATAGCTTGAACTGCGTCTGGCTACTTCATCAACTTCTTTCTTTTTTTTTTTTCTTTTTTTTTTATTAAGAACTTTTGGGAGCATGCACACTGCACAACACAGAGAATTGACATTCGGCATTTAACAATTTAGTCAAGAAAATTGCACATCAGAAGTAAAATTTAAATAAAACGCACAAGCAAAAAAAATAAAAATAAAAGCAACCTAGGAATAAAGAAAATGGATAAATGAAAAATGAATATCTGTAGCATTTCACTTTACGAATCGATAAATTGCATCCACCTAAACCATAACACCATTATATTACATATTGTACAACAACCTAAGAAGGGGAGACAGTGTAGAGTGAAGGGGAGCAACCAATTTACAGTGAATTTTTTTAGCTTTCCCGCATACCATTTTTCCAGCGCTGGATCGGCTCCCAGATCTTTTTCCCCAGCCTCCTCACTCTCCTACCCTTTCTCTCATATATGCCCTTCTCTAAGTTATAAACTGCCAGCAGAGTGGCCAGCCATTGTTGCATAGCCGGAGGAATTTTATCCAGCCATACCCTTGCTATAGTCAATCTAAGAACTGCCATAGCAATAAACACAAATTCTTCATACTCGTTGTTAGTATCCCCACTAACCCCCAACAAGATCAGATGAGGATTTAGGATAGTCTTAATCCCCAAGGCTCCTGCTAAGAAACCTTCAATCCCTTTAAGCAGCATCTGAAGATGACAACAGGTAGCAAATATATGAATACTGTCTGCTGCCAACTCATTGCATCGGGGGCAGTTAATCCCAGCGGTCCCTCCCCACTGAGCAATTCGCGCCGGAGTAAAGTAAAGTGCATAGAGCGTTTTGTAGTGTTGAGATTGGAGAGGGGCGGAGCATAGCACTGAGTACCCTAATTTCAAGGAGGCTTGAAAATAGCTTACATCTGTTTCCAGTTTCGTAGCCCATTTGGCAGCATGCTTCTCAAGATCATCAGGTTTAGTAGCTACCAGGGCAGCATAAAAACTGTGAATAGAGCACTCCTCCCCTCTCTCTATTGCTTCTAATATGTCATTTTTGCCAAACCCAGCCGCCCCACCTATTTTGTTACTGAGGAAACTCCTCACCTGAAGGTACTTGAAAAAACTTCTCCTATTGATATGGAACTTTGTCTCTAAAGATGAAAATTGCATGATCCCCCCATCCGGTCCTAATAAATCTCCTATCTTGACTATCCCCTTCCTAGCCCATTCAGCCATAGTTGTGTCCGCGAAAATCAAAGGCGGCAAGGAACGGTTCCTGTACAATCTGACATATCTATTGAACCTCCCCAGACTAACTTTCTTTGCAAACGCTGTCCAAACATTGTAGGCTGCCCTAATAGTTTTGAACCGCGTCCTCTTAAAATAGGAGGAGTCGGTGCAACTCAGGAAGGCGTTCTCTGTGCTGGATCCCAGAGTAAATTCATACATCCTGGTAGATAATGCCGTTATTTTAGGATCGGCGCCGCCGCCTCCAATTAGGCCCTGCATAAACTGCAGCACTGCTGCCCAATAATAAAGCCTAAAGTCAGGTGCCCCCCATCCGCCCCTCTCCCTGGGTAATGACATGAACCTATACGCCCGCCTAGTCTTTCCTTGTGCCCAGATAAATTTGTTCAAGATTACTTCTAGTTTGTTAAACCAGTGCGCTTCAAAGAATAGGGGGATCGCCCTAAAAAAGTATAAAAACTTAAGAAGTATTAACATTTTGATAACCTTTGTACGGCCAACTAGGGACAGCCGAAGATTATTCATCCTTGCCAGTTCCAAGCTTACTTAATTGATTAATGGTGTCAGATTGCGCTCCACAACCGTATCTAAATCAGCAATAATCTCAACCCCCAAGTATACTGCTGCGCTAACCACCCGTGGGTCATTGCACACGGCATGAGGATTCTTCACAATTTGTGTCTTGTTGCTGTTGAGTTTATAACCCGAAATTCTCCCAAACCTATGTGCCTCAGTCTCTATTTCTATTATTGCCAGGGAAGGATTGGGGGTTACTATCGCGACATCGTCCACGTATGCCAGCACTTTAACCTGCGTACCTATTGTATTTAAAGCTGGGATATTGGGGTTGCCGGACAGTCTGCGCAGGAAGGGATCCAAATAGATTGCGAACAGAAGGGGAGATGAAGGGCACCCTTGCCGTGTACCTCTTCTTATCTGCACTTCCGTAGTAAGCCCCCTGTTAATCCTAATTTTAGCTGTTAGCGCTGTATATAGCGCTTGAACCGCTCTGATGTATCCTTTCCCCAAGCCAAACCATCTCATCACCTCCCATAGATAATCCCATGAAACCCCTTCTCAGCATCCAGAAATAGAGCAGCAATAGGGTCTCCTCGGATCTCGGTAGCATCTAACTTGGTGATGACCTGCCTAGTATGCTCGGTGGTTCCCTTCCCTGGAATAAATCCATGCTGTTCTGGGGTAACCAAACCCTCTATTACTTTAGCCAGTCTTTTTCGCAAGAATCTTGGAGAAGAGTTTAGCGTCTGAGTTCATAAGAGTGATAGGCCTATATGACCCCGGGGCTATAGGTGACTTGCCCTTTTTTAATAACACGATAACTTCTGCACCTCCCCAGGATGCTGGGATTGAGAGCCCTTGTTGTGCCTGAAGAAATGTGTCTAATAAATCAGTCACCAGAGTTTCCTGAAATGTTTTATAAAACTCCAGCGGTATCTGGTCTGGGCCTGCAGCTTTTGCTGAGGGGAGTTCTGCCAACGCCACACATACTTCTTCAAGGCTAATGGGCAGATCAAGTCTTTCCCTCTCCTCCGCAGGGAGACCGTCTACAGTAACTTGGTTAAGGTACTCCTTGATGTCTGTACTTTCTCCTCCCTGCTCACTGTCGTACAAATCTGAATAGAACTCCCAGGATCAATTATCATGCCCCCTTGCTTATCTTTTATGCACTTAATATCCCCTGCAGCTATTTTCTGTCTTGTCCTGATCGCCAGAATATGGCCCACCCTCTCGCTCATTTCAAACGCTTCCTCCTTTTTAGCCAAATATTTAGCCGCAGTTTTACTTGCTATGCCCTCTATTCCATCCGCCTTTAATACCATCATTTTCAAAAGATGTTGTTCCAAAGGGCTGCCCGCTTGAATCAGCAATGCCAGTTCTTCTTCTGCTTCCATTAAGGTCTTAATCAATTCCTCCACCCTCGATTTTTCATCCCTTTGTCTATGCAGAGAGTAACTAAGTGTTTCCCCGCGGACCCCTGCTTTGAACGCGTCCCAAGCATTGCCCGATGATGTGCTCCCCCTATTGATCCTCAAAAAATCTTTGATCCAGTTGCTCATGTATCTTACATACTCCCTATCCTTAAGAAGGGCCCTCTCAAATGTCCAGCAATATGGATTAACGGTTACCCCTCCTATTTCCATAGTCAACACCAGAGGGTTGTGGTCCGAGACTAGACGGGGGAATTTCACTATTTGTGATCTGGTGAGTAAGGAATGGGATATCAAAAAATAGTCCAGCCTTACCGTAATCCTATGAGGGGCCGAGTAATATGTCGTACCGTCAGACTGTGGGTACAAATTTGCCCAAAGGTCTATTAAAGTATTATGTTGTGCCATGTCCACTATGGCTCTGTGTGTCCTTTTTTTCCTCCCGCTATAGCCCTGTCTCTTCTGAATCTCCCTATCCGAGGGACTATTAAGATTAAAATCTCCACAACATATAATTGGCTCGGGCCAATTTGCCATTTCTAAATCAAGAAATTCAAATACATCTGGGTCGTCCCCTGTGGAGCCATAGATAGAGATCAATGTAAACTTTTCCCCCTTTAACCCTACTTCGACGATCGCCCACCTCCCCCATTGATCCTCAAGCTTTCTCCCCACTCTACATTCCCTATCTCGGCCCAGAATAGCCACCCCTCTTGTCTTAACCCCTTGTCTGGTATGGGCTAAAACGGAAAACCCTAGCTGTTCAAGTAGATAACCCTTCCCTCCCTCCACATGTGTTTCCTGCAAACACACTAGATCCGTCTTCATTATCTTCAGAAATGCTGTAACTCGGATCCTTTTTTGTGCATCATTAAGCCCACATACGTTAAAAGACGCAATTCTGCAATACATTAGAAGACTACGAAGGTTGATCCAGCTTCTCAACCAATCTCACAAAATACATAATGCTAAATTCAAAGTGCTCCCGTGTGTGCTTTGTGTGCCCCTTTTCTCCACTCCCCCATACCCCCCACTAACCCCCTCCCATTGTCCCTCCCCCCCTTACAGGCAAATAGGCCTCCCATGGCCTATGTGTGGGCGCTTGGAAATGCAGTGGTCGCCTCCCCCTCCCCCCTCTCATACTGATTCCAAAACCTACTAGAAAGAGTGTATACCCATCCCAGGATAGTGATGAAATTACCCCAAACTAATTCCCGGGCCTCACCCTCTCTTGAAACCCAATACCTCCACCATATACTCCTTGGCCTTAATATCCGAGAAGTACATTTTCACCACCCCTTTAGTGACCACTTTCAATTTTGCTGGGTACAGTAAATAAGCTTCCGACCCCAGAGCTTGTATGGGAGCAATAAGCTGTCTGAGCCTCCATCTGCGCTCAACGGTGATGTGGCAGAAATCGGGCCTGGCAAAAAAGGTTATGTTACTAAAGGAGCGCTTAGACTCTGGCTTGGCTTTTTCCAGAATTAACTGCCTTAACAGAAAGTTGCCAACATAAATCAAGATAGCTCTTGGCCTGCCCTCTTGAAGCCCTGCTTGGCCTTTCCTAATCGCAAAAGGGAAGCGATGTGCCCTCTGGATTTCTACCTCCCATTGCCATGAGGCTAGCTCCGAAAGGGCCCCCTTTAATAAGTTCACAACAAAGTGTCTAATGTCATCCCCTTCCAAACCCTCCGCCACTCCCAGTAGTCTAATGTTATTCCACCGCTGGCGATTTTCGTAGTCCTCGAGCTTCCAAAGAACATCGTCCGCCACTTTCTGCTGATCCTGTTTGAGAGTCTTGAGTTTGTTAAGGTCGTCCTCGAGCTTCCCAGTCCTTTCCTCGACTTGGGTAACCCTCTCATCTACCTCGTTAAACCGCTTGTTCATCTTTCTCAGAGTGTTCTGGATTTTCCTTGACTCTTGACTTGCCCTCCGACTCTCGACTCTCGCCTTGCTCTGCATGGTTTTCAGAGTACTAAATAATAACTCTAGAGAGACAGGCTGGGGCGGTAAGTGGGGAGAAGCTTGTACACCAGGCAAGGGAGTGACGCCATCCTGCTCCAGGTAGGTCTGTGACGTGGCTGAATAATCCCAGTCTAATTTCTTTGAGGGGCCTGAGGGGCTATCTGCGGGGGTGTGTCTCCTCCTAGACACTCGCTTTTTTTTGGGGTACTTCTTTGGGATGAGGTGCTACTTTCCGTATCGGTACGTTCCCCTGAGCTGTCTTCCACACTATCCACAGATTGGGAATCTTCATTAACTGAATAAAACCGGTCTGGAGATGTAGCACCGCTAGCCCCCCACTCACTGAGGCTGCCCTGATATGTGCTTAGCTGTGGGGCATTAGTTCCTGCAGCATTTGTCATAAACGGGCAATTTCCCCAATCCCCCGAAGCTTCAGTCACTTCTTCTCCCCCCTCAGCTCCCCTGATCTCGTTATGCTCTATTATCTGTACTGTGGCCCCTCCTCCTGAGCCTTCTCCGTCTTCTCCCCCGGTGTTTGGGCCGCGGATCCTTCCTTCGGGGCCAGGGGTACTTACGGGTATGCTGTGATGATTTTCATCCGAGACTGCTGCCCGAACCTCTACGCTGCTCTCGGGTTCCTGCCTCTGCTCCGCTGCCGCCGCCGCTGGTTGCTTGGCAACAGCAGCGTCGGCGTCCGTGAGGACGTTCAGACCGCTGTTCAGCTCGCCGTTCAGACCAGCCGAGCCCTCGCCTTTCTTCAGCTTCCCGATTGCCGCATCTCCCATAGGTATGTTAGCGAGGCTTTCCACCATCGTGGGCTGGCGCAGGCTGATTTCTTTCGACCTTTGTTTAGGTGGCATGGGTTTACTGGAAGTGTTGTCCCGCTGTGCACTCGATGTGAGTGATGCCTCGCATCCTGCTTTTCTGCCCGAAAGTTTCCCGGCAGCACCCTTCTGAATCCCGGCTCCGGCCAGTGCTTTCGGGTCGTTTCTTTTTTTCTCTTTATCGTTCTCTTTTCTCTGCTCTTTCAGGCCTGCTGCCTCCTTGCCCACTTCTTTCGTTTCGTTGCCTTTTACGTTTCGTGGAGGCATACTGTAAGTTACTTTGTTTACTAACGTGAACCCAGCCGTAAGCTTCCTGTGAGCCCGGAGTAGTAATTTCAGGACAATATCCCCAGCGTATCTCCATGTGCTTGTCCAGCGACTGACTTTACTGCCTTGTACCTCTCGACCAAGAGACCAGACACCCGCTTTCATCTCCTGGGGGGGTCACACTTTGCTCATCTATGGATTGAGAGGAGGAGGAGGAGTGGGATGCGACTGCTTACTGCAATCCCTCGGCGACCATCTTGCCCCCGCAAGTCCCCTCCCTTCATCAACTTCGATGACTTTTCTTCAGAGTGCACCTGAGCAAAAGCACCGATCTGTAAAAAAAAAAAAAAAAAAAGAACAATTTCAACAATTCTACCTCCGGCTGAAAAAGACTTACTTAGTGTCCCCTTGGTTGCATCTTTGGTGTGCATTAAAGATCCTGTTCTTGTCAATTTGGATTGGTATAGTAACTGTCTTTTTCCTATTACTGAATGGACATTACCTCCCACAGTGCTCTGCAGTCCAACATGTGAACTTGGTCTTGAAACCTCATACGTCATCACACCGTGAACAGACAGACTTGTCCCTGGTGAACATTTCAGCAATTCCAGTACCAGATTGTATAGTTTGGGATAGAGTTTCATATGATGTATTTTGTCCCACAGAACATTTGAAAAAAAATTCCACACATGTTTAAAATTTCAATGAATGACTTCATTACCCCGAGTACACTCTGATGATTGGGAGATTGAGACTGTAAATACTATGATCTCTGATTTAGAACAATCTGCTGCATTTTCTTACAGGGAATTGTATGAAGATACACCTGACTACAACTGTATGTATTGTTACCAGCATTATGGTCATCACTTTTTGCACACAGCTAGTGTTCCACGCATTGTAAACACTTACCATCAATGGGAACATTGCCCGACACCACCGAAAGGTAGTTCTGCCACATTTGCACAGAAATTTGTATACTTTTCAGGGTTCAATGCATCAGACCCACTGTCGTACAACTATAAGCTAGTACAGACAAATGCAACTGCAAAGAAAATGATGCTGACTAACACCAACCTCATATATTCAGCACCTTTTATCTCCCAACTGTCTACACAAGGTTTTGACTATTGGAGGCACACTGTAGACACAAAATTCATCTGGAGAACTAAAGATTGACAGGTTAAGGGAACAGAGGCTCTATTTAGAGCTTGTCTCATACCGTTACAGATAATATTCCTGAACAGAACAGTGCAATGAACTACCTGCTACGGGTTTGCAAAAATGAAAGACCTAAAAACACCACGCATCCCCTCGCTGATAACTATTGAAGGTATATCAAATGACACACTGATTAGTGAGGAGGGACTGGGTGCAATCATACAGAATGGTGCATACAATTCTTCAGCTCCCAATTGGAAGGGATGGTTGGTTTGGCCTGTCGACACAAATAGGTGTCAATCAAAATTCAGGGGTACCACAAAAGGGTATAGTATCCACCGGCCTGACCCACGTTATGTACACACAGACGACCCAGGGGTAGTGACTTCTTATAGTGTTGGAAAGTTGTGCCTAGAATGGCTAAAAACCTCAACACTATTACAGGTTACTCAACACGTGTCCCTTCTATCAGAAAACATGGATCTTAGGGATTTCTTGGTAGGTCCCAAAAAGCTGTGGAGGAGACGCTTCTTATATGCCATCCACAATGAACTGTGGAAAGTCTCGCAACAGGATGCTGCTGAGAGATTACGTGAAATTGATAGACTTAACTTAGAAAAGGCCCTGGCTGTGGTAAACAATGGTATGACCACATTTTCTTCACGTATTTATTTACTGGGCAACATTATGTCCTCGGCAATTGACATAATGGAACAAGAGTTTTCTATTCTACAACATGGGCCATCTCATTTGCTCTCCATTATGCTTTTAAGCTGGATGCTGCAATAATTACGTTCAGGCCACATGCCGTGGCGGTACAGTAACAGCACAAGTTTATTCTCGGCTGACAATTTGACCAACAGACAAGTGACCATGGCACTCAGAATCAACCAGTGGGGAGGAGGAATACTATGTGTCCATTCAACTTCCTCGTTCAAATACTTCAAAGAATCAAAAAAGGGGGAGGAATGGACAAGCAGGTAACGCAGGTACAAGCTGTCCATTCCCCCCCTTTTTTTGATTCTTTGAAGTGACCATGGCACGCAGAGATGCAAAGTGCACCATGCTGCACATTGAAAAATTAGAGAAGTTACCTTTCACGGTGCAGAATCACCATCTACTGAATGGTTAATTCATGGCTATATCACACTGCCAATCACGACATTTCATTTCCAGTACTGCCTTAGATACAGCCAAGCAGGCAGGTATGAAGCGTTGGGCGAAGGGTACATGCAGGAAACCTGGGAGTCACCGTATAGGTGCAGAAATAAGGACACTGAAGTTTTCTTAAGTGGTACTGACTGCGGGAAGGCTTTGAGTGTCTCTTAGATGTGAAAAGAAGTATTGCTTCATGGAACTTGTAATGCGCCAAAAGCTAACTTATCTTGCTAGTTGAAAGGCTCCCCAGCTGCTGTGACTCATCCAGTTTTTGACTTGCTTTCGAATGGCACTTATTTAATGCTGAATGATTAAGGCTGTTGTGGAATGGCATCAATACACAAAAACCCTGTAGCATGGAGTGGAGTGCAACCCTGTCGCTTTCTCTTCCCTTTAGGCTCCTTTTATAACTGATGTTGTGGAATGGCGCCAGGCATTGCATATCTAGTCACAGTGAACTTCAGGCTTGTTTGCTGTAAGCAAGTATTGTTTACCCCAGCTCGCAGAGTTAGGGAGGCACCACTGTGGCCTTCATTGGCAATGTTGTTGCTTTTACGCCATCGACACCACTGGGTACAAGCTCTCAGTAACAGGACTGCTTCCAGTGTCCGTCATTGTGCTTAGAAGTTCCCTCAAGTTGATGGAGGCATGCAGGTGTTGATTCCACCAGACTGGTGAACCAACAGGCCTAGGGTGCTGCAATGTTTCTTTCTGTGGTAAGTCACATTGACACAGAGTGTTCTGGTCCTCGATTATGGTTGTTTCGTTGGACGCCGAGGTCTAGAGCCTCTAGCCCAAAGGAAGGTTCTTGGCAATTTTCAGAAGACTTGAGGGCTCCGGGGTTTCTTGGAGGCCTCGCAGGTTTCGGGAGAGATAGCATGTTGCAATGGGCAAGACCTTAGCAGCAGTGGAGGTTTGTGCCAATTGCTTCTGCATCTGTCTTCAGTTCTTGAACCACAGCGATCTCCTTCCGTCGTCTTCTTGTGCATGTCGAATCTGAAGTCATGTGCTCAGGAAGCCACCTAAATACTGAATTTAGGGGCGTTTTTAGAGAAGGCCAGGTAGTAGCTAATGGGCTGCCTACCTGTAGAATGCCTACTCTCTCTTTATGCTCACTCCACATGGGGAGTGGGCATACCCTGACTCCTATTAGACTACTATCCCCATCTTCAAGTTGGCGGATGGTGAAAAGTGGGGTCTGCCTCTCTTGCCCTACCTGAGGGGTCATACTGCATGGAGGTAGACCCACCTCCTACTTTATCTAATTTTCCCGTCAGTCCTTTGGCCAAAAGTGGAGCAGGACTGGGGGGTCGCCATCTGCTTCTAACTGCAGGAGGCTGGGGCAGGTTTCAAAGGCGGTATGCCCTTTGACGTTCCTGCTTCTGCTGAGGCAGATCCTGCAGGGAGTAAGGTGTGACCACCTTTCCCCAGAGCAGGCACTGTCTCTGGATCCGGAGAGCTCTGGCTCTCTACACAAGGGTCCTGAAACATGTCCGGTGATGGCAGGCGGGCTTAAACTAGACAGGGGACAACACCAGTGTTTGGTAGGTTTCAGGGGACCCTCTAGTAGGTTCTCCTGTGTGAATTTATTAATAAATCCAATACTGGCATCAACTTGGATTTATTAAGACATTATATTTGGTACCAAATATCTTAGAAATCAGTGAAGCCATCATGGAGCTAGGAAACCCGTGTTGATTAGTATCCGGCCCATGCACTCTTTATGGCTTCCAAGTTCACTTACAACACTCACAATGGACTGGACATTGTAGGGGCATAGCAGCTCATTCGGATACGTCCTCACATAGGATATAGTGCACCCAGCCTTAGGGCAAAAGGCCTGCAGTAGGAATGACTTACCTATATCTTATGTAGTACACAGATGGCATGGCACACAGGGCTGTCTGCCATGTCGGCTCTTCGGTTTGTCCTGCACCTGGACACACAGCCTGCAATGGCAGCACCGCCTGGTCCGCGTGAGGGTCCTAGGGGACCTTCTTCTGTCTCCATGCCCTAGGTACCAGGGGTACCATTTACTGGGGATTACAGGGGAGACAATCATGATACAGTTTTAGGGAAAGTAGATTTGGCACTGGGAACCTGGTTAGCAGGGACCCAGGGCACTTACAGTTAAAACATCACATCAGACATCGGCAAAAGTTGGGTGGCTAATCATTTCATCAATCTTTATTTCAATCAAGATCATAAAAGACAAGTTACAATAAAAGGCACTCACCCCCGCATTTTAAAAAGAAAAATAAAGTATAAAATCTTATTATAGTGTGTGGGTCAGTTTAAATAATATACAACCATTCTGGTGGTTCCAAGGATTAAAAATTTCAAATAATTTACTAAAACATGAAAATTTGTATAAATATCAAAGGACATAAAACAAGTCTTATAATACAAATGGTATTTCTAAGCAAGAAAGCTAACCTTAGATTCCACAAACAATGGAGGTACAGAAGATCAAATACTGGGTTTGTCTGATATCACCAATTTACAAAAGGTGAGGATGATGATATTAAAGAAGGTTCCTTCCACCTTACACTGGAATGACAACCATATTCAGGCGTAAAAACCAGCCTGCCCAATTCAGCATCATTTAATGTTCTTACGAACTTTAGTTTAGATAAGCTAAAATGAACTAAACAGCCTATGTCGTATTTCTTTCTCGGATTGACCACATCCAACTCAGGAATTTGGCAACTGCTATCACGCATGATACATTAGTGTCAGTCAGCAATATTCTCATTGCAATAGCACTGCTCCTAATGTCCATATTCTTACATGATGGGCGCAGCCTTTTTTCCCGTGGAGCCTGGTAAGCCGGGCAAACAAACAAAACGTGCGAGTAAGTTTCCTCGTACTTCAAACACAACTTACACATGCTGTCTTTTCCACTATGCCATTTGTGTGTAAATGCATTAACAGGTAATGAGCCTACTTGAAATTGAAATATATAGACGTCTATCCCTAGGTTTATTGATAACATCCCAGTAGTGCTCATATTGTGGACAAGGCTTAAACTCCAAAAATGTGCCCGTCAGTGATGTTGACTCTGGAGTTAGTATATTATTATTTACTACCATAGACCAATTGAGCCTTTTCATCTCTTTTTTTGGGGGTATTGTTGACTCTCAGGCTCGTCCCATAAATGTCGCAGTCCCATACTGACCAGTGTGATCTTTAAATTTTGCAACCACTTGATCTTACATGAGGTATCTAAGTCCCATACATCTTTTAGAGCAGCTGCATAATGCGATAACTCAGGGGTAATCCATAGTCTTCGCCAGTAAGCAATTGGACGAAATCTAGCAACCTCATCCAGTCTACTAAGACCTAAGTCATAGAAAACTGGCGTTAGTGGAGTGCTCTGTGGTAGACCAATAACACTTCTCACGAACTTGTTCTGCACTAAGACTAATGGATTTAAATCATTAAAACCCCATAGTTCTGCACCATATGTTACAAAGGCTATAACTTTGGTATTATAAATCTTAAGTAGGGGGTACATGGGTTGGGAATGTGAGGACTTAATTTCCTTCAACAGAACACCACCTAAATGACAATGCTTTATGGCCATAGTATCTATCTGGGGGTTCCAATTGAGTTTTTTACCCAACCTGATCCCCAGATAATTAAAAACATCTGTTTGCTCCAAAAGTTCACCAGTTAGGAACACCCTACCCTTAATTACTCTATGTTTATGGAGGACCATAAATGTAGTTTTATCTGTGTTGATCACCAACCCACGATCATTACAGAACCCCTCAAACCTTATTAATGCCCTCTGCAGACCACTCTGTGTCTGGGAGATGAATAAGTATCATCTGCAAACATAAGTCGGGGGATTTTGACACCTGCAAGGGATGGTGCCTCAGTCGAGAAGGGTGAAAAATAATCTATAACCCTAATAATAAACAATGAAAATAAAGTCAGTGCCAGAACGCACCCTTGGCGCACCCCTTTGGATACTGGAAATGGATTTGTTTTACAACCCTGGGTGTTCCCACGTACTTGGGAATAATTTCCAGCATCTAGGTGCTCCACCACAGATAACAGTTCTGCGGGCATACCCAAAGCCTTGCATACCCTCCACAATTTGTTTCGAGAGACCAAGTCAAAGGTGGATTTTAAGTCTACAAAGGGTGCGTAGATTGTACCACCAGCCAGCACAACAACACGCCAAAAAATCAAGACAAACCGAAAAACCTGATCTATTGTGCTCACATTAGTACTAAATCCTGCCTGTAATGGGGTTAATATGTTCTGATCGATAGTCCAATCACGTATCGTGTTTAATACCTTTCCATGATGTTTTGAATGGCATCTATAAGACTGATTGGTCTATGATTACATGGACATGAGCGATCACCTTTTTTAAATATTGGCAGGATCTCTGCACCCTTCCATGTATCTGGAATAGCTGCTCCACTAGCTATTGCTTTCACTAGCAAGAGTATGTACTCTTGCCAGATAACCCTAACACTCTGAAACAGGTCGGCCGGGACACCATCATGACCCGGCGTTCTGCCCTTAGCAACTGACCCCACCGCCATTTCTACTTCTTCTATATTAAAATTCAATGCCATATCAGAAGACGGAATGGTGTGTACAACCTCGTTTTCATCCCCTGCCTGTAAAGCAAATTGCATTGCAAAATAAGAGAGACCCACATCTCCAGAGCTACATGGTTATGGGGCCCGAAGCTTGCCCTCCTCTCCCCCATTTTACCTGCTTCCAAAAAAACTGGGAGTCCCTTTCCTTACTGTCCTGATAAAGATCTATCCACCTCTGTTCGTCACATACCTTCTTGGCTTTATTCAGTGCAGATTTGTAATTTTGTCGGGTAAGATTGACTGTAGTATTATGATCATTCTGCCTAGTAGCTGTGGCCAATGACTTATAAGCTACCCTACAGTCCTTGTTCTACCAATTAACTTCTTTACTTTTCCGCTTACTTGAGCTACTTACTGGTTTTAAGAAGAATGTACTGATTTTACAAAACAGATCCTCGTGCAGCTTCGTAATTCTACCATTTAACTCGGATTGTATTGCAATGGCTCGTAACACTTCCATGGTTGTAGAGACTGCATTCCTTATATCTATAAGTGATTGTTCGCTGGTTTCTAGGTTGACCCATTTTACCCTCTTCATGCTGCTACAAAGCTAAACCTCTCTAGTTGGATGCAGCAGTGGTAACTTTGGCAGCTGCATTGGGCCCATAATTTTCATCTTTAAAGATAGAGGATTACGGTCACTTTCAAATCTTTCCAGGACCTCCATGTCACAAAGTAGGGACCAGTATTCCAAATTAATGAATATATAATCGATCCTACTTGAACTCACACCGTTATTATAAGTGTGGGTTCCCTGCTTGTCCGAAGGTGCACAACCATTTACTGCTCTAAGCCCTCCCTCCATACACAGTGCCTTAAGTTGAAGGGCTGCCTCAGACCATCGCTTAATGGGGAGCCCTTTGTTACCCAATAGATTTGGGTGCACTTCAGTCACAGGAATCCAAACCACTAAGGGGGGAAAATCTATTCTCTATGCTTACTCCCCAACCACCTTGCCTGTGGCATCATATTTCATTCCTTTCCCCCCCCACAGGAACACCAATACCACCTATCCCACTGCCCCAAATATCTGGTGACTTAAAAAAGAACGCTTAGAGATGTGCTCTAATTTCGGTATCATTACATGGATTCCATTGAAATTGATCTGCAAGAAATCATGGCGTAATTCAATTGTTAAAATTTAGATTCACACAATCCCCCCAAAATGTGTTTTGGGCTGGTCCAAGCCATTCTAATCTTCTAGCCATTATGATTTGGTTACCAAGTGTGTCCCCCCTGATTCCTCTTATGGTTGCTTGATAGGTTAACCAGTGCAAAGATGTATTCATTAATTGGGCGGTAGACTCATTCTGGTCCTCTCTCAGGGGTGGGACATTTCCCAAAATCAATGCTAGTGGGGGTGATGCCTCTGGCAGATATAACGACTGGTGCATGGTGTTGAATTTCCTTAGATCCACCACTTGCTGCAATGAGCCTGTCTCCTTTCCATATACCTTCGATTGTTGACCAGTATTAGTGACCCTACCTGCTATATTGGCTGCCAGGTGTGTACCAGGGTTTGATTTGAGATTTATACTGGAGTTGGTATTAACATTTGTATTACCACCCACATTCCCATTTAATATCAAAGCGCCAGGATGGTCCTCACATATAATAGAACACTCTGTGGTGGGTATCCCTGACAGAGGCCCTCTAGTTACAGATGGTTTGGGGCCCCTTGAGGCTACTACTGGATTGGGATCTAATTGTTTACAGTGGCATGTCCCTAACCTTTCTATCTGTAGCAATTTCTCCTCTATTGATGATAGTTTACTCAACAAAGGATTCAATAAGACAGTAACCAAAGTCTCCAGTCTTTTCCACTGATCAACGTCACAATCGAAGTCCGATGGAATCTGTGAACTGCCGTTGGACTTAGATAATAGTGTTGGTCCATGATCGTTTTTTGAAACCAGTATTTTGGTGTCCTTTTGTTTTATATTTTGCGGCTTTGGTCTGGGATTTTGCTTTAGTGAGGTGCCTCTCCGACTACGTTTAGCGGGTGGCTCGGTATTAATTGCAGATGACAACCTTGATGGTCCACCCCTCACGGAATTCTTGGCCCTAGTGGTAACCTCGCTACCATCAGGATCGCAAGCCACTAACAGGGCAAGGGGTACAGGGATAACAGGAATTATAGAGTGTTCTGAGGATGTAGCCAATAGCAAAGGGGGTGCTTCCGTCAATAATGAAGCATCATATGTTTTCAAAACAGGGTCTGTACCGATAGATTCTTCTATAATGGTATGAACAGGGCCTGTACTTGCAGGTGAAGGATCTATTTGCCCCCCCCTCCCTCCCGTCCCAGCCCCCATCATGCTTATGGTATTGGCAAGCTGGCGCTCAGCACGTGAATGCACAGGTGATTTGACCAGACTAAGGCCTCCTAGTGAGGAGCTCTTCTGGATTGCAAGGGAATCCAGAAAGAGACGCTTTTCAGTTGACTGTATTTCTTTCAATAGGAACGACTCTGCACTTGTTAGAAAAGCGTCGAAGGTCCCCACAATTCCACCTCCCGTGGTTGCGCATGTTTCCTTTTGCTTGCCCATTATTCCTTAGCCTTAGTAACTCAGGGGCCTAATAAATATAAAACCAGAACCTCAGGTGTAAAGTTTCCGATGCCTTGATCCGACCGTCAGAAGGTATGCCCAGCCCTTCCTCTTCTGGGCTCTGACTGGCGCCTGCGCTGCGGGAGCACTGGTGCGGTTTGAAGCACCACCGGGCGCGTCTAGCGTCTGCGTCCGGTGCGGGAAACGTAGACCGGTGCACACGCGGCTCCCAGTCCCCTCCTTGGAAGAAACCGGGTCCTCACCGCAATGGCAATTAAAACAGCCCAACTAAGGTCAGTGTTGCACAAGAAAAGACTCCCCAGTCAGGCTTCACTTATCAACCCCTGCTCGCAGTCAGCATGGAGCAGAGGGTGCGCTCAGATCACCTACGGTCCCTTGGTTAGTGTCACAATCCTGTTGCGCTACACTTGGGTAAGGTACTGATGTTTTTCTTTTGTGGCTGGTTTCCCTTCGGATTTGCAAGCAGGTCTCCCTTTTCCACCCCTTTCTGCTGGCTACATGTGGCCAGGGAGGCTCCTGGGATTCTTGTGGCCCTTTATTTGTCCCTGGGCTATTAAGCAGCCTTCCAGTAATGCTATGTTCCTTCCCTGGTTAATCTCCCATTATAATGGCCTAATCAGGTACGCGTACATTCCCCTCTGCGTTGGCTCAACGTGTCGGCCCGCTGCGGGTTTTCTTTGCAGTCTGCGCACCCCCTCGCCTTCACTCGCAGCGGGGAGCGCCGTGTGACACAACAGTATGCCGGACCAGGGTGCTTGCCAGTGGAGTCCTCACCCCGTTGTCCTCTCGATGCGGTCGTCTCGTGCCAGTGCCGTCCCGCGTAAGAGCTCTCCGGAACAGCGCCGCGTCCCCTGCACACGCTCCTCTGAGGCCTCAGAATCCAGAGGGCGTGGCCGAGCACCCGGTGCCTCCTCCTCCTCCTCATGGAATTCTATTTCACCATCATTTCAAAAGAGGCACTTTCCTACACTCCAACCACTCCCCTTCCTAGCACAGTCGTTTTGCAGGTTATCACCTACTTGTACGATGGCGGCCCGAAGAGAATTGGTGCTAAGCAGCAGACTAGGCAAAGAAACGGTAGGTAGAGGGCAGCAGAAGCCAGGAACCTACCCATATGCAATGAGAGTAGTGCTATAGTTTAGTCAAAACCCGATCCATCCACAGCAGCCTAAAGTGGATTCACTACAAATGTATTCATACATTACATCAGTATGGATGTCCACATTGTTATTCCATTCCTGCAACTATTACATACGATCCGGGATCGCCCACATATCCAAGCATTGTAGTTTAAGGTGAACATTACCGTGACCTTCTTTATGTGATCTCCTTTACCATTAACCATCCGTTTTTGTATTACCGGCATACTGGGGGCATCATATGCAACAGAAAGTCCACTCTTTCAACATGTCATAGTTGCCTTTCTCATGGCCAATCACCAGGTTATATTACAGAGTATGGGTCGCCCTGCAAAAGCATATCTATGCTGTACTGCGATGTTGAGACAGAATGCCAATGCTGCAGAATATGTGATTCACTCCAGATCTGACACAAATGTTAATATCTGGAGTTACATCTGAGAATGTGCATACCTGATATTCATCCGTTACTTTGCTGATTGCAAGTGAGTCTCTCTGGAAAATGCTGTGCATAACAAGAGAAGCGACTACAAGCTCCAAATTAATATATCTTTCTCCCTATATGTACTCCCTGAACAAGCTGTACTAAACTCTTGAATTTCCCTGGGCCCAACTTGTAAGATTTGCGATTTTCTTTGCCATTGTATTCTACACCCTGTGACATATGATGTCTTATTTCCCTCGTATAGTTCTTTGTTTCACTACACATATACAAAAGTACCAAAAACATCTGAGAGGGAAAAATAAGTTGGCATCCGCTACTGGACAAGGTAGTCAAGGCAATTCCACAACATGCCAGTGAGTCTGTGCCTCTATGTAATTATATTATTATATTAATCAATGAACCTTTAGCAGGTTCATTACTGCTTACTGTGAGAGACTGGGATCACCTAATGTGTCTGGTGGACAGTTGTCATGTCTAGAAATAGCTGATGCATTTTAAGCAACATTTTACTGGTGTGCCCTCTCCACATGGTAAGCTTGAATTTATTGATGGCATGTTTAGTAAACCCCGAGCTGCAGCATAGTGCTGGAGAAGAAAGTAAATCATGAATGGATTGACCTTCATTCATGCCACTTGGTTTTACCTAGGAATGGATCTGGAAAGGCAGTGGGAGTGGCTTCATACCATGCAAGTTCATGGATCAGGACTCTAATGGGGGGTTGGCAGACAACTGGTAGGGCTGCCTGTTGAGCACAATTAATTAAATACAGATCATACTCAACTTAATGATGAAAAAGCAGTCAACGCTTCTAATACTGCCCAATGTGGGTTGCTTAAAGAAAGTTTAGTTAGGTGAGAAGAACATTTCAGGGAACATGGTCTAGTAGAAGGCAAAAGAGCTGCAGACCACCACTGCTTTTAGCATAGGATTCTTTAACGGTCTAGCTCTCATGCCGGGAGCAGCAGGCCCTGCTCTTTCACCACCTTCTAGTATTTCTAACCTGTGTTTCTGCTACTGTTGGGAAAGTGAAGTATTGTCTGTCATTACTACTATTGTTTTCATAGATCTGTTCAATCTTTCTTCTCAGGATAAAGAGATTTATCTTCTAGATGATCCTCTGGCTGCAGTTGATGCCGATGTTGCCAAACATCTGGTAGAGAAATGCATTATGGGAATTCTCAGAGATAAGACCAGAATCCTTTGCACTCACAGGACAGAATTCTTGAGCACAGCAGACTTCTTGATTCTAATGGATGAAGGAAAAATTATTCAGACAGGTAACAACTTTCTCCCATGACCTCAATCTTACCAGTACCCGTTCTCGAAGAAAGACCTGACAGGGAACTTTACTTACATTACATACAAGTGCCACTGCTAGCTCTGATGACTCCTTCACCACCTCCCCCAACTCTAGTGGCAGAAGGCAGCTCTTGGTGTTAGTCTGACTCAATCAATCAATCAATCAATCAATCAATCAATCAGGGGAATTGTAAGCGCACTACTCACCTGAGGGGGTCTCAGGACGATGGGGGGGAAGGGGTAGGCAGCTCCACTCAGTCGAAGAGCCAGGCCTTGAGTGTCTTCCTGAAGATGTTCAGGAAGGGGGCGTGTCAGATGTTGATTGGGAGCGTGTTCCAGGTCCTGGCCGCGAAGAATCACTTCCACTCGTGCCAGGTGGTCTTTCTTATCCAGAATGAAGCTGCAGGTTGGATGGGCTGGTTATTGTCCTGTGCCCAACACATCATAAATTCATCATAATTGTCCCATGTGGGGCAACAGTACTAATGCGGCACAAGATGGATGTACTTCTATGGGTGCTGCCTAATCTGTTGATGGAGTTTAAATTGAAATGCATCTTTTCATTTCCGGCAAACCGCAACATTGATTATGTCACAATGCAGTTTAATAGGATGTATTTTCACTGACAAATACTTAAACTGGCAATGGAAATGTATCTTGTGCTCCCTGTGAAATCATTAAGTTGTTGTGTCTAATGCTAGCTTCAACATGATGTCTATTGCCTTTACTCCGAGAGAACACCCTAAACACTAGGAGGTAGATGTATCAAAATTCCATTTTGCGATTTCTAAATAGCGATTTTTAAGGAATCGCTATTTAGAAATCTCAAAATTGAATGTATGTAGAAAATCGCTATTTTTTTAGCGATTTCTTAGTCTTCCTTATTTGCGAATTCGCATTTTGCGAATTCGCAAATGAGGAATAATTTCCCATGCATTCCTATGAGCCAGGAGGCCCATAGGAATGATTGCACAATATTTCTTAATTTGCAAATCGCAATTTGCGAATTTGCAAATTAAGAATAATTTCAAGGGTGCAGGGGTGTCTCAAAGACACCCTGCTGCACCCCTGAAATTTACATGTGTGTGCATATGGCGCACATACATGCCCTATGGGCATGTATGTGCGTCACATGCCACCTTCACAAATGCCAAATAGTGCATTTTTAAATGAAATCGCAAATTACCACCAACAACAAGTTGGTGGTAATTTGCGATTTCTTAATCCAAATTCGCAATTTCAAAAAGTCACATACATCGCATTTAAGGAATCGCAAAATGTGCGATTCCTTAAATGCTTAAGCAAAATAAGGAATCGCAAATTTTTGCGATTCCTTATTTTGCGATTGTTTAATACATTTAAAAAATTCGCTGAATTTCGGCCTTTGCGAATCGCAAAAGGCTTGATACATCTACCCCTAGGCATTAAAGATTCTCTCCTGCATTTTTGTACCAATCAATCAGTACATTTATAGAGCGCGCTACTCACCCGTGAGAGTCTCAATGTGTTGGTGGGAGGGGGGGACATCTCTACTGCTCGAAAAGCCAGTTCTTGAGGTGTTTCCTGAAGGTGAGATGGTCCCCGGTCAGTCGTAGGTATGCGGGGAGGGAGTTCCATGTTTTGGCTGCCAGGTAGGAGAACGATCTTCCTCCGGTGGTGGTTCTGCGGATCCGTGGGACGGTGGCGAGAGCGAGGCTGGCAGAGCGTAGCTAGCGGGTGGGGGTGTAGAACGAGAGGCGGTTGTTGAGGTATTCGGGGCCATTGTCGTGGAGCGCTTTGTGTGCGTGGGTGAGGAGCCTGAACGTGATCCTCTTGCTGACGGGAAGCCAGTGTAGGTCTCTCAGGTCGGCGGATATGTGGCTGTGGTGGGGGATGTCGAGGATGAGTCGTGCGGAGGCGTTCTGTATGCACTGGAGTTGTTTCTGAAGTTTGGCTGTGGTTCCTGCGTATAGGGCATTTCCGTAGTCCAGTCGGCTGGTGACGAGGACCTGGGTGACGTTTTTTCTGGTTTTGGTGGGGATCCACCGAAAGATCTTACGAAGCATGCGCAGGGTGTTGAAACAAGATGATGAGATGGCGTTGACTTGCTTGGTCATTGTGAGGGAGGAGTCCAGGATGAATCCCAGGTTGCGTGCGTGATCCGTGGTTTTTCGTGCGGAGCCCAGCGCTGTGGGCCATCAGGAGTTGTCCCAGGCAGAAGGGGATTGTCCGAGGATGAGGATGGCTTTTTTCTGGCTCCCTCTTCTAGCAAGTGTCAAGTTAACCACATGGGTGCTCATGAGGCACGGTGGCTGTGTGCTCATGATGAGCTGAGCTCGTCATAACGGCTGCAACGCTCACACGCGGGGCTAATTCCCCCGCTGTGCTGAGCGTTCCACAGAAACTGGTGTGACCATGACGAGCTGAGCTCGTCATGAGCACACGGCCACCGTGCTGCGTGACGAGCTGAGCTCGTCACGAGCACCGGGGCGCTGTGCGTGCCCCCCTCTCCCCCCCAGCACAGCAGGGGAATTACCCCCGCTGCGAAGGGTTTAAAATTACTCTGCATCATCTACAAGGCCATGCACAGCAGTAAGCAGGACTACTGACCAAGAAATCTTTCTTCCTTTTTAGCTGCAGTATGAACCTCTTGGAACTGGAGATCCCCAGGTGGGGACAGGGAAGACAGGAAAATGGTCTTCCTCGTCTCTCCTAATGCTCCCAATTTCCTGAAAGATCTCTCCCTTCATCTGGGCATGACTCCCACACAACTTCTAGGCAGAACTTGAATCCCTTCTTTACGCCCTTCATCCTATCTCATCACCGATTTCCATTCTGCTTGGCAGATGCTATGAATGTACGCATGTCTTTGCTTGTACCTGTAGAAGTGTAAGCACCACTGATCTTCCATATACATTCCTCGTGCTCATGTAATCTACTTGACTTAATATGTATTCATGCCCTGTGGAGATTACTCTTCGGACCCCCTGGGCAAGGTTTGTGCTGCATAACTAACTCCTCAAAATTACAAAAGGTAATAAAACACTAGCTTGCCATCCAGCCACAGTTCGCTAATCAATGTACTAACCTTACACCCAATGTATTAACCACTAAATTGCATACTGCTAATGGCATATTCGCCGCTAGGCCACGCTTCACATTTGACACTTAAACCTTTCCTTTTCCTAAACTCTATAATGAAGCTGATACTGGCTATACACTCAAATTGAATGTTAGTTCATATAATTATCTGGACATGCAGCAGGAGGGCACTGACAAATAATGATTTTACTCTTCTTTTTTGTCCATTTTGCTCCATTAGGCACACCCACTGAAATTCTTCCGCTGGTGGAAACCACACTTAAGCACAGCAGTAAGAGGATAAGAAAGGGGTCTGTGGGTAAGAAAATTAGAATGGTACATCATTCATAATATCATATTTGTGACTCTGTTTTCCATCCTACCCGCTATTGCAGAATTAGGGTAGTAGAAGATGATGTAGGGTGACACTGAATTCATTCTCTCTTTACCACTTCATGTGTTGTTGTGTCACAGCTCTGAAGAGCAGTCTTAGGTGTGGATGGTACGTGCCTCCCTTTTAGAAACACTTTATCAGTCCTGCATGCTTACAAGAACCTCATCTACCATGGCCTCCATGTGTGCTTGAATAATACAGGCCTGAGTGCTACCACTTCCACCACTGACTCCTGAAACCTGATAACAATCATTTTAGTGAACACAGGAGTCAAGCTCAGGCGTCCTATCTATATAACAAGGTCTTATATGGGATGCTGCAAAGGCAAGAAAGTGTGAGCTTGGAATAAAATGCTATAACAGCTGAGAATTTCTGGGCTGAGGTGATGAATCCTGGAGGGAATTCTCAGCTAAGTTGAGAGATACTGACATAGGAAGGAATTTCTAGCTAAGGGGATGAACCATGATGTGAATTCTTAGCAAAAGAGAGTGATTCATGAAAAGCAAATTAATTCTCACCTGAAACGAGGAGCTCTACGAAAGAGAGCTAAACAGATGGGTTCTGGAATAGTAAGTGAACAGTGAGCTGAGCAGATGGATCCAAGAACATAGAGAGAATCTTACACTAAAGAAAGGGATCTCAGAATAGAGAGGAAACCTTGGATATAAGGAGGAATCCTGGAACTACAAAACAGAATCCTGAACTAAAAATGAAATTCTGGAGGAATACTGTGCTAAGGAGAAACGTTCTGGAATAAATGGGGAATGCTGAACCAAGGAGAGAAATGTTGCTATCACAAGTAAATCCTGAGATGGATCCTGGCAAAATGAGGGAATCCAAAGATGGGTAGAGGAATAGCAAGGGTAGACTGAGCTGAGGTGAAAGATCAAGAGCTGAGGGGTACATCCTGCAGAAACTCCTGAACTAAGGAGAGACATCCTAAAGAGAATTCTAAGCTAAGCTAAGCAGATGGATCCTAGAATACAGAGAGAATGGTGGGAAGCAAATTCTGTGTTAAAGAGAGGAATTGACAAACAGCGATGGAATCCTTAAATAAATTAGAAAATATAAGTTATGCAAAAGTAATCAGATATGGAAAGGAACGTGCAATAATTCTTACGTTTATTTGTAATGATGTTCACAGCTGTGTTTGACGTTGCCATAGAAAAGAAGCAATCTGGAGGAATGAATCAAAAGCACCCAGATTATTCTAAAAAGCATGAAGCCTGTTTTCCACACAGGGGCCAGGCACCATAGGATGTCCCTAGAAGAAGAGGTTTTTGTTTAATTTAGATTGTATCTATTTATTACTAGGAAATTAAATTAATACCATAGACATCTACACCCAATGCTATTATTGTTTTCCAGGGAAAAGCATAAGCTTTATAAATCATTCATGGAGGATGCCAGATTTATCTATCAGAGCTGAGTGAAATTGGGCTGTGCATATTGTTTAATGTCTTAATTATGCTCTGTCTCAACAGCATCATCTGAGTGTGGCAACAAAGACAAAGAGGATGATAACCAGGAACAAAGACAGAGTCTTATGGACTTAGAAGATCAGTGTGAAGATGAGGAGGAGCAGTCAGGGAAGCGCACTGAGCCTGACCCCATTCACCACTGTGATACAGAAAATAGGCAGGCATCAGGGTACTCGGGATATGGCCATGACCTCACCGACAAGGAAGAGAAGAAGGAAGGCTTGGTGTCCTTCCTGGTCTACAAGACATACTGGAATGCAGTGGGCACACCTTTGGCATGTGCCATCCTATGCTGCTTTTTCCTAGCACAAGGTAACTCAAGACTCCTATTCTGTGTACTTCACAATCTGAAGTTGCAATGTGTGGGGACTATTCGAGCATAACACTCAAGTATTAGCTGATTTGATTATCCAAAATGCTAGAATATGTAGTTAATGACTGAAAGGGAGTGTTTGTAGGGAGTACAAAAGCTTAAATCACAGATACTCTGTACTGTGCGTATAATGTGTTGAGCATTAAGGAGGAGTGTTTCAATGGGGGAAGTAAAGTAGGCAGATTTTTCCATCCTTTGCATTAAGAAGCATCAGCATTGATAGTCTTGGCTGTTGGCCAGATCCAAGTGAGAGTCCCTCTGGAAAATCATCCATTGAAATTACTAGAGAGGATATGTATATTATTTGTCAGGTGTAGGTGTTTTTTTGAGTCAGGTTTTCAACAAAAGGAAAGAGGGTCCGGTATTGTCCTGATTAGTATATTATTCCAGATCCTGTGTGTGCAGCCTGAGAAGAAGAGGGTGTAAGTGGTCTTGTTGCAGTGTGTAGTTTCTAGCTCTAAATATTTGGTGCTCTGAAGATGCCTAAGACTTCTTGATATAGTTAGATTCTTCTTTAGGTAGTGTGGTGTTTTTTGTTTAACTGCCTTCTAAGGTTATAGATGCTGATCTAAATGTTCAACCTGCTCGCAAAGGGACACATTCAGTTTGATTGTCATAGGGGTAATGCAGTTATAATTGTACCTGGTCTAGCAGCTGTGTTTGTGATCCTTTGCCATCATATGAATCGCTGACATAATTTCGAAAGACACATTATCGACCTACAGAAATATTGATAAAAAAATATCAAAAACACTAATATTGGACTTCTATACTTCAATAAAAATTTATAAAAAATTCGGATACACAATATCGACATACATAAATATCAATGCCACTAATATCGATTACATACATATCGAAATAACAAAATATCGACCACCATTACAAAAGATACACAAAGAAAAAATATCGGAAACAACATTATCAACAACACTAATATCGCAAATTTTAAAATATCGACAAGATACTTTTGCAACAAATACAAATATAAAACGACAAAAATAATATTTCATTACTATAAATAACAAAAATAAATATTAATTTACAAAAACACTTCTACATTAAAAATTAAGTAACACATGAATATTAAAAATATCACTGCAAAAATGACTACATAAATATTATTAACTTTATACATAACAATACAAAAAATTAAATTATATAATATATAACGAAAAGTTTTAAAATAAATTAATTAAACTATACGTACCATACTACTAATTAGCGTTTTCCTTATTTGGAAACTAACCCCCTCAAAAAAATTAGAAACTTACAAACTAACCAATAAAAACACTGCAAATTCAAATTACCCAATAGTATACTAATTGCAACTTCAAAAACACTATGGGGCCGATTCCGATTCGGTAAAATGCCCTCCGAATAGCCGTACGGAGCTTTTTTCCCATACGAATCGTATGCAGAACAGTATCCGTACGTACGATGTAGTACGATGTGTACCCAAAGCAGTTCTCCGTACGAATCATACCGAAGACCGTACAACTCACTAATCCATACTAATCCGTGCGAATCGCATTTGGAACGCGCAGTACGCTATGTCCGTACGGATCGAAGCTGCATTTTCCGACCCAGCAAGTATGAATTGTATCGACAACACTCCGTACGACTCTTTTTCTACGGGAGCTTAAAACGTCCGTAAAAGCAGATTTCGCCTCGAAACGGACCCCCCCCCCTGGGTACGGTGCGTACACCCCATGACTGCAGGGGTACGTGCATCAGGTTACGGTGCATACACCCTTGCATTTCAGGGGTACGTGCGTATGTCCCCGTGTGTACACCCCATGATCATAGGTGTACGGACCGTAGGGTACGGTTCATACACCCCAAGGTTGTAGGTGTACGGTGCGTGCACCCCATGGGGGTCATTACGATGTCGGGTGGATTTCCTCCGCCAGGCTGTTTTCCGCCCCGGTCGCCTTGCGGCCGGGGCAGAAAATGAGTAACATGGTGGCGGTGTCTGTTAGACACCGTCCGCCATATTACTAGGGGTATTTTCAAATGCTTTTCCGTGGCGGCAATGCCGCCACAGAAAGGCATGCGGAGCCCCCCTGCAAGGGCCCCTTGCGGGCCCCCTGGGAGTCCGGGGCTTGGGGGGTGCACATGGGGGGTACCTATGGTACCCCACGCATTTCAAAGTGCAACATGGAAGGCACCGTTGTGCTTTGAAATGCACAATGTGCATTTTTACCATTGCGGCGGGCGGAGATTTCAGCTCCGCCCGCCGCAATGGTAAATATACAGGATGCGCCCGCCTGTGTGGCGGGCACATCCTAATGTCAAAATCGGGACCCCCGCCCTGTAGGTGGGCGGTCCACTTTACCGAAAGGGTGGCCATCCTAATAAACCCCTGTGCGTACAGCCCTTGATTTGAGGGGTACGGTGCATATGTGATAGTGTTGCCCTCTGTACGATTTGCTCGTATGCAACATTTACTGTACGAATCGCGTACTGATTCCCCGGTCCGGATCGTACTTGGCGGGTGTACGGCATTTTTACAAATCATACGGTTCACTGTGCGGGTCGATGTCGTACAGATTTACCCTTCATTTTCATACGGTATGCAATGATTCGGACGTATTTTCTCGCAACGGATTTTACTACGCGATTCGGACAGAGTCGTACGATTCGTATGGAAACGGCTACCAATACAGATCGTCGTACGGATTTGTTTCCCGAATCGGAATCGACCCCTATATAAACAGCTAAAAATGAAACACTCTGGAGGGCTTCAACTACACATAGAAGAAAATCAACATATAACAGAAAAGAAACTGCAATAAAGGTAAGTAATTAAATTAAACTAAATAATACTAACAGCTAAAATGTTCAAAAAGCACAAAAATGATCTAAATAGTAATGAATCTTTTCTTTTTATTTTCTCTTCCCACTACAACTTAATCTACAAACAACAAACAGCCAACAGAAAATGCCAAAAAGGATACAAATAACAAAGTAAGTATTTACCAAACCATTATAAAAGAATAGAGCAAATCAGCCAAAGTTAAAAGTAAAAACAAAAGCACTGTCAACTATAAAAAATATAAGAACAATTAATACAAACAAATGTACTTTTATTTTTCAGAGAAAGAAAATACAGATCGAAAATACAACAACTAAAAAAGAAATACCAGCAATTTCTAAAACAGAATTACCATCAATGTAAGTATATCATATAAAAAATGAAATGTTTTTATATTTAAATTGAAATGCATAGAACAACATTTTAAATAACTATAACATATATTTTGTATAGATTAACATACAGCAAAATGACTGAAGGAGCTGAATTCATAACCTGCCAGAAGGGAAAAATGTTACTGTGTTATATGGGGTACACTTATACACAAGAAAAACAATTTGGGTTAAAAGTGAACTGGAAATGTTGTAAATATTACTCAAATAAATGTTACGGAGAGCAACAACTAGGCAAACAACTGAACTTTATACTAGGGAGCATAACCACCCACCGAACGTAACAGAAATTGAAGTAAGATCTGAATTAGAAAATATAAAAGAGGCCAACACAAGTTCCCAAAAGCCAACAAGTATCCTTTTAAAAGAACAAATTTCCAAAATCCCATAGACAGCCAGCACATACATGGAGTTATCAAGCACAATAAAACAGAAAACAAATGACTATTCCCCTGAAAAAATAATATTAGATTTTGTAAAATCAATGCTTAGTACAATCTTAAAAGTACATCCCCATACCTGCATCCAGGGATGTTATTATCATTTCAACCAGTGCCTATTGGGAAAACATCACTAAGCATAGAATATGCCCCAAATGCATCTTTTGCCTGTCAAATAAAAAAATTAACTGTGCTTGCCTATGTCCCAGAAATAGACGTTGTAGAACACTACAACATCTTAATTGACAGTAACTTTTATAAACAAAATGAAGCTAAACTAAGTCCACTATTGGACTATTTTGAGGATGCATGGGTGGGGAGATTCCACAGATGTGGCCACAGAAGAAATCCTAAATTTTTGATACCCTGGTGGAATGTATATAGGAGTACATTAAATGGCGAATCCAAAACAAACAATGCAGTCGAAGGTTGGCATAATGCCTTCCTTCAATCAACAGGCAGAACAAAACCTAGGGCCCCATTAGGATGGCGGGTGGATTGCCCTCGCCGTTCCGGCTGTGGTCATCGCCGGCCCGGCGGGGGCAATCCGCCCGCCAACCCTGTTGAAAAGACCCCCCGCCATATTATTATGGCTGGGGGGTCCGCGGCGGACAGAAAGACCGTCCGCCGCATTTCCGCCCCGGTCAACTTGCGACCGGGCGGAAAAGGCTGCAATATGGTGGCAGTGTCTGTTTGACACTGCCAGCCATATTACAATGTGCATTTAAGAATGCCTTTCCTTTGTGGCATTGCTGCCACTGAAAGGCATGCAGAGTCTGCTAGGAGGGGCCTGTTACGGGCCCCCAAGGACTCCAGGGGGGTGGGGGGTGCACATGGGGGGTACCTATGGTACGCAGTTCCATGCACAACATGGCAGGCACCACGCCGTGCATGCCATGTTGTGCATGGAAGTGCACAACATGCCTCCCTAACATTGTGGCGGGCGGTGCACTCAGCACCGCCCACCACAATGTTAGGGATGCAGGATGCGCCTGCCACAGTGGCGGCCACATCCTAATAGCTCCCAAGGGACCCCCGCCCTTATGGTGGGCGGTCCATTTTCACAACTGGCGTCATCCTAATGGGGGCCCCTAGTTTAGAAAAATGTATACAATGCCTACAAATAGAACAAAGCTACCAAGAGTTCCGAATGGAACAATCCATAACTCAATTAACGCCCAAAACATCCAAACAAACAAAACAAATGCATAAATATTTAGAACAGGTAAAATTGTACCCTAGTACTAAAGGAATGGAATACTTGAACATAATAGCCAAAACTCTCCTTTAAATCAGTAACACCAACAAATTCCTAATAAAATACATCCAACAATGAAATGCACATAAAATTAAAATATTTTATTCAAAAAATAATTATTGTATGCAATATATTTTTAATAATTCATAAATATATATACACACATTAACACTATTTGTAATAAAATAACAATTAACAATAACTATAAAAACATTACCCACCCACAATAAATAAAAATAGACAACTTACCAAATGTATTCCAAAGACTGCAAAATCCATGTTCTGCCAACATAATCCATGAATGAAAAAATAATGTTGCCCAAAAACATGAAAAATACAACTGTACCCAAAAAGAATAATCCAAGTAATGAAAGTCCTTCCGAAATCCATCAAAAACCCGAAAATATATAAAAGAGTAAAAAAACGCTCCAGGAAAATCTAATAATATAAAGAAGTGTTAAAAATATATTAGTTAATAAAACTAACACACACTTCTTTAAAAAAAAAAAACAACTCCTTCCGATACGAAGAACCCCTGAAAGTAAAAACAGGCAAAACAAAATAACATACATTCCCACCCACATAAAACAACACATAAACACTTACTAACAATCATAATTAACTTTACATTTCACATAAATATACTTTAAACACCGAAATATTAACTCTTGAACCAGGCCTAGACAACCTTATCAATACATAAAAACACCACATGTAATTAAAACATATGACAAAGCCAAATTCGAACAACTAACTCATAACTACACTAAAGAGTAGCAAACTAATATCAAAATTAATATAAAATACACATAAAACATATAAAACAAACCTTACCTTTAGCGACGTGAAGTGTCTCCCAACCGCGAGCTTCTCTTCAACCCAAATGACACAAAACGACCTAACGCGGTTACAAAATAAAAGACCCAAAACATAATAAAAAGGTTAACATAAAAAATATATCATTTAATTTATTTAAATATTACTTGACTAGTAAAAAATACTATACTATGTCAATAAAAGTGTACTAAAGTTTGCACTATTATTAAAATATGTAACAAAATATACCTGTTGTAAAATTATAAAAATAAATATTATGAAAATAATAATATTTATTATAATTTTAAAAAGTAATAAAATGTACAAAAAACTTTAGAAATGTTTTACAAAATGATATAATTAAACATCTGTTAATAATGTGTTTTCAAGTATAAATAGTGTTAAAAGTTAATATTAATATTTAAAATATTAATATTATTTTAAAAAAATTAATATGTACAGAAAGCATATATTTAAAATGTAAAAATGTACATTATATTTAATAAAAGTAGACTTTCTTTTACAAACTGTATACAATACCTAACACTGTATGAAAAATAATTTGTTAATAAATTGTACAATTTACATTACAATGTAAAATTTTAGAAAAATGTTAAAATTCATCAGAAATGTACAAAAATGTTTCTAAATACATGCATTAATATATTTGTATGAAATAAAAATATTATGAAAATGTTTACTGTTTCTTTCAACTCATATTGAATTAAAAAAAATTACAAGTACAACATTTTTGTTATTAATGGTATTTATTATATTCTCTTCACATTAGATACAATATACATACATAATATGAACAATAATTAAATATAATATACTATTCCAACTCCAGTCTACATTAAGGCCCCCATTAGGATGGTGGCGGACTTTGCCTGCCCGCCATCTCATCGTGGAAAAGGACCGCCCGCCATAAGGGCGGAGGTCCGGTGGGGAAAATTAGGATGCGCCCGCCACAGTGGCGGGCGCATCCTGTGTTTTTAACATTGTGGCCGCAATGGTAAAAATATATGTAGTGCATTTCAAAGCACAACGTACCCCCCCATGTGCACCCCCCACCCCCCGGAGTCCCTGGAGGCCTGCAACGGGCCCACAAAGCAGACTCTGCATGCCTTTCCGTGGCGGCAATGCCGCCACGGAAAGACATTGGAAAATGCCCATACTAATACGGCTGGCGGTGTCTGATAGACAAGGCCACCATAGAGAACTCTTTTCCGCCCGGTCGCAAGGCGACGGGGCGGAAAAGCGGCAGACAGTCTTTCTGTCTGCCGCGGACCCCCCAGCCATAATAATATGGTGGGGGGTCATTCTGGCACGGATGGCGGCACGGATCGCCAGCCTGGCGGGGGCGATCTGACCGCCATCCCAATGGGGGCCTAAATTGGGGCAGGTGCTGGACACTAATTAAATATAATTTAATATTCCCACTCCAGTCTACATTAAATTGAAGTAGGTGCTGGACACTAATTAAATATAATTTACTATTCCCACTCCAGTCTACATTAAGGGGTCAATTTCAATTCAGTAAAATGCCCTCCGAATAGCCGTACGGAGCTTTTTTCCCATACGAATGGTATGTAGAACCGTACCCGTACGTACGATGTAGTACGATATGTACCCAAAGCAGTTCTCTGTACGAATCGTACTGAAGACCGTACAACTCACAAATCGGTATGAATCACATTCGGAACGGGCAGTACGTGTTGTCCGTACGGATCGAAGCTTCATTTTCCGACCCAGCAAGTACGAATCGTATCGACAACACTCTGTATGACTCTTTTTCTACGGGAGATTAAAACGTCCATAAAAGCAGATTTCACCTCAAAATGCGTACGAAACGGACCCCCCCCCGGGTACGGTGCGCACACCCCATGATTGCAGGGGTATGGTGCATCGGGGTATGGTGCGTACACCCCTGGATTTCAGGGGTACGGTGCGTATGTATCCGTGCGTACACCCCATTATCGTAGGTGTGCGGACTGTAGGGGTACGGTTCGTACACCCCAAGTTCATAGGTGTACGGTGCATATACCCCATGCTCACACCCCTTGATTTTAGGGGTACGGTGCGTATGTGATAGTGTTGACCTCCGTACGAATTGCTCATACGCGATGTTTACAGTACAAATTGCGTACTCATTACCCGGTCCGGATCGTACTTGGCGGGTCGTACGGCATTTTTACGATTCGTACGCTTCACTGTGCGGGTCGATGTTGGACGGCTTTACCCTTCATTTTCGTACGGTTCGCAATGATTCGGATGTACTTTCTCGCTCAGATCAGTACGATTCGTACGGAAACGGATACAAATATGAATCGTCATACGGATTCGTTTCCCGAATCGGAATCGACCCCTAAATTGGGGTAGGTGCAAGACACTAATTAAATATAATTTACTATTCCCTCTCCAGTCTACATTAAATTGGGGTAGGTGCTGGACACTAATTAAATATAATTTACTATTCCCACTCTAGTCTACATTAAATTGGGGTAAGTGTGTGACACTAATTATATATAATTTACTATTCCCACTCCAGTCTACATTAAGGGGCCGATTCCGATTCGGGAAAAACCACTCCGAATAGCCGTACGGAGCGTTTTTCCTTTACGAATCGTACCCCTGCAATGTCCCTGTACATACGATGAAGTATGATTCGTACCAGGAGCAGTACTCCGTACGAATCGTACAAAGACCATACGACTCTAATCTCCGCGCGATTCTCCCTCGGAACCCACTGTACGCGACATCCATATGGTGCGAAGCAGGTTTTCATGTTCCAGTAAGTACGATTTGTGTCGAGTACGCACCGTACGATGCTTTTTTAATGGGAGCCTAAAACATCTGTAGAAGCAGAGTTCGCTGCGAAACAGGTACGGAATGCCCCCCCCCCGGGTACGGTGCGTACACCCCATGTCTGCAGGGGTACGCACCGTACCCCTGCAATCAATGGGTGTACGCACAGTATCCCATGATCGCAGGGTGTACGGTGCTTACACCCTGCGATCATGGGGTACGTGCGTACACCGCATGATTGCAGGGGTACGCACTGTACCCCTGCGATCATGGGGTGTACGCACCGTACGGTGTGTATGTAATTGTGTGGTTGTCCATACGAATCGCCCTAACCTGATGTGGACCGTACGAATCGCGTCCTCATACCCCGGTCCGGATCGTACTCGTCGGGTCGTACAGCATGTTTATGAATCGTACGGTTTACTGTGAGGGTCCCCGTCGTACGGTTTCAGCCTTGCAATTCGTACGCTTCCTGACTATTCGGACGGATTGACGAGATACGGATCGTACTACGCGATTCGGACGGACGTGTACGATTCGTACGAAGAGAGCTCCAGATACGATTCTGACGGACGCTTTTTCCCCGAATCAGAATCGGCCCCTAAATTGGAGTAGGTGCTGGACACTAATTAAATATAATTTACTACTCCCACTCCAGTCTACATTAAATTGGGGTATGTGCTGGACACTAATTAAATATAACTTACTATTCCCACTCCAGTCTACATTAAATTGGGGTAGGTGCTGGACACTAATTAAATATAATTTACTATTCTAACTCCAGTCTACATTAAGTTGGGGTAGGTGCTGGACACTAATTAAATAAAATTTACTATTCCAACTCCAGTCTACATTAAATTGGGGTAGGTGCTGGACACTTAATTAAATATAATTTACTATTCCCACTCCAGTCTACATTAAATTGGGGTAGGTGCTGGACACTAATTAAATATAACTTACTATTCCAACTCCAGTCTACATTAAATTGGAGTAGGTGCTGGATACTAATTAAATATAATTTACTATTCCCACTTCAGTCTACATTAAATTGTGATAGGTGCTGGACACTAATTAAATATAATTTACTATTCCAACTCTAGTCTACATTAAATTGGGGTAGGTGCTGGACACTAATTAAATATATTTTACTATTCCCACTCCAGTCTACATTAAATTGGGGTAGGTGCTGGACACTAATTAAATATGTTTTACTATTCCCAGTCCAGTCTACATTAAATTGGGGTAGGAGCTGGAATTAAAACAAAAGTAATAATCATTTTTCCATTTTTTTAATACATTTAAAAAATATTTCATTTAAATGATATTTTAGCAACATTTTTAAAAATTAATATTTAAATTATCTATTTTTAAAACACTTCCCACTCCCAACACCTATAAACAAACAATCCCCCTCATAAACTAATTTTCCAAACTATTTTACATTTTTGTAAACATATTTAATATACATTTTTATTTTATTTAAAAATTTTAAATGTCATTTTTAATCAAAAAAATAACACTCACCACCCATAAGAACTATAAACTCAAAATCAAAATACTGATTTACATTTTCTAATTTTTTTCAAAATGTAAAAATATTCTTATGTAATTTTAATAATCTGTACAATTTTAATAAAAACATTGTATTATGAATATATTTTCAAAAAAACCCACCCTTAACACCTATAAACCCAACATCACACTCCAAAAATTATTTTTCAATTTTCTTTTTTTAAATAAAAAATACAAATTAAATTGTAAAATTTAATAAAAATCGTAAAAAATATTACATTTCAAATATAGATTTTTAAAACACTCCCCATCCTTATCCCCTATAAACTCAACATCCCACTCCTAAAAATATATATACAATTTAAAACATATAAAAAAATTAAATATACAATACATTTAAAATTACATATTAAAACACTCAAAAAAACTATTACATTATATACTAAAACAAAATACTACATATTATCGACATTTTTACACAACAATATTTTGACAATCGATATTTTCCAAATCGATATTAAAACACACGTACCTAAAACAATATTATTGCAATCGATATTTAAAACATCAATATTTTTTACTATCGATATATAAACATCGATATTCTGTCATTTCGATATAAAAAAAACAATATTTTGACTACTCACCCCATTGGATAACTTTGCAAATGGACTCTACATGCTAACCGGAATGCACATTCACAGTGTATCAATGCTAGAAGACACCAAGTCATATTGCTGCTCCAGAAGGTGCTAGGACCTTCAGGTGTGTCTGTTCTAACCGCCCTGCATTTCCTTTATGTAAATAAAAGCATATTATTTTTTTCATATAGATATCACTCTTTTAATGTGTGTGTGATTACTGTGCCATACTGTATTTGTGCTTCAAACTTCACTGCTGAGCTCTGCTACCTTGGGAAGTCAAGCATGCAAAAGAAGACTGGGACATCAGTGCTAAACAGCAATACACAGCTTAATTATCACTAGAAACCACTAAGGGGGGTCCTGTCGGAATTCGGGACCGCCCGCCATAAGGGAGGAGGTCCCGTGGGGGGTATTAGGATGTGCCCGCCACAGTGGCGGGCACATCCTGCATTTTTAGCATTGTGGCGGGTGGTGCTCTCTGCACCGCCCGCCACAATGCTAAAAATGCATTTCAGCATTTGCATTAGCAAAGCGGCAGGCACTGTGCGGTGCCTGCCGCTTTTTTAATGCAAATGAAGGGGGGTACCACAGGTACCCCCGTGTGCACCCCCCACCTATACTTCACTCTGGGGCCCGCAGGGGGCCCCCAGACTGAAGACCCCATGCATTTCCGTGACAGCATCGCCGTCGCGGTAAGGCACCTAACGACAACTATCATAATATGGCTGGCGGTGTCTGATAGACACCACCATATTATTCCTTTTCCACCCCGGCCGCAAGGCGACCGGGGCGGAAAAGCGGCGGGCGGTCTTTCCGTCCGCCGAGGTCCCCCTCGCCATACTAATATGGTGGGGGGAAAACGAGTGTGGATGTTGGGCGGATTGCCCCCGCCAGGCTGGCGGGGGCAATCCACCCGACATCATAATGGGCCCCTTAATGTCCCCGGAACCAGAAAGAAGTTTTAGAGAAACCCTGCCGCACAGTGCTTCTTCCCCAGGCAGGACGCTGGAGAATTAGGGATATGAGCTGTCCTTAAGGATGTTGTAAACTGAGCTATTTAAATTCAGTGATCTTTCCTGGCGGGATCTGCACACTTGAATTTAGTGCCAGGATGAATGCATTTTAGGTAGCAACCTAACGTGATGATAGCACATCCCTGGAGAGAGCAGCCATACAACCCTACCATGTGATGGCAGTACAGTCCTGGTATTCCGCAGGGATGGTATAGTATATGATTGCAGCACATTTTGCATGGTGTTCCTTGTTTTCTAAAATAAATATTTTCTGTGACATTTATTAAGCTTAGCTAAATGATGCCAAACCTTTCAATTGCAAGTAAGAGGTGCTAAATCTTCCCCAGTTCAGTTAATTGAAATAGTCATGAGATACAAGTGCTGACTTCTCTATGGCAGTTAAGGGGATGGTGCCTAAATTGGTCTCTTGAAAGTGCTGATAAATTTGACCATTCCCTGATGTTAAATCTCTCTGTCCTAGATTAGCCTAATTAGCTCTCTTCTCATAGATAATCAATGAGAAGTCTTCCTATTTTAGCCAGTTTCTAATTGGCCCCCTCTAGCTAGGCTAAGCTAAGTGTAAGACAAGGGATATGACCTCTCTCTCCATCTAGATCATCTTAGTGACTTCTTCCCTTCCTTATTAAACTTGGTGGCCTAAGAAGAAAAGGTCAGGACATCTCACCATCCAAGACAAACAACACTACCTCTTCCTTCAGTTGGGAAATCTGCCCATCACAGCTTTCAACAAGTTATTAACTTTACTAATCTAACAGCCTATATCTTGTCTTCACAGCTTCACGTGAACTAGCTGCTTTGTGGCTTGTCCACTGGTTATCTATTCTGACAGATCAAACCGGAAGGAACCTTTCTGTAGGAGACCTGACAGCTCAGTCAAATATTACCTCAACGGCTGAACCAATGTAAGCAATTTATCTTTTTTAATTTCAAAACAGACGTTTCCTCAATCAGATGAGGATGCTATTAATAGTAAAACAGGTCAAATTAAAAATCCTGAAAGTCAAATACAAGAACATTAAAAACAATACCATCTGGTTAGATGCACCACCCTGTACTAGAATACTGTGACCCACTTTTGCTTGTGATAAAATGGGATCTACCTGTGAAAAGCCACTGCCCAAAGCATTATATTTTGAACACCTCTTTTCTAGGTTTTGTGCTGTTTCACCAATGTCTGAGAAGGCTGGGAAAAGACCAGGCATTCCCTGTTATTAAAGTGCATGGTTTGATGGCGTTCTTAGACATGTGGAATTACTGTTGTAATGCCTGCCCCACCTGGACATTACACTGGCTAAAATCTGGTGAAATTTCCAGGAAGGCAGATGGGCCACAAATATGTATTCCTTCAGGAATCGGGTGCAGCAACTTGATTTCTATGGTAAATTCAGATGTCTACCCTCAAAGGTCCAAGTTGGAATACCATGATATTTCAACATCTCAGAATTGCTGATGTCGAGTTTTGGGCCATTTGTTAAAATTTGGCAGGTGCATTGTCAGTCCACATCTTGCATTACCTGCTTCATTTGGAGTGTGCGAGATGCTAGTATTTCTGATACTGTAACCCCACCCAGCTATGCAGTAAAAAAACAAAAACCTTGCAGCTTTGCATCCACTGTTGGAAATGGAGCAGGAAGTCCCATTTTATCTAGGTTTTCCTTCCAGTCCCAGCGTTTTTATTATTTCCTGAGTCTGTCAAGTACATTGATAAGAAATATATGAAAACATCCCTTATACCTCAAGGTGACAAATCTCAATGTATATACGGGTATTAGTTTTAGTATTCAGATGAGATACCCCATTTTGAAGGGGTATTTCTTTAACAAACATAAACAAAGTGTCCACTAGTCTGCCTAAGGATTGCTTTTTCACCGAAGCAGCGGCTGTCATTAAGGCAGGAAGTCACTCAACTGGAAAAATTCAGTTGGGCTGAACGCAAACTCAAAACTGGGTCAGCCCACCAAAGACTAAGGCCCCCATTAGGATGACGGACGGACTTTGTCCGCCCGCCATCCCATCGCATAAAGGGACCGCCCGCCATAACGGCGAGGATCCCATTGGTGGCATTAGGATGCACCCACCACAGTGGCGGGTGCATCCAGCATTCCCACCATTGTGGCGGGCGGTGCACTCAGCCACAATGGCAGGAAGGCATGCTGTGCACTTCCATGCACAACATGGTAGGCACCGTGCGGTGCCTGCCATGTTGTCCATGGAACTGCTGGGGAGTACCATAGGTACCCCCATGTGCACCCCCCACCTCCCCGGAGTCCTTGCCGGCCCGCAACGGGTCCCCAAATCAGACTCCGCATGCCTTTCCGCAGGCATTGCAAAATGCCCATCCTAATATGGCTGGCGGTGTCTGATAGACACCGCCACCATACAGAACCCTTTTCCGTAATTTTACTTAGTTTATAATTAGCTAAATACTATTAGTTTTTTAATTGAAAAACTATTTTAATTGTGTAATTGATTTTTTTACAGTTTAATTTTAGGTGTGGGTTGTGGGAATTATAGGGGTAAACAGTGGGAAATTAATTAATTTGTATGTGTTTTAATTTGTTTTTTAATTCATAATATTTATATATTTGATAATTAATTCTGTTAATTATGGAAGAACATTTTTTGTTTAAATTTAGATGTGGGTTGTGAATTGTGTGGTGTTATAGGGCGGGAAGTAAATAAAATACATTTATTTAATAATTGTTTTTGTTCATAAATAATTTCTAAATAAAAATATTTACTTGTTTGAAAATTTTATTTTATTTAATATAATATTTGTAGGTGTTTGTTATATGTATTTAACATTCTAATATGTTTTTATTTTTTCTAATTCTCAATATTCAATATATTTGTATTTCAATTTTTAACACATATTTTGTTTTTGTTTAAAAAAATGTTTTTGGGTTGTTGACATTTTCTTTGTTTTTAATTTTGAACTGACTGCAATCCAACACTTTCCCTACTGTTGCACGGACTGGAGTGGGAATAGTAAATGTTATCCCACCTCTATCCAACACTTTCCCTACTATTGCACTCACTGGAGTGGGAATAGTAATTTTTACCCCTCCGCTATCCAACACTTTCCCTACTGTTGCACTGACTGGAGTGGGAATAGTAAATGTTATCCCACCTCTATCCAACACTTTCTCTACTATTGTACTCACTGGAGTGGTAATAG
The DNA here is from genome assembly GCF_964261635.1 of Lissotriton helveticus. Classification (NCBI taxonomy): domain Eukaryota; kingdom Metazoa; phylum Chordata; class Amphibia; order Caudata; family Salamandridae; genus Lissotriton; species Lissotriton helveticus. The sequence goes on along the minus strand of NC_136067.1, from coordinate 93,613,379 downwards.
TAATTTTTACCCCTCTGCTATCCAACACTTTCCCTATTGTTACACTCATTGCAATGGGAATAGTAATTTTTACCCGTCCGCTATCCAACACTTTCCCTATTGTTACACTCATTGCAATGGGAATAGTAATTTTTACCCCTCCGCTATCTAACTCTTTCCCTACTGTTGCACTGACTGGAGTGGGAATAGTAAATGTTATCCCACCTCTATCCAACACTTTCCCTACTATTGCACTCACTGGAGTGGGAATAGTAATTTTTACCCCTCTGCTATCCAACCACTTCCCTACTGTTGCACTGACTGGAGTGGAAATAGTAAATGTTATCCCACCTCTATCCAACACTTTCTCTACTATTGCACTCACTGGAGTGGTAATAGTAATTTTTACCCCTCTGCTATCCAACACTTTCCCTATTGTTACACTCATTGCAATGGGAATAGTAATTTTACCCCTCCGCTATCCAACACTTTTCCTATTGTTACACTCATTGCAATGGGAATAGTAATTTTTACCCCTCCGCTATCTAACTCTTTCCCTACTGTTGCACTGACTGGAGTGGGAATAGTAACTTTTATCCCTCCTCTATCTAACACTTTCCCTACTGTTGCACTGTCTGGAGTGGGTACAGCTAATGTTATCCCTCCTCTATCCAACACTTTCCCTATTATTACACTCACTGGAGTGGGAATAGTAGTTTTTACCCCTCCACTATCCAACACTTTCCCTACTGTTACACTCATTGGAATGGGAATAGTAATTTTTACCCCTCCGCTATCCAACTCTGTCCCTACTGTTGCATTGACTGGAGTGGAAATAGTAAATCTCATCTCTCCGCTATCCAACACTTTCCCTACTCTTGCACTCATTGGAGTGGGAATAGTCATTCTTACCCCTCCGCTGTCCAACACTTTGCCTACTGGTGCACTGACTGGAGTGGGAATAGTAAATTTTATCCCTCTGCTATCCAACACTTTCCCTACTGTTGCACTCACTGGAGTGGGAATAGATAAATATATATATATTACCTACTGGCGGTCGCCAGTAGGTATGTATAGTTAGGATTTTTTCTCTATGGGATTTTTGAAAATTCTATGTCTAATAACTTTGGCGTTTGTGGACGGAATTGGCTGAAATTTTCAGGAAAATGGAACATTTTGTTTCTGAGCAGCCCCTGAAAATTTGGGGGGGTTTCGTCAAGGGGGGGCCAAGAAAAAAGGGTGTCCCAAAACGCGTTTTTCCCATTCATTTTTCCATAGGGCGGTTGGCCTCACTTTTAGCCCGAACGGCTGAATGGATTTGCACGAAACTTGGCAAAATTGTAGGGACTGGTAGCCCGATGTGCCTTTGCTAGGTCTCAATATATGTGCTCCAGTGGATTTTGATAAATTAACGTTCAAAAAAATATATATATCTGTAACAGCGCTCCGGGTAGCGCTCCGGTTCGCGTACTTGACGCGTAACGGAACTTCGAAGCCATCTTGTCTCTCGGTAGGTTCGAGAGACAAGAGGAGGCCAAAACAAAGGGGGAAATGACCATAAGGGGGGCATAGTAGATCCTCCCTCACCCTCTAGGTTTGATGTGGAGGCTTTAAAAGGGCCCCGCGGAACAAAAAAAATAAATAAATAAAATCGTTTTTTTTTTGCGTGGGGAGCGCCCGGTACGCTTTTGTGCAATGGGCGGTGGTAATCTAATTGATGAGGGGGGGGGGGGGCAGCGTTCAAAGCACATCAGCATGCATAAACACGAAAATGTTTTTATCTACCACGTACTTGACTTATCTCTCTGAGATGCATTCCCTTGTGTCTCGGCAATGGTAGTCTGTTCATTACATAGATCGCTCGAGGGCGGTAGTACAGACCGCGCGTAGGAAAGGGTCAAAAGAAAGGGGTATAGGAGTATGTAACAAGCGAGCCATTTAATTGAAGAAAACTAAACGTGACAAACGGTTGCAGGATCAGTGAAGGTTGATTTTATAATTGAAAGTATAACAGGATCAGTTACAATAAAATCGTCCATACGCACACCATGGGCGAGTATCATGGGAAACATTACTTCGAAGCTTTAATAATACAATAATCAATAATGAAAAATCGACATCAATAGGGTTGTCCGTATGCCCAGTCAGTACCCTTCCCCGCACGCCATGTGCACAAAGACCGCATACATCCCCCATAACGTCAAGGCTAAGTAACTAGAACGTCATAAGGAGTTGCAAGTCGCTCCCATACTGGCGCCATTTTGGTCAAGGCCAGGCAGGTCCAGAGTATAGTTCAATGTCTCCAATAAGTAGCGGCAGTACCATAATACCTTTCGGCAGTTCAAAAAGTTTGTTAGCGCCAACAGAAAGAACAGGCAGCATGAACCATGACTCAAAGGCGAGGGAGGCAAAATCTTCCCTACCGGGTCACGCTGAGGTCCCACCGGAGCTGATCAAGTTGGCAGTCTACAGTGTCTCTTAGTAATTTGGCCAAAAACTGGCGTCAGCATGAGAGCACTACCATCCTGTGACAATGTTGTGGCCACTTCCGGAGAGCGGGACAGCAGGCGTATCCCTCCGCCGATGCACTGAATCAGCCTCCCTCACGGCACCAGATGTGGATAAGGCGGCGGACACCCGTGGCAGCGGTATATCCATGGGGGATAGTCGAGCAACAGTGGCGGTTGCCCCCATCGGAAGCCCGCGGGAGTCGAGGGCCAATGACTCTCGTAGAACCTTTAAAACTGAGAGGACGTCTTCAAGAGTGGGGCTCATGTCCGAGCAGGCAAGCAGAATGAAATGCTTTGCATTTGTAGACTTCAGTTCGGCGAAGACCCAGCAGAATGTTATAAGTAAATGTCATGGCACGAAGTTCAGTGGGCGGTTTGTCATTGTGAAAGCTTCAATTAAGTTGAATGGCTGCAAGAGCCCCGATTACACCAGCAGCCCTGTTAATATGCCGATCTTGGGAAAAGTTCCTCTGTTGGATTGCAATGGCTGCAGTGATGGTCTTGGGAAACTGCTTCCGAAAACTCTAAAGGCCACGAAAGCTTGCTATGCTGTTCCTTTGGAAATGCGGTGCTGGGTGATGGAAGTTATTGAAGAGTTGGCAGTGGTGTTTTTTGTGGATTTTGGACGCTCTGCCACAGTCCATTCGAGTTCCAGGGTAGACCAGAGTCGTTCTAGTGGACCAGGCCCAAATCCGGGGAGTCGGCCGCCATTTTGAGCGTTCCGCAGCAACAGCCGCTCTTCACCCCGGCCACCGGAGCGGGTCCCCGGCCATCCAACCGAGTGGAACGCCAATGGCAGTCATGGTGCAGCTGACCGGGGAGTGAAACGCTAAGGCTCGCCCTGCTGCAGCTGACCGCGGGGACGGGCCTTTGCGCGTGGTGTCGCCCCCGGGCTATTTGCACAACGGTCCTCCACCCCTAGGCCGCCACCTATGCTACCTCGACAGGAACAGCGTCATGCATTTGGTTCGATGTTGCAGCAGGCTGCCATGTAAATAGTTATTTAATAAAACGTTTTACCGTGTTACTTTGCTGGTGTGTTGTGTATATATTTAATATATTTGCATAGGGTTTGTCGTTATTTTGGGCGGGGTGGGCGGCGGAGCCGAGCTAACTTCTCTTATTTAGTCAGCACATAAATTGACTTACTGGTGCGCATTATTTTGGGTGTACATTTGGGATATCGGTTGGGGTCGGGTTCGTCATACTGAAATAACCCTTCAAGTTTCTGGTGTAGGCTACTCTCCCATTCACTAGCTCCAGAGAGAGTCGTTCCTAAGTAAGGAAAGTGCTATATTGTTTTTCGTCCTTCACATGCGGATACCATGTTCGGGCTTATTTTTCTCATTCCATTAACCGTTCGATCACCGCCTCAGTCATACAAAAAGCATTCTTTTATTGACCCAGTCGTGCGCCACACATACTCATTCAAACCGTACAAATCAGGGCCCATGCGCACATTCATACCATACAATCTTTCACGCTCCCAGTGATGGTCTGCACTCCATGCAATATCTCACAGCGCTTGTCTATGTCTTTCCCTACATGGAGCATGGTGCGGTCCATGTCCACTCCATTCTTCAGTCGGAACTCCGATGTAACCTACAGAGGAGAAAAGAAAGGGGAGGGGATACAGCATTCAGAGCATGTCAGCGCACGCAAACACGAAAAAGCTTCTACTTATCATGTATCAGACTAGCTGCAGGAACGATTGATACAACAGATCTTGGCTATCCCTTTCGCATTATTTTTCTGTGTAACATATCCTCCCCTTCTTATGATGCAAAAAAAGTTTCATTTTGTTTGTCTCTAAATTCGAGTTCCCTCTTCGTGTATTTGTTTCTCAATTAGTCGTATTTTATGGGACAAAATACCACACCTTACATTCGGCAGATACCTTAAGCTACGGTCGACCATTTTCTAACAATTCTGGAAAAAGGGCAGGTGTGACGGATACAAATTTCAATCAATCCGAAATTCAGGCAAAGGGTCTGCATTATCCGTTTTCTATTGTTTGGGAATAACAGCCATTATTCAAAAACCCAACCAACCTAGACGATTGTTATGACGCTGATTCCATACTTCCTTCGAAAACTGTTTATTGCAAAAATGTCAGTATACAAATACGGGCCTACAACCATGTGGGCCGGCCACGGAGGAAACTGGAATCGTATATGATGAGGGGACATTTACACTGTAGAAAAACGTAACGGGCGGGCCATTAGCTTGCAGGAATTAAGGTGTCTAACAGTTGCGGAATCGGTGGACGTTAATTTTATAATCAAAGTACGACAGGACCAGTTACAATGAAATTATCTAGATATACATTTCCGGGCAAGTACCATGAGTAACGTTAATTGTAATTTTTAATAGTACAGTAATCAATAATACATCAGAACTTAATATCAATATGGATGTCCAAATGTTCAATCAGTACCCGTCCCCGCCCGCCATGTGCTCCAAAACTGCATACATATCTCGTGATATCGAGGCTGAGCAACCAGTACACATCAAGGAGTTGCCAACATGTGGGATACATATTATCCAAATAGAAGCAGTCACCTCGAGAATGTTTGTCTGTATGAGGTTCTACAAAATTACATATTCAAGAGGAACATCAAAGAAGATATTGATAAAGGAGTGTATGCTGTAATTGGAAGTGAGGGATGTCTGGTCATTTTGGGCGAGGCCGGGCAGGTCCAGAATATAGTCAAAATGTCTCCACCAAGCAGCGGTCGGACCAGAACCCCTTTGAGTAGTCCAAAAAGTTCAGTTAAATGACAACAGAAGGGACAGGCAACAAGAACCATCAGTCAAAGAGGGGAGGGCAAGTTCTTCCCTACCGGGTCACGTTGGGGCTCCACCGGAACTGATTGAATTGGTAGTCTACAGTGTTTCTGGATGTTTCAGACTGAAGCTGGCGTCAGCATGAGAGCATCACCATTCCGTGGCTACGTCGTGGCTATTCCGCGAGCAATCATGGCAGTCACCGGAAGCTGCGGGAGTCGGGGGCCCCGGTGACTCTTGTAGAATCTTCATGGCTGAGGGGACCCTTTCGGGAATGGGGCCCACGCCCTAGCAGTCAAGCGTCCGAGTTCCAGGGTTGCCCAGAGCCATCCTTGCAGGCCAGGCCCAAGTCTGTGGAGGCGACCGCCATTTCGTGAGCTCCGTGGCAGCCGCCTGTCGCTGTAACGCAAGAGTGGGTGCAATTCAGCTGGATGGCGGGTGAGACGCTGTAGCCACAAGAGTAGGCGAAACTCAACCGGCCGAGTGAGGCACTGTGCCGCAAGAGCGGGCGTAACTCAGCTGGCCGAGCGAGGCACTGAGCCGCAGGAGTGGGCGTAACTCAGCTGGCCGAGCGAGGCACTGTGCTGCAAGAGCGGGCGTAACTCAGGTGGCCGAGCGAGGCACTGTGCCGCAAGAGCGGGCGTAACTCAGCTGGCCGAGCGAGGCACTGTGCCGCAAGAGTGGGCGTAACTCAGCTGGCCGAGCGAGGCACTGTGCCGCAAGAGCGGGCATAACTCAGCTGGCCGAGCGAGGCACTGTGCCGCAAGAGTGGGCGTAACTCAGCTGGCCGAGCGAGGCACTGTGCCGCAAGAGTGGGCGTAACTCAGGTGGCCGAGCGAGGCACTGTAGGTCTTCCTCTCACAAAGATGAAAGTCAGAGTGAGGAAACAAGGAGGGGTTTTCATCATTTGGGACAAAAAATAGTTCTAAACCAATGAAAAGTGTCATTTTTAGGTCACATGACCTAGCCTTACATCATTAGGAAACCAAAAGTGAAATGAACCAATGAAAAGTTTTATTAACAAGTCACATGACCTGTTATGCTTACGTTACGCGCTCCGCGCCGCGCCCCGGATCGCTTCCGGGAAGCTGCGCTTCGCGCCTCGCTTCGCGCATCGGGTGCGCTAACGCGGCGCGTCATATGACGCATTACGCGACAACGCGATACTACAGTGTTTCTGGATGTTTCAGACTGAAGCTGGCGTCAGCATGAGTACTAAAAGGAAGGGGTCCCAGTGTATACAGGGAACAATTAAATACAATTCATATGAATTAATCAAGAACAATTCTTTAGATCCACAAAGGTTTATTCACAGCGGGATCCAGTGTATTGAATATACATTTGCATAAAATAATCAACTGTATTGAAAGTCATACAGTGCCCCAAGGAGGGAAGGGGGAAGTGATAGTGAGTAGGTAGGGGAAAGTGATGGGATTAAGTGACAGTAATATCAATACTTCAACGACCTGTTTTATGCTCTAATTAGTGTAGCAACAACTGCCAACAAACATGGCGACATTATTTGAAAAAGAGGCATCCAACACAAGGTACAATGAATATACAGAATATTGGCGTGAGGTTGCCGTGATTGAGAAAATGGTCGACGTTTCGACCCCCTGAGGTTGCAGGATAGTTTAACCTTGCTGTGGGGTCTTCATCAGGACGAGGGGGTGGGGCAGAGGACCACAGGGTCAAAAGTCCACCATGTGGTCTTTGTTAAGGATTAGAATGCAGTAATGCTGCGTCACAGGGTCAAAAGTCCGCCGTGTGGTCTTTGTTAAGGATTGGGATGCAGTAATGCTGCTTCGTCAGCATGAGAGCACCCCGTGGCTACGTCGTGGCCATTCCGCGAGCAATCATGGCAGTCGCTCCCCACCGGAAGTCTGCGGGAGTCGGGGGCCCCGGTGACTCTTGTAGAATCTTCAAGGCTGAGGGGACGCTTTTGGGAATGGGGCCCATGCCGTTTCACTCAAGCGTCCGAGTTCCAGGGTTGTCCAGAGCCATCCTTGCAGGCCAGGCCCAAGTCTGTGGAGCCGACCGCCATTTCCTGAGCTCCGTGGCAGCCGCCTGTCACTGTACCGCAAGAGTGGGTGCAATTCAGCCGGATGGCGGGTGAGACGCTGTAATAGCAAGAGCAGGCGTAATTCAGCTGGCCGAGCGATGCAATGTGCCGCAGGAGCGGGCGCAACTCATCTTGTCGAGTGAAGCGCTGGGGTGCAGCTGAGAAACCTCCACCTGGGGAGGTGGGGGAGGTGGGGGAGGCTCGTTCGCGCCGCCTCTCCCTTCCAGTGCACCCCACGCCGTCTCCTGGCGCAGGTATATGTGATGGTTGGACCAGGGCACCGCAGGACGTGTCTTTAGGTCAAACCCTCAACTATGGCACCCAACATCCAGGACTTATGCCATTTGTGGAAGGCAGTGACATCGAAGCATCTCAGGGACCTAGCATATCCAGAGTCCTTCCTACAGCCTCTGCGTTCCTTCTTACCTAGTTATGGTTTTTTCACTCCCACTCCAGGCTTTTAGTCTGTGGATGGCAAACTATGAACCTACACTCACCTACGAAAATCTTACTATTGATGCTTGACTGAGGACAAGGAGATCAGTGAAGCGCTGGGGTGTAGCTGAGAAACCTCCACCTGGGGAGGTGGGGGAGGCTCGTTCGCGCCGCCTCTCCCTTCCAGTGCACCCCACGCCGTCTCCTGGCGCAGGTATATGTGATGGTTGGACCAGGGCACCTCAGGACGTGTCTTTAGGGGTGTAGCTGAGAAACCTCCACCTGGGGAGGTGGGGGAGGCTCGTTCGCGCCGCCTCTCCCTTCCAGTGCACCCACGCCGTCTCCTGGCGGAGGTATATGTGATGGTTGGACCAAGGCACCGCAGGACGTGTCTTTAGGTCAAACCCTCAAGTATGGCACCGAACATCCAGGACTTATGCCATTTGTGGAAGGCAGTGACATCGAAGAATCTCAGGGACCAAGCATATCCAGAGTCCTCCCCGGGGTATTTGCACAACGGTCCTCCACCCCTAGGCCGCCAGCTATGCTACCTTGACAGGAACAGTGTCATGCATTTGGATCGATGTTGCAGCAGGCTGCCATGTAAATAGTTATTTAATGAAACGTTTTACCCTGTTACTTTGTTGGTGTGTTGTATATATTTATAATATTTGCATAGGGTTTGTCGTTATTTTGGGCGGGGTGGGCGGCGGAGCAAATTCACTGAAAAAACCATAGGTTATAGACCATATATAGTTAGGAATTAGCATTTACAAAACCTTGAAAATTCACTGAAAAAACCATGGGTTATAGACCATATATAGTTAAATATCTCAAGTCCATCTCTGCACTCGATGGAGATACAGGTCGTCGATCAGAAAATGTGCTGGCCACCTCTAATGGTAATAGCGTGGCCAGGGCTTTTGTCGATGCCTCTGCAAATTGCACAGGGTGCACTTGTTTGACATGCCGCACAATGGTATGTATGGAAAAGGAATATTTTTTTGTTGGATTTCCTCTTGAGAGAAACGAGTCACATATCGTGCAGGTTACTTTTGGTGCATTTACTTTCTTTTGATCTTCAGGATAAGTGAAAAATTGCCAGATGAAAGATTCTTTTTTTCTTCTTAAAGGTAGTCGATCATTTTGTTCAGATTCGGAAGATGAATGAGATACGGTAGCCATTTCACCAAAGTCTTCCGAAAAATGTAGGACGTTGTTCTCTCTTGAGAGTACAAAAGATAGTGAGGGAAGTGGGTGGAGTGCTGCGTGTAAATTCCAGAATAGAAACTAGTAAGAACCAATTGGAAGTGTTGTTTTCATGTTGCAGCAGGCTGCCATGTAAATAGTTATTTAATAAAACGTTTTACCCTGTTACTTTGCTGGTGTGTTGTATTTATTTATAATATTTGCATAGGGTTTGTCGTTATTTTGGGCGGGGTGGGCGGCGGAGCCGAGCTATCTTGCAGCCATCATGGCGTCGAGCTCGGTTTCTCTCACTAGTTTCATATTTCTCATGAGGGGTTGTTCCTAATGTTTCTATTTTAGCGAGGTCAAAAAGAGATCCTATCAGTGGCCTACTGATTTTGCTCGATTCCTTTTGTTTTTTCTAACGATTTTTAAGTTAAAGTTTGCTAGCACGATACAGCGGCTAGTCCGCATTTTATATATATGTCTTTTTTATTAGGGGTGTCCTCCGGTGGAGTCGGACGATCTACCTCTAATAAACGGTAAGTGTTCCTCTGAAGGAATGCGTCTTGAAAGTGGCTGACTGTAATGTATGATATTTCACTCAGTGACTTTCAGGCCCATGCTGTTTCAAAACTGTGCATGTGCTTGAAGCAGGCGTAGGTATTGACGCAGCATTGTGAATATAGTGCATTGGTGAGCCTTGCTGGAGCTGCATCACAGTTGCGATGCAACTCTAGCAATGTATTACTTTTTCAGCACAGATGTGTTACGCATGTATGGTGTTTTTGTACCATGGTGCGCCACATTTCAAATGTGGCACACCATGGGTAACGGAGCACTAGCATACTGTGGTGCACATTAACTGGTGCATATCTAGGTATGAAGTAGTTAACATAAATCTGCCCCATAGGTTACAAATCCGCGTTTAGTAGACTGTTTGGCCTTTGTAGTTTTATGTTTTTTCTGTTATTCTATGTAGGTATGTAATATTGCAATATTTTTGTCACGAAAAAGAAGCCATGAGTATTGGGTTTGTGAAAGATTGCAAGATTTTTAAAATTAAAAAGCAACAACCATGGCATTGTTTAATATAGTATTGTAAATACTTATCTTTAACAATGATGAGAGAGTAAAAAAAGGTTAACCTGATGTTTTAAAGTTATTCACAGGCTTCTTTAGAGGAAGTATTCTATATGATTGTAGCGTTGGTGTTTCACTTTTTTATAGGTAATAGAATGCATTCTGCAAGCATGTAGTACTCCTCCTGCTACAGCATAAATATTCTTCAGTGCTTATTTTCATTTCGTAAGTGATATTGAGACCGACACAGAACTTCAATGGATCGGAGGGGCTGTTCCTGTGCATCTGGAGGACTGCCAAGCCGTTGCAGCAGTGGGAGTGAGGCCTCTTACAGGGGCGTAGCGCAGCTCCTTTTGATGTTCACAATTGCAGATAACAGGGTAGAGATGTCCGTGGAATTTATGGATGGTTAGTCACACTAGAGTGTGAGCGGCGCCCCTAGCACCTTATTACGGCACACAGGGGAGCCGCGTTGCACAGTTTGAGAATCAGAGACTTAGGAGATAAACCTTCATAATAGGAAGGCTTCTAAGTGATAAAAATAGCCGGTGCTCGGCGTTAAAAATATCACTGCTATCGGTGGAATTTTCCACGGTGTTAGTGCTTCAACAGAAATGGGAACACATATCTGATAGAAAATCCTGTAACAATCTCAGTATTTCACATTATCGCGTGAAAAGAAAGTCTTTCGAAAGATGTTGAACGTTGTTCTCTTTTGAGAGTAGAAAAGATAGTGAGAGAAGTGGGTGGAGTGCTCCGTGTAAATTGCAGAATAGAAACTACTAAGAACCAATTGGAAGTGTTGTTTTCAAGTCACATGACTTCACATGCGCGTCTCAGGACGTGTACGCGGTGATAGTATCTGGTCACGTACGCCATTTGGAAGTAGCGGTCTAATTCAGCGAAGTTTCAAAACGTGAAAAGGAGTAAATCCAAACATATCCGGATTTAATATATCTTCTGAGCTCGATTCAAGCATACAATTGTTAAAGTATAAAACCTTTTATATATTTTTTTAAAACACCAAGGTGTGTACATTCGGTCACGCACGAAAGTTTAAAAAGACATTCGGCTCCATTTAATGAAAATTTTCATAATAATAAAAAAGAAGCCTAGGTTTAGTGTCTTTGACGTAGTATAAGTTCTTTGATGGGTCTATGAAGAAATTTAATAAGTTGCAATTGCAAAGTTTTCACGAAATATATAGACGGGTGCGCGCACACGGTCGCGCACGAACGAAAGCCAAAAAAGCGGAGATAAACCCCCTTTATAATATGCTCCTGGAGCTCTTTTTGGTAGAATGAGTTAGTTCTGAAAAGAACATATATTTTTTTTTTTTTAAACAAGTGTTATGTTGTTTTTGATTTTTTTAACTTGCAACAACATTTTCATGTGTGACACAGGATCAAAATGAAATGAAGAAATTTATCTTTTCTCGGGGCATTTATGACTCTCAATTTTTAGTTTAGTAAGAATGAGGCTCTGCTCTCCGTACAGAAGAATTTCTCCACACTCGTTGAATTTCATGTGCACCTTTGCAAGATATGGTCTCAAGTCCATCACAGCACTCGATGGAGATACAGGTCGTCCACCAGAAGATGTGCTGGCCACCTCTGATGGTAATAGCGTGGCCAGGGCTCTTGTCGATGCCTGTGCAAATTCCACAGGGTGCACTTGTTTGACATGCCGCACCATGGTATGTATGGAAAAGGAATATTTTTTTCTTGGATTTCCTCTTGAGAGAACCGAATTGCATATCGTGCAGGCAACTTTTGGCGCATTTACTTTCTTTTGTTCTTCAGGATAAGTGAAAAATTGCCAAATAAAAGATTCCTTTTTTCTTTTTAAAGGTAGTCGCTCATTTCCTTCAGATTCGGAAGATGAATGCGGGGCGGCAGCCATTTCAGCAAAGTCTTCCGAAGGGTGTTGAACGTTGTTCTCTTTTGAGAGTAGAAAAGATAGTGAGAGAAGTGGGTGGAGTGCTCCGTGTAAATTGCAGAATAGAAACTACTAAGAACCAATTGGAAGTGTTGTTTTCAAGTCACATGACTTCACATGCGCGTCTCAGGACGTGTACGCGGTGATAGTATCTGGTCGCGTACGCCATTTGGAAGTAGCGGTCTAATTCAGCGAAGTTTCAAAACGTGAAAAGGAGTAAATCCAAACATATCCGGATTTAATATATCTTCTGAGCTCGATTCAAGCATACAATTGTTAAAGTATAAAACCTTTTATATTTTTTTTTAAAATACCAAGGTGTGTACATTCGGTCACACACGAAAGTTTAAAAAGACATTCGGCTCCATTTAATGAAAATTTTCATAATATTAAAAAAGAAGCCTAGGTTTAGTCTCTTTGACGTATTATAAGTTCTTTGATGGGTCTATGAAGAAATTCAATAAGTTCAGATTGCAAAGTTTTCACGAAATATATAGGCGGGTGCGCGCAGTCGGTCGCGCACGAAAGCCTGGAAATGCGCTATCCATTTGATTGAGAACTGTTGCCGAGAATGCGCACACCGGGTCGTGCACGAAAGTTTAGAAAGGCTATTTTTATTTACTGACAAATTTTAATGCGTTGAAAAAAAGGCAAGGTACAGACTTTCTAATTCTGTATCGCTTTACAAGGAGTCTCTACGCAACTTGAACAGTGAAGAAAACGGCTTGTTTCCGAAAAAAATATTGCCAGAACTTTATTGACAAAAGTATAGGTTGTATACACGAGATATTTCTGAATTAGCATTTTAAAAACCAATGAAATTCACTGAAAAAACCATAGGTTTTACACACGTTATAGTTAGGAAGTAGCATTTACAAAACCTATGAAATTCACTGAAAAAACCATAGGTTTGACACCAGTTATAGTTAGCTGGAAATTTTACTGATATAAAACCAATGAAATTCCACGTTATAGTTATTTGGACTCACTATAACTTGCGCGTGTAATGCACTGCTGATGACATCACATATTACATCACTCATGACATCACTGATGACACCATCCTTGTGACACAGTGACAGACCTCCTTTCACTGTAATCTAACCCTTGAAACACATATTCAAAAATAGAAACTAAAATTTTCAAAAAAATGGAGATACCCATACCAGTTACAACAACCAATTCAATAATTCCACCATCTATATACACATGCACTAATTCACCAACAGTTCTATATAGTCACTCATACATATATTCACTAATCATATGTAGTGATACACCTACACATCCTGTTACACACCGACAGTCATCCAAAAGTTATTCACACACATACTCACACATGCAAATAAACTATTGAACATCCATTTATTTGCATAAACAGCTATACACACACTACCACTTTACTTCTAAGGAAACTTACACATACTTACTCTCTTAAAAAATCACTTATAGAAACACATACTAATTTAAACAGGAACTCTTACAATACCTCACTCTCACATATACTCACTTATATACATCAATATTCACATATACTACATTAAAACATATGTATTTACTGATAAAGACACTAATAAGAGAGTCATTCACTCACTAACACAGACATATACACACTCATCCACACATACAGTCCTGCACATATGCTGTCTTCAAAACACATACAAACAGAGACTCAGTCATTCTTGCATCTAAGTACTAAGTAATACCCCCACCAAACCATGCAAACACTCATACTGATACTAAGAAAAACATCTAATAACCTATATACATACACATGTACCTACTCATCAACCCATGCAGCCACTTATACACAAAGTGAAACACTAATACATATATTTAAATATTTAAGCATTACTCACTAATATATGTATTCACTAAGATATTCAATAATATATACATATATAACACATGTTTATTTTTCAGAAAGACACACATTCACTGGATGGTGTCATCAGTGATGTCATGAGTGATGTAATATGTGACGTCATCAGCAGTGCATTACACGCGCAAGTTATAGTGAGTCCAAATAACTATGACGTGGAATTTCATTGGTTTTATATCAGTAAAATTTCCAGCTAACTATAACTGGTGTCAAACCTATGGTTTTTTCAGTGAATTTCACAGGTTTTGTAAATGCTACTTCCTAACTATAACGTGTGTAAAACCTATGGTTTTTTCAGTGAATATATATATATATAATTATATATATATATATATATATATATATATATATATATATCCGGCATACATCTCCCTCCAAAGAAAGAGCAGGAACCCAGGGGGACGGTTTGGAGAGACTTTATTGAACAAACAACTGCTCCGGTGGCGGCGAATGCATTTCGGTCCTTTGCCTTCCTCAGCGCCCAGCACCGTTACAATGTGGCATCAACATAGTCCTTTCTCGCTGCCTTAGGAATAGTGCAGGCTGGACCGCTCCTCCCCGCTGGTGAATGCATGCACCTGTTGCAGTCCGTCGTGATCCTTGGACTACAACACCCATAATGCCGTGTTGCAGCAATTCAGGTAGGTGGAAAAATAGTGGGAGTAGGAAGATGTTTCTTGTTGCGGTCCCCCCGATGTAAGCAGGCTTGATGGCACAAAGTGTCCATTGTCCACTCACCAAGTCTCCCCTTGGGTCCCCTGTACCGCCACTAGCCTCAGAGTCAGGTTTCCGATAAGCAGGGGCTTAATGCGGACGGCAATTAGCCCAGGAGAGGTACAGTACCTCAAACTGCTTCCTTCCTCCTGACACCAAGACGTGTAATATATAGTTTTTTTGATGATATGAAAAAGAAACATGATTGGATAACTGGTCTTACAATGGGACCATTGTACTAACCAGCTCTGATTGATACATAATAACATCTATTATCCATCAGTTTCTAGATTAATGCTAGTACTTTTACAACATACAGCTTCGAAGTGGTCATCTGGCCGGTCCCACTCTCCAACATCCATGAGCTGAAATAGGACAGATCAGATAGGCCCATACAGGGCACAACCAGCAACACAAAAAATAGAAGGAGTCGAACATGCCCATTTAGGGCTAGATATGTAGACACATACCGATAAACATAAAGAGGGTAAACACAGAAACATACAGGCTACCACAATGACAGTGTAACATGCTATGACTATTGTATTATTAAGGGGAATTGTGCAATATAAATATTTACATATATGTTTTGAAAAAAGAGGATTCCCTATATGAAGTTTTGGGAATTTGCGCCCTTAGGAATTCATCTTAGCCATGAGCATTGAAATGCGAATATTTCTCTGTGTCTCACAACCTAATCGATTTTGCCTGAAATAATATGTGTGGTATGTGCAAGATTATTTATTATATAAAAATGTAATCTAAAACCTATCCCACCAGTCCACTGTAAGATGGCCACCGCAAAACCCAGGTTGGGACAGTCCACTTTCACTTTTTACAAGCGTTGTGGACGATATAATGGTTTCCTTTCAACACACTCGCTGACACTGACGAAGCTGAAAGGTGAAATGCATCTGTCGGAGGGGGCTGGGGGTCTGCCAATAAATCTTTTTTGAACACGACCTTGGAGTGCTGTCTAATTTCAGCGGAGAACGGAGTTGTTGTAAGAATAAATATATATATATATATATATATATATATATAGATATATATTCAGAGCTCCGCAGTTCCAAAGAAACCAACAGGAAACAGCACTCGCAACAGGCTAAACTTATTTATAAGTTTATTGCGCACAAATATATTCCAACAGACGCGTTTCAGCACTTGCCTTCGTCAGATAGATATATTACCTACTGGCTATAGCCAGTAGGTATATATAGTTAGGATTGTTTTCCATAGGGAAATCGCAACATTCTATTGGGAATAACTTTAGCGCCGGATGAGGAATCTTCCTGAAATTTTCCTTAACTTTGCCTTGCGGCGCTCCGGTCCTTCCCTGAAAGTTTGGGGGGGATTCGTCAAGCGGGGGCCGAGATAAAAGGGTCCCAAAACGTGTTTTCCCCATGTTAATTTCCATAGGGCGGTTGGACTCACTTTTAGCCCGAACGGCTGAATGGTTTTCCACCAAACTTGGCAAAATTGTAGGGACTGGTAGCCCGATGTGCCTTTGCTATGTCTCAAGATATGTGCTCCAGTGGTTTTTACGAAAATTACCTTTGAAAAAATATATATTGGGCTACATTGGGCTATATATATGTTAGAGCCCAAATGTAGCCCAATGTAGCCCAATGTAGCCCAAAGATGGCCACCAGAGACAAAAAAAAACAAATGTAGCCCAAATATCAGCCAGATGTAGCCCAACTATAGCCCAATGACAGAATGTCCCAGAGTGTTCTAAAGAACAACTAGAGCGCTAACAGTCTTACTTATGACAAAAGTATGGCACACCTGAAGTCATCTTGATTGGAATAAAGTGTTAACACTTAAAACATTTAATTTGCAGAGGAACAAAATGAGGGGGTTCATTTTGCCATAGAAATTATGATTAGTGCTGAAGAAAGAAAAATTAGGGCACATTTTGAGTGACTTCTCAAATCCTCTTATATTTCATAAAAAAAATTCTGATATGCAGTCTCCCAAGATGGCCACCAGAGACAAAAGAGCCTGTGCTTAAAAACTCTGTTAGCAAAGCAGGCATTTGAGATTTAAAAAATGTTTTAATATATAAAAACGTTATCCGCTAATAGAATTAGCATTTAAAAAACCTTGCGAATTCAATGAAAAAACCATAGGTTTCAAGCCTTATATAGTTAGGAATTAGCATTTAAAAAACCTTGCAAATTCACTGAAAAAACCATAGGTTTCAGGCCTTATATAGTTAGGAATTAGCATTTAAAAAACCTTTGAAATTCACTGAAAAAAACATAGGTTTCAGGAGTTATATAGTTAGGAATTAGCTTTTAAAAAACCTTTGAAATTCACTCAAAAAACTATAAGTTTTAGTGGTGTTATAGTTAGCTGGACATTTTGCTCATACAAAACCATTGAAATTGCTCCTATATAGTTAGTTGTACTAACTATATTTTGCGCACCCGCAATCCACTGCTGATGATGTCACATATAAGATCATTCATGACATGGTCAGTGACATCACTGAAGACATCTCAAATGACATCACATGATAAAATGTCCAGCTAACTATAACACCACTAAAACTTATAGTTTTTTGAATGAATATATATATATATATATATATATAATGCAAAAAAGAAGGAGAGAGCTGTAAAATGACAAAAGCCTGGAGTGATAAATGGCTTAAAGACTTTGATTGAAAAACAGACATTTGAGGTGAGCAGATCTAGAGTGTCGCTGGTGTTGAGAGTGCTCTAACAGGAGCTGCTTTCCACCTAAACTGAGAACTACCCAGAGTTCTCGCCTTCTTTTTTGCATAATTTATGCGTCACGCTATGCCTGAAAGGGTTTTGTTTTGACCTATACTGGGTGCTCCCTTGTGTCTGGACAAAGCTATACCTCTCTGAAGAGCTCTAATTAGAGCAAAACACTGTGTCAGGGGTTGCTTTTACTCATTTCAGCTTGGCTTGAGTTGGTATTTTACCAATTCAAAGCTGTAATATTGTGTCTGGAGTGATAAATGGCTTTTGTCATTTTACAGCTCGGCAAGGACTGCACTGTGCTAGTCCTATGCTTAAAGACTTTGCTGTAGAAATGGCAAAAGACTTTGTCCTTTTCTATCTCGGCATGGATGGCACTTTGCTAATCCTATGCTTAAAGACTTTGATAGAAAAACAGACATTTGAGGTGAGCAGATCTAGAGTGTCGCTGGTGTTGAGAGTGCTCTAACAGGAGCTGCTTTCCACCTAAACTGAGAACTACCCAGAGTTCTCTCCTTCTTTTTTGCATAATTTATGTGTCACTCTATGCCTGAAAGGGTTTTGTTTATATATATATATTTTTTTGTTGTTACATTTTTATATAATTTTAAAGTTATTAAATAATTTAAAATTCATAGATTTTTAATTGTTTTAAAGTAAATATTTATATTAATTATTATATATGTGTGTTTTACTTTTTTTAAATTAAGTTTATTTGTTATATTTGTAAAATATATATTAAACCTATTTTATTTATTTTTTAATAATTTTATCATGTAATATATTTAATTTGTATTATTTTATTATATATATACCGCTTCCGTTAAAGCCCCTGAAGAGAAGCAGATGGAGCTTCGAAACGCGTCGGGCAGATCCATTACGGAGCGGCGTCTACGAGCGGATCCCCGTCCTCACCTACACATAAATAAAGCTGCTGCTCGCGTGCTACTCATAAGGTGGACAACCTTGGAGCGTGAATATATATATATATATATATATATATTTATATATATATATATATATATAAAAACTTTAATTTGTAAAACTTTATTTATGACATTGATATTTGTTTTCCGATATTTTTGTACTTACCATTATGAATGTATGCAGCTGATATTTTTGACATTGATATTTATAACTCGATATTGTGGTATGGGGATATTTTAGGTGTCGATATTCTGTCAGTGAACTACCATGAAGGAACAGATGAGAAGTGGGCGCTAATGCATAGAGCAGTAATGGGAAGACCTCTGTGGTATATTCTTTGGCTAACTAGACAAGATAGACCCAAAAACATGTATGCTGGCCAGATATTGAGCACAACTTACTACATATCCATTCAGTCCTAATCACAAAAAAAATCTGAATTCACGACTACTATGGGGTCCTTGCCTTTGCATCTTGGTGGGAAGGAGACTGCCTCGTTTTAGGAGAATTATTAAAAAATGAATTTTTTAAGTCATTTTTAGAATGTAAATCTGAGTTAAAAAGTTCAGACTGGGCACGAAACATGTTGACCATTCACACTTTGATAGCCCTTTAGGAACATTATTCCCACATAGGGGCACACGCACAGTTTTTAACCAGGCTAGAGCGACCTACTACATTAAAATTTGATCTAAATAGGACTGCCCCCACACCCGCACGCACCTAACGGCTTCTTCAAAAGATCCTCGATAAAGTGCCCCTTTTCCGGGAGCCCATCAGGCATTGCAGCACCGGCTTGACAAGGGGCAAACGCCCGATGATGAAGCACAACACCTCTCAGGGTGTGTGAGGGCATCACGAAGAAAGACCTGTCTTTCCCCCACGTCCAGACAGGAACTGCACACTCCCTTTAGACTTAAAAATTTCAGAAGAAGATACATTGTGGGATGGAGAGACCGGTATCTGAACTGTACACATCGCAATTAGGAGCGATGCGATTAGAGATCACACAGACATTGATAAATATATTCTGGCAGCCCCGAATCAAAGGGAGTCCTATCAGATTTTTACAAACTGTTAAAAAATAGTGAGAAGTAGACACAGTGGAGGTACTAAAAACCATGGGAGACAACCCTAGGAAGGGAAATAACAGACAAGAAGTAGAAAACTTTATGGGATGGCAGCTACTTATAGGAGTGTTTCCTATAGGCTGGATCACTGGAATTATGCAATTCCCGGTAGGACCCTTTTGGGCCATGGTAAGACCGATCATCTGCCCTTTTGATCATCCACAAGGTCCCATGACTCCATGGACCTACTTCCACGCCCACCTTGAGAGTATGGTTTGCATGATATGGATTCGGCTCACTGTTCATCGCACATTATTCTGTAGCAGCCAGCAGATTGACAGCTGAAGGGTCTCAGTCCAGGCAAAGAGGTACCACCATGATGCCATCTTCCATTCACTGAGAGCAGAATGGAGCTTTGCTTTTTGAAAAGTCGGGTATCAAGACTGTGACTACAAATCTCTGTGCAAACGATACTTCTAGATTGAACGTTCTCACATAAACCTATCACTCCTGTTCTTATATTTACATGGTGATAGCCTGAAAATCCTTCCTAAAGAAGCTGCACCCCTTCATGAAAAAGAAAAGGAGAAGTTACTCTCCTGTAATCCCAGTTCTGTGCCAGAAAAATCCTCATCCAAGTCATAACCAGTGAATAGTTTCACACACCCTTGGATCCGGGAGCACTTTAAAAAGTATGCTTATATGTATATATAACTTTCTACAACAGTACATTACATATATGTCAGCAGCCTAGACAAAGGCTAAAAGGACCATATTTCATTAAAATTTCAATTTGAAAAAGAAGCTAATCACATCAAAATCAGTCGCTGATAGTAAGGTGACAATAGAAAATGTTTTGCAAACCCTTTGTAAAAGGAAAAGTGAAGGAATGTGTGATATTGTTAGCGAATAGGCTGCAATGCAGACCGTACGAGATAAAAACTTCCACTGTGTCTTTACAGAACCTCACAATACATCCTGCATCCCATCATGCCTCACCGGTGACAGTTACGGCAGGTCATTTTTACAGAAATTAGACGATCCTGGGTGAAGAATTGCTGTAAGCTGTAATAGTCCCTGTCCAGGGAGGTTAGAGGGTTACTTGTGATGTTGATGGGGATTACCCTGGAAGAGAACTAGGATTACAGGTGAGTAACTTTTCCTCTCTTCCAGGGGATCATCATCTATAGTCATAACCATTGAATAGAATAGCAAGCCCATCCCATAAATAAGCGGACATTAAATAGAAACAGCTCCAGTAATCATCCACAAAGGTTCCTCAAAAAAGCCAACCCTACTTGAGTATCCTTTCTGTAGTTTGAGCCTCGACAATAGTGACTGATAAAAGTATGAACAGATCTCCAAGTAGCAGCTTTACAAATGTCTGAAACAGAACATTTCTAAAAAGGGCTATAGTAGCACCTTTGCCCTTTGTGGAATGTGGTTTAGGTCTAACAGTAGGGGCGTCTTAGCTAGCCAGTATGAAAGAAGTATACAGGAATCTATCCATCTAGAAAAGGGCTGTTTTAAAGAAGGTAAACCTGTTCTTATTGGACCGTAATTTATGAAAGGTGATATATTTTTAGTTTTGTCTAAATAAAATTTCAGAACTCTTTTTACATCTTGAGAATGCAGAGGTTTCTCTGCTGGAGTTGATTGATAAGAAAAGACTGTAGGTTAAGGTATGGTTTGGTTAATGTGAAAATGTTAAACCATGTTAGGAAGGAAACTAGGGTGTGTTCTCATTACCACTATATTACTATGGAATACTGTGTATGGTTCAGTAGCACATAAAGCCTGATTCTTACTTACTCAGAGGTAATAGCGACTAAGAAAGCTACTTTCCATGTATGATGTTGTAAAGAGACTTTGTGAATAGGTTCAAAGGTAGATCACATTAATTTAGATAGTACAATCTTAAGCTTCAAAGGAGGAGAAGGGGAACTAACAGGGAGAATACCTTGAAAATACCTTCTAACAAATCTTTAATCACAGGCATTCTAAAGAAGGAGGTTTGTGATGAAGATTTCTTGTAGTCAGTGTTGTCAGCCAGGTGCACTTTAAATTGAAGATTATAAACCAGACCTTGCTAGATGAAGTAGGTGTGGTATTAGTACATCTTCTTGACATAAAGAGGGATTATGACTGTTAGGAATACACCAAATGCAAAATCTCTTCCACGCAAAGGCATGCAATTTTGTAGTAGAAGGCCTTTTACCCTCTTGTAGAATGTTCATGCAGTCTTGTGGAAGACATAGATGACAATATTGCAAGAATTCAGGATCCAAGCTGCTATGGTCTGAGATGGAAGGTTGGGGTATGAGATCTGGCCCCTGAATCTGTACAGGAAATCCTGTCTGCATGGCAGTCTCTTGTGTGGACGCTCATATAGGTGAAGGAGATGTGTGAGTCTATACTGAAGAGGTAATTCCACTGCTATCATTATCATTCCGGTCTTGGACTGGAAAAACTTGATCAGAACTGTCCAAATGAGGGGAATTGGAGGAAATACTTAAAGAAATTTCCCTGAACCTAGAGGACTAGAACCTTTGGTTTTTGTTTGCCTCAGCATGTCAAGGCTATTTAACCCCTTCCATGCTCATGACGAGCTCAGCTCGTCATGCAGTACACTGCTCGTGTGCTCATGACGAGCTCAGCTCGTCATGAACAATGGGATTTAGGAAGGATCAGCACCAAGCGGAAATTTCTTTAGCATTGATAGTGTTAAGGATATCCCCAGTTTTGGAAAACATTTTACACAACTTCGTCATTTAGAATCTAGTCATGATTTTCTTGGGAAGTTTGACTTTTATATTTTGAATACCTTGGTCGTGGACAGCTGTGATGAAGTTCCTTGCAATGAGCCATTTCTGTATGGCTTTGACTCTGGGAACAGATGTCTTGAAGGCACCCCACCCTGCTTGTTCAGGTAGTACATTTTTGGTGTGTTGTCTGAACAAGCAGAGAAGTTGTTTTGATTGCAGGAAGAAAGGATTTAAAAGCCAGATGAACTGCTCTCATCTCTAGTAGGGTGACTGCCATCAAGGTTAGCATGTTGGATAAACATGCCACACATTCACTTTCCTTTTCCTTTTAGAAAATGTTTGCAAAATAATTTCTGTTGTCACTTTTCTATCAGTGGCTGATTTTTAAGCAATTGGCTTCTTTTGTAAATGGGAGATTGAAACAAATCTTGCAGTTTTAACCTCTTTTAAGGCTGCAATCAAATGTTTTTTATTGCACTGTGTAAAATTATAAACACACAAGACAATAGATATGGTATTGAAAAAAGGGGATTCTTATTACTGTAATAGTACAGTCATACAAATACATCACAGTACATCATGAGCATGTGGAAATACCAGGAATGGCAGCAACATCAATACAATGTCAAATAAGGAAAAGAAACAACCAGCAAGCGGTCCAAAATGGCGGAAGACCTTTAGGCAAGCTCCAGAGTCCCCGTTTAAGATCCTGCGAATATTCTTGCACATCAGCCCAAAATGTCCCCCTGGCTCCTGGGAACGCAGTGTGCATACCAATACCACTACATGTGTAGGTTGGAGGTGCCACCCATGGCCCGAAGCGTTGGAGCCAGAGCCATTATTGCAGAGGAGTGACCTGAGCCCCTCCAGTAAGATCGGATCTTCTTCTCGCAGGAGGGCCAGTAGTGAGACTGGATAGTTGGATTTTGGCAGGGCCAGGACGCGTGGACGCTCGGACCTGTTTGACGAGCCGACACCGGACGCCGCCTGGCTCTCGAGGTACCATTGGAGGGAGCGGTGAACCCTGGATTGCCAGGCTACGACATGTGCCCTGACCGAGTTTCCCTGGACTTGCCTGCCTGCAGGACTCGGCAACGACGACAGAACCCTGAGGTGGCGGGGACAGCCTAAGGATATGCCGTGAGTGGAGGCGGGGCCACACAATGCACTGCTAGGCCGGAGAGGGCTGAAGCGATATTGCGGCCTGCTAGGCTGCAAACTGGAGACATTGGCGGATTGTGATCTCTCTGTGCTGGGGAGACACGACTGCTCCTGTGCCACAAAGAAAGACGCATGGTGCATGAGCCACGCCTCGCGGATAGTGGAGGGGTGCTTGGGGGGCCACGGACCATTGATTTCAGTCTCCCGGCGTTGGTTGTGGTGTGTCACTGGACCGGCACACCCTCATCTGAGCCCTGTGCCCGCTGTGGGACCCGTCTGGGGTCCCAGCAGGGCCTCTCTACACACCCCCGGCATGGGAGAGCTGTAAGTGACCTGGGCCTGAAAATGTCCTGAAGAAGGCCGAGCAGCCCAGCAGGAAAGAATATTGTGGTTGGGGCCCTCCCTGAGACCAGAGTGTGGTGTTGGCCCATTGGACTGAGGAGAAGAATGAGACACTGGAGTGGGCCTCCCTGGACAGTCCTGCAGGAGCATTGAAATCACATATTCTCCGGTAAGGTGGCTTCATGTAGAGGCTCGGAGTGCTGCGGTGTGTTGCTGGGGAGAGGCCCCCATTAGGAGGATGGGGGGGGCTGCATGCTCACGAAAGCAGCCAGGCTAGGACCTGGTACGGCTTGTGTGTGTGTGTGTCGCCTGCTCACCTGCCTTTTCACCTGCCTCGAAGGAGAATGTAATCCATATCAGGACCAACCAATAAACCGTCCCCTCACCACTTATCAGCGCCACGGTGGCCGTTGACCCATGTTGGATCACACTGCTTGCTGGTTCATAGGCTCTACAGGCAAGGCATCTCTAGTCAAAGAGAGAGGGACCCAGCAGCCAAAGGAGTTGGGTACCAGCAAAGACAATTGTCCCGAAAAAAATCCCCTTATTTCTTATTAAAAACAGGTCAAAACACCATTTACAACATAATCAGCCCTATCAACAATACATTTCTAATCAATTAATAAAATTTAATAAGAAAAAAGTGTTTTTGAATAAATTGCATATATTTTATTTCCTGATTTGTCATTTTTACAATTCCTCTTTGTTCATCTCATGGATATATAATAAGTGTTTTTTGGACAGAGTATTTGTTGGATGTATATTACCCAAAGGAGCCAACGCAAGGGGCCCTAATACTCCCACTGAAGATGACTCGTGATAAGCCGCAGGGCACCAAACAAAGCACAATGGATTGGTATAGGGTACCGGAGCCCAGGGGTTGGACCAGGCTGGACAGGCCTCTGCTGCATCCGATAACGCTGCATTGTTGGTGGCAGCAGCACAATCCTGGAATGCACTGGATGCCAAGATAGGAGCAGTGGAGTCGGATATCATACAGATCTGCCAGGACCTGCGCAAGGCGGTCGATAGAATAACCGAAGCAGAAACTAGGATCTCGACCACGGAAGATGCGTTTGCATCGCTCCAAAAGAGTGTCTTTGCTGGAATCCATTACAAAGGGCCTTGCAACCAAGGTGGAGGATGCCGAAGGTAGAATCCGCAGAAGCAATCTTCGATTTGTTGATTTCCCGGAGGGCTGCGAAGGCAGCAATATGGCACTGTTCCTTACAACATGGTTAACAGAACGGATTCCTCCGAACTCTCCTTCTAAGTGTTTCATCATTGAACGAGCGCACTGTGCCTTGGCGCAAAAGCCTCCACCATGCTGGAGGCCATGACCCATTATTGCCAAGTTCCTGAATTTCCATGATCGGGATATTATTCTAACACAGGCCAGATTAGCAGGCAGGCTCCAATATGATTCGCAACATATTTTAATTTTCTCGGATCATACTAAAATGGTGCAGCAACACCAACAGTCTTTTCACGGCCGCGATTTGACTCGGAGTAATCTTCTGGAGAAGCCACACACAAACTTGCCAAACCCAAAGGGAAATCAAATCGCAGATTGCGCTTTAGACACCGCTCCAGAACACAAGGTGTATCCTGCTTCAACACGAGTCACTCCCATCACAACATGGAGACTGTAGCCACAATGGTCACTACTTATTCTCGGCAGATGACAAAGTTCAGGTGCCCCCAAACATTCTCTTCAAGTGTCTGTGAGCTTTACTTATGGTTGGGAATAGTTCGATGGGGATGCATTGGTATGGGGTTCTACCCTGCCCCTGTTGGAGTAGGAGTGGAACCCCAACCACAACAGATGGTTCAGATGTTCTGAGGTATTGGGAAGGGAGGGTGAGGGGATGAGATTGTTAAGTTTTGTTGAATGTGCTATGTCATACTATTCTACATGTATTATCACCATGGTCAACATCAAGTCATGTCCTGACATGAAGCTCCGAACCCAGCATTATGACGAGATTGTATAGTAGGCTCGAAATAGTTAGATGGAATGTGCGGGGGGCACTGGATAAGATAAAGAGAAGGGCCATACTCCACCAGGCCAAACATACCTCAGCAGATGTCCTGTTACTACAGGAAACTCATCTGCTTGGCCCCAAGGCACCATGTCTCTCCCGCTTTGGATATGTACAGGTCTTCCATGCGGGGTTTACTAGGGGTTCACAGGGGTAGCGGTTAGATCCACTGTAGAGTCCTGTATATGCAAATTAGATCATGGCCAGACCCCCAAGGATGATATATTATTATCACTGGCACAATATATGGGGAACAAGTTATAATAGGCAGTATATATGCACTCCACCCATTGACAGAGACATTTATAGAACGCTTGACGGGGCTCATGCTAGAAACACCCAAAGGCCTCACCATAATAGGAGGTGACTGGAATGATGTTCTAAACCAGACCCAAGATAGGTGGAGACCACACGGAGGGCTGGGGGTGATGCGAGAAACGCGGTTACAGACATTGGGTTTGATTGACACATGGAGGCATCTACATCCGACTGTGAAAAGCTTCACATATTACCCTACCGTCCATGACTCATTCTCCCGTCTAGACTATATTTTTGTGCCTGCTGGACACTTTTATATGGTTGCGGCAGCGTACATACTAGCAAGGGGCCTGTCGGATCATTCCCCAGTGGTGCTGGAATTGCGGCTGGGCACATATGCATCAGGCCATCACAGACTATTTCATTAACAACCTAGGAATGGTGGACTTGGCAGAGACCATATGGGAGGCCATGAAGCCAACCATTAGGGGTGTAGATATATCTTTCTGTACCGCCCAATGTAAGAAACGCCGGGAAACACTTCTCTGGATGGAGGCGCAGCTAATTGATTTGGAGCAGCGCAGTAGGGGGGAGGGTGGGAAGCTGACGCTGACAGCTGCTTCATATGCAACAAACACATGCTAGTGCATTGCAGGATGAAGCCAAGCAGGCATGGTTGGCCTCCCACAGCAGAATATATGAATGTGGGGACAAGTCGAGCTCTATCCTGCACCGTCTGTGTCAGCATGCACTTCACCCACCAGTCACTCCTGGGGCCCGATGTAGGAGCCCTAATACCGGTCGGAAACGGCCAAATTCGGCCGTTTCCGACCGGTATTATGCTTTTCTTATGTAGGGGGCTACATAAGTACAGATTCGGTAATTTTACCGATTCTGTACATTTACCGATTCGGTAAAATACCGAATCGGTAAATGTACAGAATAGGTAAATAGAGATGTAGGTGGCACTCTGAAGAGTGCCACAGGCCTTCAAGAGTCGGTATTTTACCACCCAATCCAATTGGGTGGTAAAATACCGAATCCAGGTGTGCATGCACATCTGTGCATGCACACCTGTGCCATGTGACACACAGACATGCCCTTAGGGCATGTATGTGTGCCACATGGCACACAAGCCTGTAATTGGGGTGCTAGAGGGTTTCAAAGTGACACCCCCTGCACCCTTGCAAGAATAGGTAATTACCGAATCGGTAAATACCAATTCGGTATTCCACATT
Organism: Lissotriton helveticus; assembly: GCF_964261635.1. NCBI lineage: Eukaryota > Metazoa > Chordata > Amphibia > Caudata > Salamandridae > Lissotriton > Lissotriton helveticus. Next base: position 93,586,266 of record NC_136067.1, on the reverse strand, counting down.
GATTCCTATGGGCTTCAAGGCCCATAGGAATCAATGGGGATACCGATTCTGTATTTACAGAATCGGTAAATACCGAATCTTACAGATTCGGTATTTACCGAATCAGAATTACCTACATTTCCCTTCCTCTAATTTACCACTTCTTAAATACCGAATCAGTATGATTCGGTATTTTAGAAGTGGTAAATTAGATTTACCTACATCGGGCCCCTGGTGTTCTAGGTGCAGATGGCCAAATACTTACCGACCCAGCCCAAATTGCATCTAGCTTTGCAGTCTACTACGTGGATTTATACACCCCCAGAGACGCCCTGCCAGAATCCATGATACAGCGCTTTCTGAACAACCTACCCCCAAAGACATTAACTGAGTCAGCACGCACAGAACTAGATGCCCCCTTGACAGTTGAAGAACTGGAGGTGGCTCTGGTGGATTTGTGCACAGGTAAAGGACTAGGCCCTAACGGCTTCCTGTGCAAATTTTACAAGATTTTTCAGTTCCTGCTCACTACCTATTATCTTGCAAAGTAAATGCGGCCCTCAAGGAAGGAAGACTCCCACCAGACTGGCAGCATGCCAAAATTTCAGTGATTCCTAAATCCGGCAGGCTCCCTGATCAACATACATCATATCGTCCTATATCGCTGCTGAATGTTGAGGCCAAATTATTGGCCAAAGCCCTGGCAAATCGTATCCTACCACGTATGGTAGATCCGGTGCATACGGACCAGGCAGGATTTATGCCTCATCGCGCCACTTGCCATAACATACGGCGTGCTCACAATGCCGTGGCAGCAATTGCATATTTAGAAGGCCCAGCAGCGCTGTTACTGGCTGACATAGATACGTCATTTGATTCACTGGGCTGGACATATTAATTTGCTCTCCTGCAATGCCTAAATATAGGGCCTTGGTATATTTCATATATTCGTTTGTTATACATCCACCTCACTGCCTCAGTTAGTGTGATGGGTGTGTCTTTGACCCCTTCTCTATAGGACTTGATACCCATCAGGGATGCCCCCTATCCCCATACCTATTTGCATTGGGCATGGAACCTCTGGCCTTCTGGGTCAGAATTGACACATGGTCGGGGTTTGAGTGGCTGGGAGGGATGTCAGACCGAATCTCCATATATGCAAATGATGTTCTCTTTTTTCTTTTGGAGCCGCACCGGACGGGACCACAGCTGCTCCCCATAATGCAAGTATTCGGGGAGACTTCGGGACTATATATGAATATCCGCAAATCCATACTGTGGCCTCTATGAGGGAGTCTGAAATGGGAAACTGGACAGGGGAGTTGACACTAGCCACAACTGGGTTTAAATATCTTGGGGTCTATCTGCTGTCATGTCAATCTGTATCCTGGGAGAAAAGTATTATTCCCACTTGGACGCGAACCCAGACTGAGATGAAGTCGTGGGTGCGCCTGCCTCTTTCTATTCTTGAAAGATCTGCAATCTTTAATTTGGTGTCGCTCCCTCGCCTCTTTTACTAACTATAAAACCACCCCTTTCGGATCCCACCTATCTGGTTCTGTCAGATTAATTCAGGGCTGAGTCGCTTCCTCTGAGCTGCTCAAACAGCTAGAGTTGCGCTGAAATCCTGCTTTCAGTCCACGTACTGTGGTGGGATAGCGATTGGTGGTACGGGAATAGGGGTGACCCAGCATATCGCGTGGAACAGTGGCTGATGGGCGACACACTACCTCACTCATCCCTACATAAATCAGGGGAGCTCTGACTCCTCCCGCCAGCCACACGAGTAGTTATAGGGGTATGGAAAGACTCGCTGCATAGAATGGGGTGGTGGGGACGGCTTACAAGGGAGACTCCCCTGTGGCAGAGTGGCCTTCTGCCACAGATGTCCACCTTGTTGGGGTTTTGTGACTGAGATGCCATTGGCCTCTCTGCTCTAGGAATTGTTATGTGGGACACCACCTTAAAGTCCTTCCAATTTTGTCAGGCTCAATCTCCATGTAGTGTGCACTTGGAGTCTCTGCCGGAGTTTAATCCAATAGAAGCCAAGGTATTTATGGGTGATTTGGGAGATCACAAGATTACAAAGATATGCCAATCCCTGGTGACAAATCTTTCCACCACATTAAATTCACTCAGAGAGAAATGGCAGATAGACTTCGTCCCTCTAGACAATGATGACCCCGCTGGGCTCTGCAATAGCTTCTCGTCTAAGGCTTATCCAGTTCAAGTATTTGCACTGAGATTATTTTACCAGGCATAGACTGTGGAGTGCGGGACTGATATCTTCCCCTACCTGTCTGCGCTGTGGTGGAGCGGAGGGCACATTTATACACACAATTTCGCAATGCACTGGCTCAATAAATTTTGGAGGGGAGTCACAACCTACCTGTCATCATCATGCCTACAGTTTAGGCTTCGGTAAGGTTATGAGAGGGTCAATTCTGTATTTCTTCCGTGGGGTAACATAGACTCAGTGTAAGAATTTATAATGTAATAGCTTGTGCCTGTAGTTCATGATATGGATCCAGCTTGTGAGCAACAATGATTCTACCAGTCAGCGGGTATGGGTATGCCTAACTTGACCTCTCACGCTCTAGCCAAATCTGTCCAGGTCATCTGAAGCTGTGACACCTGACCATAGAGCCTCGAAATCCATATTATCGATGTTATCAGTTGGTTTTGTGGCACAAATGCAACAGGTTTCTACGCGAAACCTGGGAGGGTCTTTTTCACTATATCACCCAAAGAAGCGTAAATACAATTATCAAGAGCAGTAGCATCACCTTGAGATCGTAACTGGTACAAAGGCATAAAGGCGACTTCTACGTAAAAGTGTCCCATCTCTGACATTGACATCTTGGACAGGGTATTCTGCACTGTGCGCTCTGCCATGAGTAGGAGCGTGTGCGCTTTACCATGAGTAGGAGAGTGTGCGCTTTACTGTGAGTAGGGCAGTGGGGATAGAGAACAATTTAACAGCAGGAGATTATAAATAGGCCCCACCAGATCTGCCACATAATGCCCTCCAGGCCCAGTAAGTAAAGGCGACATTACAGATTTCCTTCCCAAGTTTAGATAGGCCTGTAGGAAGGAGAGAGGCTAATGGAATCCCGTCCATGTGGGCATGCTCCAAGACAAGGCAGAGAATACATACATCAGGAATTTACAAGGACCCAGCGAAGTGGCTTTGCTCTAAATAATAATAAATATCAGGATCTGGAAGCTCAAATCCCCACTGTTTGTTGGGTAGTACCAGGCAATTCGAGCAGGTTTATTTGTCCAGAGGACCCTGCTGAGAAGGAAGTGAAGCATATCAAAGAAATGGTCATTACGAATATTTGAAAAAAGATACAGCAATTTGGGAAGGATTATCATTTTAATTAAAGCCACCCTGACAGCCAAAAAGAGTGGAAGTCGCAGCCACAGGGCTATTCGGCAAAATAGACCATCAATCACTGGACCATAGTTAAGTTGGACTACTAGTTCCAGCTGCCTATGGAGTACTATGCAGAGGTAGCCCAGTTAATGGGGTAGTCAAGGGGGATTGGTGTTAAAGTCAAGATTAGTCAAATTTTATTGCAAAATAAATAAAAAATATTTGCAATACACAGACATGTCATAAAAACATTAGCAATCATAAGCTAATTTATCATGGGCGTAATGAGCTTGGATTTGTTAAGGTGGATGATGAAATACATAAAAAAAATACCATTACCAAGTAGTCAGGGAATAAACCGGTTTTACAAAAACTCTATAACAAAAAGGTTTGTCATGTCGACTAAAACAGTACAAACGTCAAATACAACCATGCACTCAGGTCCATAATGAACTTTAAAGTTTTATATAGTGCGAACATGACCACAGAGGGGAACAGAGTGCTTTCCAGATTAAGCAACACGAAGGGTACAATTCTCGTGAGGGTACAAGCAAACACAACAGAATCAACGCCAAATTCACAGTCTAAAATTGTCCGAAATTCTTGTGAGCCAGGCAGCTGGGCCACAGTCAATGGCTATGGACCCAGCATCAGATGGAGGGGCCAGGCTGAGGCAGAAATGTCTTCATCAGGAGCCCTTTGAATTCCTTTTTGAAGAAGACCGTGGAAGCGTTCACCCTGACTTCGGGGGGGAAGGGAGTTCCAGATCCTTGGAGCCATTCCTGAGAAGGGTCAGTTATAGGTATTTTTTTTTCTTGAACTTTTGTGGTTTGAGAAAAGGGGTTCTGGCGCTTCTGGAGGCTCTAGAACCACAAGAGAGCTCCATTTTCTGAGCGTGGTACAACGGGGTCTTGAAGTGGATGGCTTTGTGAGCCATGCATGCAATTTTTAACCGTATTCGAGCTTCATATGGAAGCCAATTCAGGTCCTGCAAGTCCGGAGAGATGTGGTAGTATATTTTAGTGCCAGTTAAGAGCCTAGCAGCGGGATTGAGGGCAGCCCTAAGAGGAGCCGTCTTCACTCTAGGCAAGCCGCAAAGTGGTGCGCTACCATTGTCCAGCTATGAGATCACTAGTGCATGTACTGCAACCTTTGGATGTGAGCAGGGAGAAAAGGTTTGAGTTCCCTAAGTATGCTGCGTTAGAAGTTCGCTCCTTTGGTGAGGGAACTGATGTGCTTCTGCATGTTCAGATTTTTGTCTAGTATAATACCCAGAGAGGATGCCGAAACCACGAGGTGAGGTCTACAGTTAAAAGCAGTCAGTTGATTCAACCATTGTTCCATGACCAGAGATTGTTTGTGGGGTGGGATTAGTAGCAATTCTGTTTTTAGAGCATTTAGCTTCAGGTGATTACGTGTCAACCAGCTTTGTGTTTCCAGGAGGACTATGGTAGCTTCTTTGATATGAGTAGGGCTATCACAGATTTGGATTAGGTTAAGGTCAAGTAGGATTTAAGGCCATTGACCACCACATTGTTTACATCATTCCAGTTGAGGTTGAAATCTCCCAGGAAGATGTGAGTGCCCTGGAAATCCGCATTGCCCTAAATAATGTCCATGATCTCTTGAAGGTTGTCGCTAGGGGGTGTGCAGTTTGCATGAGTGATTGTTGTCCCCAGTCACTTCACTGCATAGGTATTCACAAGATGGCAGGAGGTTGGCATGAATTACTTTCACTGTTAGATTGCTACGATGTAAGCATGCAATGCCTCCTCCTTGCCCACTAGTTCTGTCCAACCTAATGATATCAAAGTTGGGAGGCATTAAAAAGTCCAGGATGGGAGCGGCTGAGTCATTTAACAAGGTTTCCGTCAACATTACAAGACCAACATCCTGGACAACGATGAGGTCGACAATGTCCGCAACATGTTTAACAGCCGATCTACAGTTTTTGAGCGCGCATTTGAGTCTAACGTTGGTGTTTGTTGGTGGAGGTAGAGTTGTGGTGATTTCTGTGCGGTTGTTCTCATTTAAAGTTCTGGTTTTTGGCCTAGGTTCCCTGAAGGGATCAGTGGGGATGGATTCAATTAGATACAAGTTTGATAGGGTGGAGGGAAGTGCCAGATCATATGAAAGTAGGAGAGAATGAATATCACTGTCAGACAGGGAGGCTCTACATCTGGGAGGGCAAAAAGGGTCGTCACGGTGTGGAGCGGAAGTCCAGCTATGGGGTGTGTGGGTGATGTGGGATGGTGATCGCCTAGAATAGGGGGGGATGGGCACCAGGTACAACCGCTATCTGGGAGAGAGCGTAAATGGTGATTGGTCATAATGGAGCGGCTTAGTCTGGAGTTAGCTGACAGATCCTCAGTGATATGTATTAGGCTATGAACCTCTGCTTTGAGTTGTTGTAGGCAGAGTGCAATCTCTTTAAGTCGGGCTTCCAGTGAAGTGTCTGAATGGGAATGGGAGGCTAGGTCACGGGGACTATGCGGTGGAGGAGAGCTAGTGGGGGCAGGGAAAAGAAGGGCATGTGGCGAGTGAATGGGCCCCGGGGTAAGGGATTCTGGGAGATGGAACTGCGTGCTTGGAGTGATGGGTAGGATAGGGGAGGAGGGGCCGGACAGAAAGAGACCCTTGAAGGCCTGTGGGACCAGGTCTGGATTGCGGGTTAGGCAGGGGAAAGGGATCCTGGGGGGAATCTGGGCAGCGTTATGAGCAGTGGAGCTAGGGGAGTTAGAGCTAGCTAACAGCGAGGGGGGGGGGCATGTACAATATTGTAATGACTGTGCTGCCGCGGCTCGTTCACAATGGGCATTGAGGGGGGAATTGTTATTCAGAATAGAGGTAGCTAGAAGGGGGCACTTCGGAGCAGATGTAGGGTTAGCGGATGGTGGTGGAGAGGTGGGAGCCGGCACTGAATTGGCCACTGTATTCATGATGGTGGGGAAAAAATTGTCAAATAACATTAGATTGCGGTCTGAGGCTTGGATAAGGATGGTTCCATTTTTGTGAAGGGAGATGGTGGCTTCAGCTCTGTAGGCTGAGGAGGGCGCAACTATCACTCTCAGACCATAAGGAGTTTTAAGGGAAGTGGAGATCTTGAGCAGAGAGTAAATGGCCTTCCGCCATTGAGCATGCCGTTTAGTTTAGAAGATAAGATCATTTATGGTAACACCCTTACTGATGGAGAAGAAGGGGTCTGAGATAAAAGTTTCCGTATAGGTTTTAAGTAGTCTGTGTTTGAAATCTTTTTGCAGCATTTTTTGATAGGTTCGGGGATATTTTTATTTATATTTTGCATTTCTAGGGCGCAAACTAATCATCCCCAGGGGGATCTCTTGGTGTCTGAATAACAGACAGAGCAGAGCCGAGATAGCTGGTTATTGACTGTACAGCAAGGTTTTGAGAAGTTTCTTAAACTGCCTGAGATTGGGACAAGTACAGATGTTATCTGGCAGTCTGTTCCAGTGAAAGGGGGTGAGATACAGGAATGAGTGGCTGCCCATTCTGACTCTACTGATTCTAAGGGGGCAGAGCAGCTGTCGGTCACTCGATCTCGGTTGGCGAGATGGGATATATGGCTTTAGCTTCTTCCTTAGATAAGCTGGTCCCTTCCCCTGGAGTGATTTAAACACCAAGCACAAAAGCTTAAATTCTGCTCTTTTCCTAACAGGCAGCCAGTGGAGCTGTCGTAAAAGGGGTTCAGAGGGTGTTCGGACAGGCTGATTGAGGGCTAGCGTGCGGCTGTGTTCTGTACAACCTACAACCTAGATAGTAGGTCTTCCCTGATCCCTACTAGCAGGGAATTTCCATAATCAATACTCACTAGCAGTGCCTGTATAAGGGTCTTTATAGCGGAGATGGGGATCCAGGGAATTATCTTTCTCAGCATTTGCATCAGGCTGAAGCAACTGCCCAAGGTGGTTTTCACATGCTCTTCCATGGAGAGTCTATTGTCGATATTTCACCCCAATTTTTCACCCACTTTTTTGGCGTAGGGGGTTCACCAAGTTATCTGATGGCCACTAATCTGAGGCCCAAAGCTCCCCTGCTTTTCCGAACAGCAGGATCTCAGTTTTATTGGTGTTAAGCTGTAGAAAATGCACAGTCATCCATGTGGCTATTTTTAACATGCAGTTTTTTAAAATTTTCTCTGGTTGACGCGGGATCCGTATCAATAGTGACTATCAATTGGGTATCGTCTGCGTACGAGATGGTATCAAACCCACAAGATCTGATCATTTTGGCCAGAGAGGACACATAGATGTTGAATAAAGTGGGGCTTAAGATAGAGCCCTGAGGGACCCCTTTGTCTACAGCTATGGTCTGCGATTTAAACACGTCCAATCGGACGCATTGTGTTCTATCTGCCAGGAAGCTTTCAAGCAATTTTAAGGCCATTCCTCTTACATCAATCTCTCGTAGCTTATCCAAGAGGATTCTATGAGAGATGGTGTCAAAGGCAGCTGACAAATCAGGAAGAATCAACATCGTGGGTGTCCCTTTATCCAGAGCCAGCCTGATTGTGTCTGTTACTTCAGTCAGTCCGGATTCGGTGCAATACAGTGCACGAAAGCCTGAGATGGATCAAGTAGGTCATTCTGTACGAGGTAGAGCGTAAGTTGTTTGCTAATCAGAGCTTCCATGACTTTAGAGAAAAAGGGAGTAGAGAGATAGGTCTATAATTTTGTAGATCCAAAGGATCGGCCAGGGCTTTTTTAGTAAAGGGTTTTATTTGTGCCATTTTCCATTTCTGCTGGTAGTTGGCAGTGGCTAATGATATATTGCAGGCTTCAGTAATCAAGTCTGCCAGAGCTGGAGTGAGGGCTGAGATAATAAAAAGAGGAGCCAGGTCTAAAGGGGAACCCGATTTGTGTGCGCTAGTAAGGACTGTACTTGCTCAGAAGTGATGGCTGTGAAGGACTCCAAACGGGGGAAGATGGGATCTTCAGTGTTGTATGATCCCACACTAAAATCCTCTTCCATGCCAAAAGAGCTATAGATTTTATCAATCTTTAGCTTAAAGTGATTCGCGCTGAGTCGACGGGAGGGAAGAATTATTTGCTCTTGGGTTGGTAAACTCCTTAAGGATCTTAAATAGCTCTTTGGAAGAGCTTCTAGCATAGCTAATTCTGGTACCTAAATGCGATATTCTGGCTATGTTACAGGATATATGATTCAGAAAGCATTTTGGCCAGACGGGTCTAGGTTGGCAGAGATCAGATTCAGCGGTTTCTGATCCATAACAGCACCCGCCGTGACTCCTAACTAACTAGTTCGGCATCTTGGTAGCCTGCATGGTCACGCCCCTTGCAAACATATATGTAAGGTACTGTTGTACAAAGTTTGATATACATACATTTTTAAAGTGCTCTAGGAAGCCTTCGCATGGACAGAACAATTCAGTGCTTATTACTATTGATGAGGGTCCCCTGGAAGAGAATGACCATTTCACTGTCATTTTCTACAAATAAGGGCAGGCTCAGAAGACGTTCATGCACCTGTTTTCCTGAAAATTGGCGGCCTACAGAGCATACATTAATGTACGAGTTAGTAGCTTAGAAACATAAAGCTTAGAAAAATGAAGAGTAACCAATTCTCAGTTTTGAAATATGTGCTGGAAACTGCACAATTTGAACAAAAATACGCATGCAGACATTTTCTGAGCCTGCATACTGAATTAGAACATGTTCATGATGCAGCCCCAGGATCATCAAGTTCAATGTTCACTCCTATTACCACCATGTAAAAATGAAGTTTGAAACATTGTTTCTGTTAGAAGTCCTAGCCCTTGACAACATTACCAATCCAAAGTACAGTGATGTATTTAATGAATCATATTGAGCTACACCAGGTCTTTTTCCAAAACAGAAAATGCGTTAGAACAATGATTATTGCTTAGAACACAAAGGTAAAGTGGCTTGAGCAACTCTCGCACTAACTGGAAGGAGCACCGTCCTTGCACTTGCCTCAAAAAACAAAGGCCCATGTGCTTGGTAAAAATCAATTCTTAGCATCCCTTGTGCTGGCTTTCATATAAAGACAAAATACCATCGGGATGGCCCAACAATTGAAAGTAAGCGTAATTCATGATGTGAAATGCACTAGCAAACAACTCAAGGCATCCTGCATAAGCGGTAGGATCGGGCAAGATCTATTGCGATTTCTTAGACCCTCTGTATGATTTGATTCTGGTCTCTCTTTATGGGGATAATCATGTAATTCTAGCGCCGGGACACCTCCGTCGGAGGTAGCTGTGCGCTCTATAAGCTTCAAATAAATAAATAAATAAAATAAATAAATAAAATAGCATCAGAGTTTGCTTTTACTAAAGACTGTGTAGCTAATATTCAAATTAATTCCATAGTCAATATCTTCATATGACCATGGATAATATCAGTATGCCCCCATCAGTAGGTACTATCACATTTATTAACCCAGTCAAGACAAAGAACAGGGCAGTGTGACACTGGTAAGCAATAACAACAGGGAGCACCCCTAAAAAAGCATATCTCATGCCCCAAGCAGGGCCGGACTGGGAACCGAAACTGGCCCTGGCAAACTGCTCGGACGGCCCCCCCGGGGGGGGGGGGCTGAGGGGTTGTGGCTGAGCTGTTTGCGAGGGCCAGTTTCGTCCTAATTTGTTACAGGGGGGCCAATATTGCCTGCCCCCTGTAACAAAAACGGACCCCCAGGGTTCCAAAACCAGCCTCTACCCTGGTGGCCCACTAGGGAAATGCCCAGTGCCCTCTACGGCCAGTCCGGCCCTGGCCCCAAGTACAAAATCTTCATTCAGTCGATCTTTGTCATAAGTCTGAAGAATAGAGCGGCAGGAAGGTGTGTTAATGGTTCACCAAGACCCTTTTATCTGCTGTAATTACATCTTTATGGGGGAAAAGATATCCCCATCCATGTGCATCCTGGATACAGTATGGGACTGGAATGCGGGAAAGAGGAGTTCGGGTGTTGGGAAATGAGGCAGGCAAGGAGGTGAGGGAAAAAATCAAATGTTACTTGGCAGAGCAAACACAAGGAAAACGGACAGAAAAAAGATTAGGATCAGAAAAGAAGGAAGGAAGAATTAATAATAGTAATGAATGATGGTAGGAAAGAAATGAAGCCAAATTATTTCTAAGCACAGAAAAAAACACTATCCCCATTATTTTTTACACAGCAAAAAAGAATAACCACTAATTTTAAACATTTTTGAAAATATTGTAAAACACTGGAAAAAAACACTAGAATTCACTACAAATAGAAACTGAAAACAAGAAAGACAAATTATGAAGTAATACTATCAGAAAATGTGCCACATGAAGTTGCACAATGGGCCTCCTATAGCTGTAAACTTTAGTCCGCCCTACCTTATAATTTGGTCCTCCACTGCCACATAGTTCCAGTGATCCTATTAGTAGGGAACACAATTAGAAAATCATTTATAATTGGTATCTTATGCCGCAGGTATTGAGGTTGATTTTCCCAAATACCAACAATTTGTTTTGGAGGTAAGGAGGACAAAGAAAACTGATTTGCACATTTGGTGATCATGGGCGAAGTTACAGCACTTCTGGAAAGGGATACTTAGCAAGATTAAGCAGATAATGGGATACCACAAAAGGGTACTCATCGGAGGTGATATTGTTGGGTCTTCGTGAGGCAAAAGCAAAAGGTATGTCCAGAAACAACAGCGTGAAACTACCACCAAGCAATTAATCACTAAAGACTTGAAAAAGCCAACCCCTCCATCAATATTAAGATGGTACACACAAATGTTGAACAGAATAGCAATGGAAAAAAAAATGTATTAATCAGCACAAAATGTTTAAGCAGAGGTGGCAGCCATTGATTGATTGCTTGTAAACTGAAGCTTGCACCACCAGACCGCATAGGTTGAGAACTCTGGACTTGATGTATTAGAAGTACTTAGCATTTAATATTGACAAAAACCTAATCCTGAGCGGAGTTTGCGGAGTTATGCGGAACTCCGCAAACTTGCATGCAGCAAAGTAGGTTAGGATAAAATGCCATTCACGATAATTTTCAGTGCTGGGTGTTTGTCCACGCTGTGAAGTTACAGCAAACAGCACCATGCACAGTGTAAGCGGGCGTTGCTTCCTTTCTGCCGCTTGAGTAGATTTTCCACCCGAGCGGCAGCTTTCTCAATGTGAACGGAAGGTTTCTCAACACAAGCGGTCGCGAGCATATGCGACCACTCGCATTGATAAATTGGACCGCCTGCATTGAGAAATCTCGCCTGGCGGTTGATTTCCCAAGATCGCGATCGCCAACTCCACAATGACGAGCGCGAATGAGGAAAAATCTCACCAGGAGGTGGATTTTCCTCGCTCGTGCTCCCCAAGTTGAAGTTGATGAGCGCGAGCTCCGCATAATGCGGAGTGTGGAAAACTTCGCAAATTCTGCAAGCAGAGCGGAGTTCACCGCCCAGACTTGCAAAAAATACTGTCATGGACTGGGAATATCATAAATGTTGTGTTCTCCGAGATGGAAGGGTGGTGACATGGGAGGAAAGGGAAAGTTGGAAAGACAGGCATGAAAAAAAGGACCAGAAAAAAAGTGAAAATTGGATATTGAACTGTCCAATCAAACTGTTAATGCAACAAAAAATCACGAAAATAATAGCAGCAAAAAACCCCAGGGCAAGGTCTTGATATGCAAGAATCCAAAGCAAGATAGAGGAATATAAGACAAATTAAGGAATTCAAAGGCAGTTGTCTCAAGAAGAGTTGATTTTTTTTTAACATACTTTATTGAATGAAATGTTGCGTTGTGCGAAAGCATTGATACAGTCAATACATAGGCGGTTTGACAGGAAGCAAGTGAACATAAGTATAACTATACATTCGGATTACATTTGGAAGATAGAGGCCTCCCAAAGTGGGGTATTGACATTTTAGTATCAGTCTATTTTAGTAACTCTTTTACTGGCTAATTATGAATCAAGGTCAAGATAACAACAGTCTCGAGAAGAGTAGATGAAGATGGAGCAAGCTATGGCACGTAAGATAGAGCTGGAAAGTGACCCCTCGAATAAATCAGATAACTGTGTAGTTCATCAAAATTATAGCAAGAGAGTGAAGAACATAGCAAAAAATCATGCAACTGCATCGCAGCTTAGCTAGTTGATGATATGGACACCTTTTAAAGGAAGAAATATGATGAAGCAAGTAGGTTTCATTCTTTAAACAATAGTGGACTGTCAGCCATCTTGGAATGGTTTCATGCACAGGGAGGAAAACCTGGGATGAAATGCGGCCTGTTGGTGGAGCTAGCGCCATCAAGTGCATGTCTGGACATCATTAGTGCCTGTCCCATTAATCTCCTGTGACTTTCAACAAGTTTTTGAAGATACACTGGCCACTTTCCCTGCTCCAAAGTGCCTTTCTCAGGATGAGTGGTTCCAAAGAAAGAGTGCTAAGACATAAAGTGGGAAGAGCTTTGATGTTCTTAAAGCATATATTTCTGTCAACAACTTTAAAACCACAAACTTTACTGCCCTATATAGGCTTGTGCAGTTGTGTGCAAAGTTCAGAATTATACTAGGGAAATTAAAAGCTATATAGTTTCATATTTGTTGCAGGCAGACGGTGTTAGATCTGCCCTTTGTGTACTGCTCCTTTGAATATGTGGGGTATATGGTATATCCACAGTATTGCATTAAGTTATATTTGTTTAACATATCATTATTTTATGTATTTACTTTTTAAACTGGCTTTATTGGTATTTTCAATTCTGTCTAGACATTTACGATACAAATCTTAGTCTCATGTCACTGGTAATAGCATGTTAGTCAAAGGCTACTTGTTTAACATAACATTATCACCTACTGCCTCCTAAACCATGTGTCCATCCTTTTTAAATCATGCTCTAAATTTTCTAGTCACCTCAGTATATGAAATCAAGACTGATATTATAATCATTTGTTGGTTCACAAAGAGCATTGTGTCTGTGTTTACTGAACTATGTAGGGCAGTCATCTGACAGTAATGAACCACATATAGGTGTAAGGAGTGGAACCTGCCTTTTCACTTACCTATGATAAATGGATTAAGGTTGTCATATTGTATAACTGTTTCTGTTCCAGTAGACACCCCACCGCCATTACTGCTCCTGCACAGCTGAGCATCTCTGAGGATGCAGAGTTCTACTTCACAGTTTTCGGATGCATCACAGTGGCCAACTGTAGTCTAGCAATTATGCGTACCTTCATGTTCGCTCATGGCACAATCCGTGCTTCGTCAACCATCCATGACAGTCTGCTTCAAAGGGTTATGAAGGTAAGTGACTGCTAGGCGTGCAGCGCTTCATGCTGATACCATAAGCTTATTGTAATGCAGGCTATTCGTGGACTATAAGTGATTTCCCAACAGTTTGTGCCACTTTACAAAGACAGATTTGTAAACAAATGTTTCACAGAATGCTATAAACTGCACACACTATTTCAATGTTCTTGAAATTCCTAATCCAAGGCAGTGCTAATACAAGTCCCTGCAAAGTGTTACAGTTAGAGCTCACACAATGATAAGTACATTTACACCTCTTTCCCAAAAGCATAGATAGTGATTCAATCCAACTAATCCAAGAGCGAGAGTAGGCAATGATGGGTGACTCATCTGCTGTCACCTTCTTCTTACCAGCTAACAAGCATGGCAAAGTGTAGTTTCCTCCATTAAGTGTTTGGCTATGAAATACCTTTCTGGGAAACGCGAAGCTGGAACCCTCTTTTGAAGGCTTCAACGGGGATCCGGGACTACATCAGTTTTTGTAAGTTCCCTTACTCTAACCTCTCTTCGCACCTCTCTTGCATCAGCCCATAGAAGCATATTTTTGTATATTACAATATACAAGTGTTTATCATTCCTTTAATATCAATCGAACAGCAAACCATTGTCCATCCTTACATCGGTGAGAATGTCGCAAAATGTTTTTGCCATTCTTACCCAGCAATCCAAATAAGGAAATGCTTATATTTATTTCTGAAATTCTATGGTTCCTATTCACAAATTCATTTTTGAATACATAAAGTAGTACTACAATAACACTACTTTACTTATAAGCACTCTTCATAAAACTCTGAGCAGAAATTTGTGCCTAGGCCTTATGTGCATGGTCTCTGCTACAAGTGTGGAGCATTCCGCATGTGGAAGCCTCTGTTTTAGTAGTAAATGTGGAAGGGTCAAGGGGAGGGGAGACAATCTACAACTAAATGGGTGTAATTAAGGGGAAAACAAGAAGGGGCTTAGGGAGGCAAGCACAAATAATAGAACATGCCCGCAAAAAGAGTAAGAACATTGCTGTTCACCAAAGATACACCAAAACACACAAAATGATGGACGGAATATTGCACAATGGCAAAACATTCACCCCTAGTCACAGATCGGGTTTAATCCATCGTTATTTTGCTCACCAAGCCACCCCAGTTCAGACACCTACATCTCCTCCAGCTACTACATACAAACAGGCTCAAATCTGCATCAGTTAAGCATTACAGAAAGTCACACAACTCACATGGCCAATCACAGGACTGCAAGCCACTGTCCTAGATATCAAGATGTAGAGAATCACACTACATTTTGCTCTCTTTCTCTCTGCTTGTATGTATATATATATATATATATATATATATATATATATATATATATATATATATATATATATATATATATATATATATATATATATATATACATATATATATATATTACCTACTGGCGATAGCCAGTAGGTATATATAGTTAGGATTTTTTTCCTATGGGATTTTTGAAAATTCTATGTCGAATAACTTTGGCGTTTGAGGACAGAATTGGCTGAAATTTTCAGGAAAATGGAACATTTTGTTTCGGAGCAGCCCCTGAAAATTCGGGGGGGTTTCGTCAAGGGGGGGCCGAGAAAAAAGGGGGGTCCCAAAACGTGTTTTTCCCATGCAATTTTCCATAGGGCGGTTGGCCTCACTTTTAGCCTGAACGGCTGAATGGATTTACACCAAACTTGGCAAAATTGTAGGGACTGGTAGCCCGATGTGCCTTTGCTATGTCTCAAGATATAGGCTCCAGTGGTTTTTACGAAAATTAACTTTGAAAAATATATATTGGGCTACATTGGGCTATATATATGTTGGAGCCCAAATGTAGCCCAATGTAGCCCAATGTAGCCCAATGTAGCCCAAAGATGGCCACCAGAGACAAAAAAAACAAATGTAGCCCAAATATCAGCCAGATGTAGCCCAACTATAGCCCAATGACAGAATATCCCAGAGTGTTCTAAAGAACAACTAGAGTGCTAACAGTCCTACTTATTACAAAGTTATGGCACACCTGAAGCCATCTTGATTGGAATAAAGTGGTAACTCTTAAAACATTTAATTTAAAAAGGAACAAAATGAGGGGGTTCATTTTGCCATAGAAAGTATGATTAGCGAATATATGACGAAATCCCGCATACCATCAGTCCGCAAAAAAAATCCCGCATGTACTATTAGGCCGCAAATTAAAATAACGAAAACTTTTAGAACGAATATGCCTTTAGCATACACTAAACAACTAAACTACCCTAAACCCTAAAACACTACCCCCAGCATGACCCTACACTACACAAACAGTACAACACTACCCTAAACCCTAAAACACTACCCCCAGCATGACCCTACACTACGCAAACACTACAACACTACCCAAAACCCTAAAACACTACACCCCAGCATGACCCTACACTACGCAAACACTACAACACTACCCTAAACCCTAAAACACTACCCCCAGCATGACCCTACACTACACAAACACTACAACACAACCCTAAACCCTAAAACACTACACCCCAGCATGACCCTACACTACGCAAACACTACAACACTACCCAAAACCCTAAAACACTACCCCCAGCATGACCCTACACTACGCAAACACTACAACACTACCCAAAACCCTAAAACACTACCCCCAGCATGACCCTACACTACGCAAACACTACAACACTACCCTAAACCCTAAAATACTACACCCCAGCATGACCCTACACTACGCAAACACTACAACACTACCCAAAACCCTAAAACACTACGCCCAGCATGACCCTACACTACGCAAACACTACAACACTACCCTAAACCCTAAAACACTAGCCCCAGCATGACCCTACACTACGCAAACACTACAACACAACCCTAAACCCTAAAACACTACCCCCAGCATGACCCTACACTACGCAAACACTACAACACTACCCTAAACCCTAAAACACTACCCCCAGCATGACCCTACACTACGCAAACACTACAACACAACCCTAAACCCTAAAACACTACCCCCAGCATGACCCTACACTAAACAACCACCACAACTCTACACTACACTAACACAACACTACACTACACAACACTACACTACACTACACTACACAATCACTAACCCTCGAAAAAATTAACACAAACCCACTTACCTCTCTCGTCATCGTGGTTTTCACAACGCAAATGCATTTACCATACATGCCTTTAAAACGTAATTCTTTGTAAAGGCATGCGCGATAAATGCACATGCGTTTTGAAAAAATGCGGGATAATGGTATGCGAGGTCAATGACCTTGCTGGATAATGGTATGCGGACTGAAAGTCTGCGGGATAAAAAATGCGGGAAAATGGCTGCAAACCATGATTAGCAGCAGACTTCCCTGGTGAGCACTAGCTTTACTACAGTGATCTAATGAGCAACTAGAGTGCTAACATTCAGAATTTATGGCAAATGTGTGACACATCTGAATGCCTTCTTGATAGAACCAAAGTAAACAAGCATTGAAAATGCAATAGATCTCGCCCTCGTTTAAGTTAAAGCCATTCTGTTTGTAATGAGGTGGCTTTTTAGCTTTGCTTTTATTAGTGTTTTTAAAACTTTCATGTAAATAACATGCATATGTATGCATATATGTATATGTATGCATGCATTTATATTTATATAGATATGCAGATTATATATGTTTATATATGTATATTACCTACTGGCGATAGCCAGTGGGTATATATAGTTAGGATTTTTTCTCTATGGGATTTCTGAAAATTCTATGTCTAATAACTTTGGCGTTTGTGGACGGAATTGGCTGAAATTTTCAGGAAAATGGCACATTTTGTTTCTGAGCAGCCCCTGAAAATTTGGGGGGGGTTCGTCAAGGGGGGGGCCGAGAAAAAAGGGGGGTCCCAAAACGCGTTTTTCCCATTCATTTTTCCATAGGGCGGTTGGACTCACTTTTAGCTCGAACGGCTGAATAGATTTACATGAAACTTGGCAAAATTGTAGATATGGTTTGCCCGACGTGCCTTTGCTATGTCTCAATATATGTGCTCCAGTGGATTTTGAGAAATTAACGTTTAAAAAAATATATATATCTGTGACAGCGCTCCGGTTAGCGCCCCGGTTCGCGTACCTGACGCGTAACGGAACTTCGCGAAGCGAAGCTGATTGGCTCTCCGGTGTCTGTCAACATTCTAAACAGCCATAGAGGCGCGTCCCGGTACGCGAACCGGGCAGCTCACCGGGCAGCTCACCGGGCAGCTAACCGGGCAGCTAACCGGCAGCGTAGCTGTCAACATTGTAAACAGTCCGGAGCGGCCGCCATCTTGTCTCTCGGTAGGTTCGAGAGACAAGATGTGGTGAAAAAAGAAGGGGGAAATGAAGGAAAGGGGGCAAGGTAAACCCCTCCTGACCCCCTAGGATTGATGAGGGGGATATTAAAGTCCCCCGCGATTTTTTGCGGTAGAGGCGCTTCCCGGTACGCGAACCGAGCAGCTAACCGGCAGCGTAACGGGAGTCCGCCATCTTGTGTTTTTGGAGCGTCCGGTTCGCGTACCGGGTAGCGTCCCGGTAAGCGTAACAAGGGGAAGACCAAGAGAAACAGTAAAAAAAAAATTAAGGGAATAGATTTCCAGCAAACTTGGCAAAATTGTAGGGACTGTTAGCCCGATGTTCCTTCGCTAGGTCTCAAGATATGTGCTCCAGTGGATTTTGAGAAATTAACGTTCAAAAAAAGATATATATCTGTAAGCGCGCTCCGGGCAGCGCCCCGGTTCGCGTACCTGACGCGTAACGGAACTTCGCGAAGCGAAGCTGATTGGCTCTCCGGTGTCTGTCAACATTCTAAACAGTCTGGAGCGGCTGCCATCTTGTCTCTCGGTAGGATCGAGAGACAAGATGTGGTGAAAAACGAAGGGGAGAATGAAGGAAAGGGGGCAAGGTAGACCCCTCCTGACCCCCTAGGATTGATGAGGGGGATATTAAAGTGCCCCGCGGGGGAAAAAATAAAAATTTTCGCAGTAGAGGCGCGTCCCGGTACGCTCACCGGGCAGCTCACCGGGCAGCTAACCGGGCAGCTAACCGGCAGCGTAGCTGTCAACATTGTAAACAGTCCGGAGCGGCCGCCATCTTGTTTCTCGGTAGGTTTGAGAGACAAGATGTGGTGAAAAACGAAGGGGGAAATGAAGGAAAGGGGGCAAGGTAAACCCCTCCTGACCCCCTAGGATTGATGAGGGGGATATTAAAGTCCCCCGCGGGGCAAAAAAAAATAAAAATTGCGATTTTTCGCAGTAGAGGTACGCGAACCGGGCAGCTAACCGGCAGCGTAACGGGAGTCCGCCATCTTGTGTTTTTGGAGCGTCCGGTTCGCGTACCGGGTAGCGTCCCGGTAAGCGTAACAAGAGAAACAGTAAAAAAATAAATAATGGAATAGATTATCAAGAAAACTTTGAAAAATTGTAGGGACTGTTTGTTTGATGTGCCTTTGCAAGGCCTCAAGATATGTGCACGTGTGGATTTTGGCTAATTAAGGTTAAAAAAGATATATATATCTGTAAGCGTGCTCCGGCGCGCTTACGTTACGGGTTTTGTTTGCGCTGCAGAGCCGATACGTCACGGTTATGCGACGTGTCATGAGGCGTCTCACGTGGCTACGTGATACGTCACGTAATAAAGAATATATTTTACAGATATAGATATTAGCTTTTAAAAAACCAATGAAATTCACTGAAAAAACCATAGGTTATAGACCATATATAGTTAGGAATTAGCATTTACAAACCCTTGAAAATTCACTGAAAAAACCATAGGTTATAGACCATATATAGTTAGGAATTAGCATTTAAAAAACCTTTTTTTACTCACACAAAACCATTGAAATTGCATATATAGTTAGTTAGTTGCACTAACTATATATCGCGCACCCGCAATCCACTGCTGATCATGTCACATATTACATCATTCATGACATGGTCAGTGACATCAGTTAACCTATGGTTTTTTCAGTGAATATATATATATATATATATATATATATATATATATATATATATATATATATATACATACATATATATTACCTACTGGCGGTCGCCAGTAGGTATATATAGTTAGGATTTTTTCTCTATGGGATTTTTGAAAATTCTATGTCTAATAACTTTGGCGTTTGTGGACGGAATCGGCTGAAATTTTCAGGAAAATGGCACATTTTGTTTCCGAGCAGCCCTTGAAAATTTGGGGGGGGTTCGTCAAGGGGGGGCCGAGAAAAAAGGGGGGTCCCAAAACGTGTTTTTAACATTGAGTTTTCCATAGGGCGGTTGGCCTCACTTTTAGCCCGAACGGCTGAATGGATTTGCACGAAACTTGGCAAAATTGTAGGGACTGGTAGCCCGATGTGCCTTTTGTAGGTCTCAATATATGTGCTCCAGTGGATTTTGAGAAATTAACGTTCAAAAAAAGATATATATCTGTAACAGCGGACTGGGCAGCGCTCCGGTTCGTGGACTTTTCGCGGTACGGAGCTTTGTGAAGCGAAGCTGATTGGTTCTCCGGCGTCTGTCAACATTCCAAACAGTCCGTAGCGGCCGCCATCTTGTCTCTCGGTAGGATCGAGAGACAAGAGGAGGCCAAAGCGAAGGGGCAAATGACCATAAGGGGCATAGTAGATCCTCGCTGACCCCCTAGGTTTGATGTGGAGGTTTTAAAAGGGTCCCGCGGGGCAAAAAAAGATAATAATAATAATAATCGAACGGCTGAATGGATTTGCACGAAACTTGGTAAAATATCAGGGACTGGTAGCCCGATGTGCCTTTGCTAGATCTCAATATATGTGCTCCAGTGGATTTTGAGAAATTAACGTTCAAAAAAAGATATATATCTGTAACAGCGCTCCGCTTCGCGTAACGGAGGTTTGCGAAGCTGATTGGTTCTCCGGCGTCTGTAAACATTGCAAACAGTCCGTAGCGGCTGCCATCTTGTCTCTCGGTAGGATCGAGAGACAAGAGGAGGCCAAAGCGAAGGGGCAAATGACCATAAGGGGGCATAGTAGATCCTCCTTGACCTCGTAGGTTTGATGTGGAGGTTTTAAAAGGGCCCCGCGGGGCAAAAATAATAATAATAATAATAATCGAACGGCTGAATGGATTTGCACGAAACTTGGCAAAATTGTAAGGACTGGTAGCTCGATGTGCCTTTGCTAGGTCTCAATATATGTGCTTCAGTGGATTTTGAGAAATTAACGTTCAAAAACAAGATATATATCTGTAACAGCGCTCTGCTTCGCGGAGATAAAATTATATCTGTATTACCTAGCTGTTGCTAACACCAGTTAGCGACGGCTAGTAGGAGATAGCGACCATCTTGGGCCCCACTTTGCATGTGAGTGATATTTATCACTAATGACATGCAAAGTGGGCATGCCAAGATGTTAGCGACTGGAAACAGTCGCTAACATCGCTATCTCCTATTATCAACTTTTGGAAATATTCGCGATAAGCGCGAATATCTCCAAAAGCTAGCACCTGCCCTGAGCAGTTCTTAGCCATGTTATCCAATGGGAGGTGGATAACATGGCTAAGAGCATTAGCTCGGTAATGCATGAATATCGCTGAGTTTTCAGCGATATTAATGCATTGCGGTCGTTTTTTATCGTATTTGCGATAAACCTTGATAATAGCAAGGTTTATCTGCGATAATTTCTGACGATGCTTAGCGGTAAAAAAATCGTTGCTAAGCATCGTTAGGGATAAATATCGCTTAACTTTGGTAATATGCCCCAACGTCTGTTAACGTTCGATTCGAAGGAAATCAGGAAGTGTTGAAAAACATTGTCTGCGCCATCTTGTCTTTTTTCAAATGCCACACTTTTGTCGTGCACGGCAGCCATTTTAGATGCCTTGATGTCCACTCTGTGCACGCTGTCGATCCTTAGCATGGCTCCCCACCCTCGCAAGCATCTCCCCCAGGCAGTGGTCACCCCCGCTCTCTGTCTTATGCATGGGTAATAAACCTCCCCCCATCTGCGCTGCTCTTCCCTGAGAATCACACCCTGTGCCCGCCCGACACCTCCCTTTCGCCCTATTCACTACCGCACCCTCTGACACTCCTTTTCCTCTGTGTCCGATTGTCCAGGCCGGTCCTAGAGTATCAGCTAGCCCTGCAGATGTAGTTTATGGCCCCAGCTGTAAAGAATCGCCCCTCTTCAAAGGAGTTATAGTAGATCAAGGCCCACACTCGATGAGATCCGTCACAGCAGACGCGTTCCTATTATCTGAAAACCATCCTGTATTGTGATTGGGGAGGGGACCGAGCCTGAAGCGGAAGATTCCAGGGATGACTCTTTGTACATCAAAGTTTTTACAATTATGTGTCACATTAAAAATATATAGCACTCCGACAAAGTAGTAAGATTATAAAACTTTAATAACTTATAAATATATACAAGAAAACAAAAACAGTAATAACATATAAACATTTTTAGGGAAAAACAACGAAGTAGCGGTCGGCTGTGCGAAAAGTCCCAACGCAGCACAACGTCCAGATTTCCGGCGTGGGGCGTCGCGGGGGGTGGGTCATCAGTAGCAAACTGTTGTGCGAATAGTTCCAAGGCAGCAGAACGATGGCACCAAGGTGATGTCCAGTAAGTTGCCGCACTGGTTTTGGTATCCTACAATGCTGCTCCGAATAACGGCGTGGGGCGCCCCGGGGGAGGCGGCGTGAACGGGCCTCTCCAGGTGGAGTGTCATCTGTTGTAGTGGGGCGCCCCTTTACCGTTTCAGTTGCCATTCCGTCCGTTTTTGGTCCACTGTGTCAAAAGCCGCAATTCAGCTGAGTTGCGCCCACTCTTGCGGTGCAGCGATAGGCGGCTGTCACAGGACTCTCAAAATGGCGGCAGGCTGTTTCCTTTTTGGACCTGGTCCACTGAAATGGCCCTGGGACACCTTGGAAATCGGACGCTTGCCTGCTAGGTCTTGGACCCCATTCTCGAAAGCGTCCCCTCCGCCTTGAGGATTCATCAAAAGTTTTGGGGGCCCCCGACTCCTGTAGGCTTCTGGTGGGGAGCGGTTGCCATGATTGCTCGCGGAATGACCACGACGGAGCTACGAGATGGTGGTGCTCTCATGCTGACGCCAGCTTCAGTCTGAAACATCCAGAAACAAGGTGGGGCTTTCATCGTTTGGGAAAAAAAAAAAGTTTTCATCCAATGAAAAGTGTTGTTTTTAGGTCATATGATCAAGCCTTCCATCATTAGGAAACCAAAAGTAAAATGAACCAATGAAAAGTTTTATAAACAAGTCACATGACCTGTTATGCGGCATAGGGTATAAAATGCGGAGAAAATACGTTGGCACGTGAGGCGGCGTCAGTAGCGGACCGATGTGCGAATAGGCCGAAGGCAATACAACGCGCCAAGATCCGGATGGCACCGAGGTGGTGTCCAGCAAGTTGCAGCACTGGTGTGGCCATCCTACAATGCTGAAAGTCGGCGTGGGGCGCCCCGTTGGCCTGTGAGTTTGCGTCAGTAGCGGACCGATGTGCGAATAGGCCGAAGGCAGCACAACGCGCCAAGATCCGGATGGCACCGAGGTGGTGTCTAGTAAGTTGCCGCACTGGTGTGGCCATCCTACAATGTTGAAAGTCGGCGTGGGGCGCCCCGTTGGCCTGTGAGATGGCGGCAGTAGCGGACCGATGTGCGAATGGGGCCAAAGGCAGCGCAACAATATTTTCGGAATAGAAGACACCACAAGGCGCTGAGATGCCAAGATCCGGATGGCACCGAGGTGGTGTCTAGCAAGTTGTGGCACTGGTGTGGCCATCCTACAATGGTAAAAGTCGGCGTGGGGCGCCCTGTTGGCCTGTGAGATGGTGTCAGTAGCGGACTGATGTGCGAATGGGGCCAAAGGCAGCGCAACAATATTTTCTGACTGACACCACAAGGCGCTGAGATGCCAAGATCCGGATGGCACCGAGGTGATGTCTAGCAAGTTGCTGTACTGGTGTGGCCATCCTACAATGGTAAAAGTCGGCGTGGGGCGCCCTGTTGGCCTGTGAGATGGTGTCAGTTGCGGACCGATGTGCGAATGGGGCCAAAGGCAGCGCAACAAGATTTTCTGTATGGAAGATACCACTAGGCGTTGAGATGCCAAGATCCGGATGGCACCGAGGTGATGTCTAGCAAGTTGCTGTACTGGTGTGGTCATCCTACAATGCTGAAACTCGGCGTGGGGCGCCCCATTAGCCTGTGAGATGGCGTCAGTAGCGGACCGATGTGTGAATAGGCCGGAACCAGCACAAGGCGCCAAGATCCGGATGTCACCGTGGTGGTTTCATAGTTGAGAGGCACTTCATCTGCAGTGGGGCGCCGAGATCCGGATGGCACCGAGGTGATGTCTAGCAAGTTGCTGTACTGGTGTGGTCATCCTACAATGCTGAAACTCGGCGTGGGGCGCCCTATTAGCCTGTGAGATGGCGTCAGTAGCGGACCGATGTGTGAATGGGGCAAAGGTAGCGCAAGAATATTTTCTGAATAGAAGACACCACAAGGCGCTGAGATGCCAAGATCCGGATGGCACCGAGGTGGTGTCTAGTAAGGTGCACTGGTGTGGTCATCCTACAATGCTGAAACTCGGCGTGGGGCGCCCCATTAGTCTGTGAGATGGCGTCAGTAGCGGACCGATGTGCGAATAGGCCGAAGGCAGCACAACGCGCCAAGATCCGGATGTCACCGTGGTGGTTTCATAGTTGAGAGGCACTTCATCTGCAGTGGGGCGCCGAGATCCGGATGGCACCGAGGTGATGTCTAGCAAGTTGCTGTACTGGTGTGGTCATCCTACAATGCTGAAACTCGGCGTGGGGCTCCCCATTAGCCTGTGAGATGGCGTCAGTAGCGGACCGATGTGCGAATAGGCCGAAGGCAGCACAACGCGCCAAGATCCGGATGTCACCGTGGTGGTTTCATAGTTGAGAGGCACTTCATCTGCAGTGGGGCGCCGAGATCCGGATGGCACCGAGGTGATGTCTAGCAAGTTGCTGTACTGGTGTGGTCATCCTACAATGCTGAAACTCGGCGTGGGGCGCCCCATTAGCCTGTGAGATGGCGTCAGTAGCGGACCGATGTGCGAATAGGCCGAAGGCAGCACAACGCGCCAAGATCCGGATGTCACCGTGGTGGTTTCATAGTTGAGAGGCACTTCATCTGCAGTGGGGCGCCGAGATCCGGATGGCACCGAGGTGATGTCTAGCAAGTTGCTGTACTGGTGTGGTCATCCTACAATGCTGAAAGTCGGCGTGGGGCGCCCCATTAGCCTGTGAGATTGCGTCAGTAGCGGACCGATGTGCGAATGGGGCCAAAGGCAGCGCAACAATATTTTCTGAAGAGAAGACACCAAAAGGCGCTGAGATTCCAAGATCCGGATGGCACCGAGGTGGTGTCTAGCAAGCTATGCAGTTGAGTTGTGTGCGCACTTGCGGCGAATAGGTCGAAGGCAGCATAACAATGTTTTCTGAATAGAAGACACCACAAGGCGTTGAGATTCGGTTACCACCGAGGTGATGTCTAGCAAGTTGCCGCACTGGTGTGGCCATCCTACAATACTGCTCCGAATAACGGCGTGGGGTGCCCGAAGGGGGGGGGGAGGCGGCGTGAACGGGCCTTCCTAGGTGGAGGCTCGTCTGCTGTAGTGGGGCGCCCCTTTACCGTTTCAGTTGCCATTCAGCTGAGTTTCGGCTGCTCTTGATGCTACAGCGACAGGCGGCTGCAACAGGACTCTCAAAATGGCGGCCTGTTCTTTGGATTTGGGCCTGGTCCACTAAAATGGCCCTGGGACACCTTAGAACTCGGACGCTCGATTTTTTCTTCCTTTCCTGTACATGCAATAAAAGGTAAATGCCCGGTACGTTACACGCTTCATCTGCCACGATGAACTCTCCAGAGGAACCGAAAAAAAATATAGTTATTGTAACTATACCATGCATCGTCATATGGAGAGGTGGCACCAATTAATTATAGTGCTGCATAAAAGAGAGATTTGGAGGAGAACCCCTGACCTGCTAGTACATTCATCAAAGAAGTGGCACTGACAGCATCAGAGGCAAGGGAAACGGTCCCAAATATTTAGAAGAACTTTGGAAAGATTAAAATGACATGTTTAGATTGTGGCAAATTAATTTCATGTGGACAGATGAGTGTTACTCTAATAAATACAGCATATGAACATCATCATAGTCGATGGTTGGTAGAGACATTTTGACTATATCCTGGACCTGCCCGTCCTCGCCCAAAATGGCGCCGGAATAAATGGGACTCGTAACTCCTTGTTGTGTACTGGTTGCAGAACCTTGAAATCACGAGATACGTATGCAGTTTTGAAGCACATGGCGGGTGGGGACGAGAATTGATTGAATATTTCGACATCCCTATTGATATTAAGTTCTGATGTGTTATTGATTACTGTACTATTGAAAGTTCGAATTAACGTCACCCATGGTACTTGCCCGCAAATGTATATCTAGATAATTTTATTGTAACTGGCCCTGTCGTATTTTAATTATAAAATGTACGTCCACCTATTCCGTAACTGTTAGACACCTTAGTTCTTGCAACCTAATGGCCCGCCCGTTACGTTCCTCTACAGTGTAAATGTCTACTCATCATATACGATTACAGTTTGCTCCGTGGCCGGCCCACGTGGTTATAGGCTCGTATTTGTATAATGAAATTTTCACAATAAAGGTTTTTAAAAGAAAACATGGTAGTAGTATATACATTGGTAAAGTTTTTAATAATAGTCACTGTTTTAGAATCATTAAAAGGCAAGTGAAATAAAGCAGACCAATTACATGAAGGGTAAAAGGTATAATACGAAGGAACGCAGTAAAGATAAATGGTCAAGGGCTGTTGTGTTTTCTATTCCTGCAACATAAAGTGATCGATAAGAATCTCATATTCAGGCGTATCGGCGACTAAGACAGCAGGTCGACCTTCTTTTGCTCAACGGCTCCGTCATGGGACGAAGAAACGCTCTTTTTCTCGAAAAAAGAATATATTTTACTTGCAGGACAGTTGTAAATTTTCCGGGAAAGTACATTAGCCTGGAACATTATAACATATATTTAAGAAAAAATAATGTTCGGAAGTAATAAAAAGCGTAATTTTTAGGTCATATGACCAAGCCTTTCATCATTAGAATAAGAAAAGTAAAATGAACCAATGAAAAGTTTTATTAACAAGTCACATGACTTGTTATGCTTACGTTACGCGCTGCGCGCCCCGGATGACTTCCGGATGCGCTAACGCAGCGCGTCATATGACGCATTACGCGACAACGCAGGTCTAGAATATAGTCAAAATGTCTCCACCAACCAGCTGTCGGAACACAACCCCTTTCAGCAGGCTAAATAGTTCTGTTAAATGACAACAGAAGGGACAGGCAACAAGAACCATCAGTCAAAGAGGGGAGGGCTAGTTCTTCTCTACCGGGTTACATTGGGGCGCTACCGGAACTGATCGAATTGGTAGTCTACAGTGTTTCTGGATGTTTCAGACTGAAGCTGGGGTTAGCATGAGAGCAGTACCATTTCGTAGCTCCATAGTGGCCATTCCGCAACCAATCATGGCAGCCGCTCTTTATCGTTATTTTGGGTGGGGTGGGTGGCGGAGCCGAGCTGTTTTGCAGCCATCATTGTGTGGAGTTCAGTTCATTTCACTAGTTTTGTATTTGTCATGAGGGGTTGTTCCTAATGTTTCTATTTTAGCGAGGTCAAAAAGAGATCCCATTAGTGGCCAACTGATTTTGCTCGATTCCTTTTCTTTTTTTTTTTTACACGATTTTTCGTTATCTGCAAAGACTAAACAGAGTATTGCGACTCTGTGTTTGTTTGTAAATAGAGAATGAACCAAAGAGAACCAATTCTAAAACAGTAAATACTTGGATAACAATCAATCAAATGGAGAGAGAAGCAGGCACGACGTATTACAACGGGGGCAAAGGCCTGCGTTAACTACCCTTCACTATGTGCAAAGAGAGAGTACTCCTAATAGAAATGAGGGGGGGGGCACCATTCAAAGCAGATCAGTGTGCATAAACACGAAAATGTTTTCACTTACCACGTACTTGACATTCGACAGCTTATGATATTTGCTATTAAAAAACCATTGAAATTCACTGAAAAAACCATAGGTTATAGACCATATATAGTTAGGAATTAGCATTTACTAAACCTTGAAAATTCACTGAAAAAACCATAGGTTATAGACCATATATAGTTAGGAATTAGCATTTAAAAAACCTTATTTTACTCACACAAAACCATTGAAATTCCATATATAGTTAGTTGCACTAACTATATATCGCGCACCCGCAATCCACTGCTGATGATGTCACATATTACATCATTCATGACATGGTCAGTGACATCACTGATGACATCACTGATGACATCTCAAATGACATCACTGATGACATCACTGATGACATCTCATTTGACATCAATGACCACATCACTGACGATATCATTCATGTGACAATACAATGCATCTCCTCATATTTTAATATAACCTCTGTTTCACCCAGTGTTAAATACAGAGTATAATTTTTGAAACCATTGACACACCAATACTAGTTACTACATATGTACTCACTGATTCCTACGTCTACACACACATTCACTCATTCACCCATACAATCATTCATACATACAATCACTCATCTTTACAACACTATCATATGCACTCATACACCTATACAGACACACACACTCTGCCACTCATCCATGGAGTTACTCACACACCTAGTCAGTCCTGTAAAGAATCAATCACACTTCCATTTTCTTGTCTATACAGTTAAACATAGAGCACCTTACATTTTCAAACATATACTAACACATACTTACTTTCTTATACAATCATTGATACAAGTACACATTGATCTGCACAGAGTCACACACCTCCCAGCCAGCCACACACACACTCAGTCTCCCATACAAATACTTGGACAATCAATCAATAACCCATATAGTTAATCATATAGCTACTGATCAACACATGCAGCAGTTTACAGAACAACAGACATAATGATGCACAAATTAAGACAGTTTAGTCACTAACCCATGCACTCAGTGAGACACATTTAATCACTCAGTCATACAGTCAGTCATGCACCTACTAAATCCTTCGTCCAGACACTTACACATCCACTCATTCTTCAATATGTAAGACATATTTAAACTTTACAGAAACAAAAAATCACTGGATGTTGTTATCAGTCATGTCATCAGTGATGTCATTTGAGATGTCATCAGTGATGTCATCAGTGATGTCACTGACCATGTCATGAATGATGTAATATGTGACATCATCAGCAGTGGATTGCGGGTGCGCGATATATAGTTAGTGCAACTAACTATATATGGAATTTCAATGGTTTTGTGTGAGTAAAATAAGGTTTTTTAAATGCTAATTCCTAACTATATATGGTCTATAACCTATGGTTTTTTCAGTGAATATATATATATATAAATATATATATATTCACTGAAAAAACCATAGGTTTTACACCAGTTATAGTTAGCTGGGAATTTTACTCGCATAAAACCATTGAAATTCCCACGTTATAGTTAGTTGGACTCACTATAACTTGCGCGTGCAATGCACTGCTGATGACGTCACATATTACATCACTCATGACATGGTCAGTGACATCACTCATGACATCACTGATGACACCATCCAGTGAATGTGTGTCTTTCTGAAAAATAAATAATAGTGAGTAATGTTTAAATATTTAAATATATGTATTAATGTAACACTTTGTGTATAAGTGGCTGCATGGGTTGGTGTGTAGCTACATGTGTAGGTATGTGGGTTATTAGATGTTTTTCTTAGTATCAGTATAAGTGTTTGTATGGTTTGGTGGGAGTATTACTTAGCACATAGATGCATGAATGACTGACTCTCTGTTTGTATGTGTTTTCAATACAGCACATGTACAGGACTGTATGGGTGGATGAGTGTGTATATGTGTATGTTAGTGAGTGAATGACTGTCTCACTAGTGTCTTTATCAGTAACTACATATGTTTTAATGTAGTATATGTGAATATTGATGTATATAAGTGAGTATATGTGAGAGTGAGGGATTGTAAGAGTTCCTTTTTAAATTAGTATGTGTTTCTATAAGTGATTGTTTAAGAGAGTAAGTATGTGTAAGTTTCCTTAAAAGTAAAGTGGTAGTGTGTGTATAACTGTATATGCAAATAAATGGATGTTTAATAGTTTATTTGCATGTGTGAGTATGTGTGACAGTATCTTTTGGATGACTGTCGGTGTGTAACAGGATGTATAGGTGTATCACTACATATGATGAGTGAGTATATGTATGACTGACTACATAGAACTGTTGGTGAATGAGTGGATGTGTATATAGATGGTGGAATTACTGAATTGGTTGTTGTAACTGGTATGGGTATCTCCATTTTTTTGAAAATTTTAGTTTCTATTTTTGAATATGTGTTTCAAGGGTTACATTACAGTGAAAGGAGGTCTGTCACTCTGTCACAAGGATGGTGTCATCAGTGATGTCATGAGGGATGTCACTGACCATGTCATGAGTGATGTAATATGTGACGTCATCAGCAGTGCAAGTTATAGTGAGTCCAACTAACTATAACGTGGGAATTTCAATGGTTTTAAGCGAGTAAAATTCCCAGCTAACTATAACTGGTGTAAAACCTATGGTTTTTTCAGTGAATTTAATAGGTTTTTTAAATGCTAATTCCTAACTATAACTGGTGTGAAACCTATGGTTTTTTCAGTGAATTTCATCGTTTTTTTAATAGCAAATCTCTATAGGTATGAAATAATATTTTTTATAATGAATTTTATATTGTATAAATATGTAATTTTTTTATTTTTATTTTTTTATTTTTGTAATATTTTTTGCCCGGAGCGCTCCCGGGGCGCACGGGTAAGCGCAATGTTACGGCACGCCCCGGGGCGCGTACCGGTGAGCGTCCTGTTAGCGCTATTCCCGCGAATGAAAACAACATCGTGACGTATCGCGTAGCCGCGTGATGCGTCATATGACGCACTGCGTAAGCGCACCCGGAAGCACGCGATCGCATACGATTGCGCAACGTAAGCGCCCCGACGAGCTTACGCTACGTGCCCCGGGGCGCGTAGCATAAGCGCGTCAAGCCATGTGACTTTAAAATAACACTTTTCATTGGTTCAGAACATTTTTTTTCCAAATATTGAGAAACCCACCCATTTCTCTCACTATTGCTTTGTACTTGGAGAGAGCAATAGGTGTTCTTTGCATTATCTGCTTCTCAAAGTTTCCTGATCTACAGCAATGGCTGCAAGGGAGTCATCCAGCAGTGATTCTGATGTTTTTTTGCCTGAATACCCTCCTCACCACAAAACAAAGGACCAGTTCATTTGGAAATTTTTTTACATCCCTGAAGGAAAAAAAAAGGTTAATGCTGCTAAGGTAACCTGCAAGATATGTGGCAGTATTTTATCCAGAGGCAATCCTAATAAAAAATATAGCTTTGGAAATGCCAATTTAATTAGGCATGTCCAGAGAAGACACCCAAAAAACTATGCCAGGGAGAGTATGAGGGACCTGGCACGGAATTTACCAAGAGATGGCAGCAGCACCTCCACTGGTGGAGCAACACCTTCAGGAACACCACGTGGAAGAATGGTCCCTAACGTGCAGCCGGTGTTTGCAGGCATAAAATTTCTATGCGTGGACTGTGATGAACTGCTTTGTTATGGGGAGCAGAGCGTTGAACTCATTGCTATAAAGAGACAAGAACACCGCTGCCCTCCCCGTCCCTAATTTTTCAAAATTTTTTGCTCCTGTTGAGCAGTTTTGGAATCCCTGTTTTTGTTTTTCCCCTGAAAAAAATCCCAAAAAAATATAAAATCGTTTTAAAAAAGTAAAAAAATATATAAATAAAGAAAAAGAAAAAGAAAAAGTTCTTTTCAGAACTACCTCCAATTTATAAAAAAATGCTACATTTTTTAAAAACTCTGTCATTCTTTTTTCTCCATGGTACGCTCCCCGGTGCACGTACCGGGCGCTCCCACCGTGAAAATCCCGCGGGACCCTTTTATGGCCCCTACATCAAACCTAGGGGGTCAGTGGGGGTGTACCCTGCCCCCTTTTGGTCATTTCCCCCTTTTGTTTTTAGCCACCTCTTGTGTCTCGGTCCTACCGAGACACAAGATGGCGGCTGCTCCGGACTGTTTCGAATGTTTACAGACACCCGAGAGCCAATCAGCTTCCCGTGCGCAAGTCGCGGGGCGCGCCCGGAGCGCTCCCTGGTGCACGTACCGGGGGACGGCTATAGATATATAAATTTTTTGGAACCTAAATTACTCAAAATCCTCTGGAGCACATATCTTAAGACATAGCAAAGGCACACCGGGCTACCAGTCCCTACAATTTTGCCAAGTTTGGTGAAAATCCATTGAGCCGTTCGAGCTAAAAGTGCCACCGACCGCCCTATGGAAATTAACATGGGGAAAACACGTTTTGGGACGCCCCTTCTATCTCGGCCCCCACTTGACGAATCCCCCCCAAATTCTCAGAGAAGGAGCGGAGCGCCGCGAGGCAAAGTTGCTAAAAAATTCAGGCCGATTCCTCAACCGGCGCCAAAGTTATTCCAAATAGAATGTTGCGATTTCCCTATGGAAATCAATCCTAACTATAACTACCTACTGGCGACCGCCAGTAGGTAATATATATATATATATATATATATTTAGAAGCAAACACTTGCTTTTAAACAGGTCAAGCATCTATTCCCTACAACTTAACGAACTTGTCACGTAAAGATAATAATAACGAGTCTTTTGAAATATCAAAGAGACTGCTTGGAAAATTACACCCCAGACAATCGACCTCTTTGTCTAAGAATGTAAAAACGAGCAGCCCTACGTCTGGAAAAAGCGGAAAGCATGTTCGCAAAAAACGTGTCTGTCTCAAATGGGACAGTAAACAAAACAAGTACATCTAAAACCCTCAATCCAAGCATAAAACAACTATTCAAACAAATGGAAAAATTACTGCGAAAATAAATCTCACGCAGCTAGGAAATTATCACGCTAGAAAAATACATCGAATTGGGGCTAGTACCACGAGGACTGCGAATCTTTACTCTGCCCAATCACCCAGATACCAGTGCGGAAATGTTGGAAGAATGGGGGCAAAACAACATGGACTGCTCACGCAGAATGATCCTAATCATAATCAACCATGCAAAAAAGAATGTGGAAGATCTACACATAAAAATAAAAGATTTGGAAGATCAAATACAAGCCCTAGGAGAAAGTGAAGATACAATGAAAAACTTGCACCAAACAATGGAGAAAAATCTGGATAAACATGACGAAGAGATTCAAGAAAGAAAACAACGCAAATTCAGACGTGATGAGTCTGATTTTGCCAATGGGACAATTTTCACCTTTGCGAAACGTTTTGATACTTTTAAAAAACAACAGTACGCAAACCCTCAACCCATGGATAATGACACCATTCTCAGTGAAACAGAATCAGAAGTCCGTGATGGCGAACAAACATCTGTAGGGGCAAAGAAATGTTCTTTTTTAGAGGAAATGCAAATCCTCTACAAGGATCAACAGTATCCAAAGACAAGAGGAAGAGGACGGGGAAATTCACAAGTGAGAGGAGGAGGAAGAGGACAAATGGCGAACCAAAGCCAAGGAGGAAAACCAGGAGAGGCCGCAAATCAAAGGTATCCCCTGCGAAACAGGACAGCACTAAAGAAGTAACCACAACTAAACCAACGAAAACGGATCCAAATGTGGTTATCAACTTGTCAAATTACACACTAACAGAATCGGAATGCACATTGCTGAAAAAGGGTCTTACCTTTTGTCCCGACAAACATCAGGATGAGGTTGAAACAAGAATTGATGTATATAAATACATTAGAAAATTAAAATTAAAGAAATTCTTCGAAAAAAAAGAAACTGTGAAAGAATTGAAGGAACATCTACTGAATGTAATTCCGAGACAAACCAAGAACAATTTATAGTGGGTGATGTACCAAGCATAGGAACAGCTTATGAACTGGCCCACCAACTTGAAGAAACTGAATACACTGACACTCAAGTAATCTCTGAAATGGGAATACCAACAAATTCATGTTCCAAAACAAACCTCAAAAGTAAATCCCGATTCTGTCCTGTCCTATACCCTGGCAACCGCATAGACACTTACCACGATCTAGTTGTGGCAGAACTGGAAGTGATGAATAACACACTGACAAAAAAAGAAAATGTAACAAAAAAGGAACGTCTATCCTTGAAAGCACTTGAAACAAATCCTCTAATTGAAATAAAACCGGCAGACAAAGGGGGGAACATAGTTATCCTGAACAAAACAGACTATGTTGAGGAAGCCAACCGTCAATTAGACAATGTGATAAACTACAAACAACTACAACGAAATCCATCTGTTGACATAATGACCAAACTACATAAATTAATTCAAGAATGGCAAGAAAAGGGATTGATCAGTAAGGAGGAAGCAAAATGCCTCACTGTAACACATCCAATAATCCCTACCATATACTTCTTGCCAAAGATTCATAAAACACTAATTAACCCACCAGCCCGACCAATATTATCAAGTTGTGGCTCCTTGTGTGAAACTGTAGCATCATATGTATTTTTGGCACCGATTGTCCCCATTCTTAATTCATTCATCAAAGATACCGGTGATTTTCTAAGGATAATCATGGAGACTGAATGGTATTCTGACTATTGGCTAGCTACCATAGATGTCGTTTCGTTGTACACGTCAATACAACACGACATAGGCCTAACAGCAATCAAATATTTCTTGAAACAAAGACCAATATCTGAATTGAGACATACCAACATGCTGTTAACTATGATAACTTTTTGCCTAACTAACAATGTATTCCTTTTTAACAAAAACTTTTATGAACAAATATGCGGTGGTGCCATGGGCGTTTCCTTCCCTCCAAGCTATGCTAACCTCACCATGGGTTGGTGGGAGAAAAACATAGCTTGGAGAGAAGAGAACGAAAACTACACCACGGACGTGGTATTGTGGCTTAGGTTCATAGATGACCTGTTCCTCCTCTGGAAAGGTCCAAAACAGAAACTGATAGAGTGTATACAAATACTTAATCAAAATTAAGTGGGACTAAAATTCACTTTCAACATCCAGCAAACAGAAATTGACTTTTTAGACACTAAGGTCTATGTGAAAAACAACAAATTAGAGACAACAGTATTCAGAAAGAAAACCTCTACGAACAGTGTGCTACACGGCACGAGCTTCCACCCTACATCATTAAAACAAAGCATTCCATATGGCGAATTTTTACGCATGAAACGTAACTGCTCTGAACCATCAGAAATGGAAAATAAGTTCAAGGAAACCAAAGATCGTTTCACCAATCATGGATATAAACACAAAGACATACTACGAGGTGAAAAAAGAGCAAGGGCGAAAACAAGAACTGAAACCCTCATACCAAAGGACAAAACAAATACGAAAGTAGATGATGACAAACCACGACTGATTCTCACCTATTCAAAGGAAAGCTTCAAAATACGACATATCCTAACAAAATATTGGAGTGTCTTAAAAAAAGATACAGAAATAGGATCATTGATAGGAGACAGACCACTGATCACATTTCACAAAGCTCCTTCAATCCAAGACACGTTGGTAAACAGTCATTTCAAAAAAGACAAACTTATTACTTGGCTGGACAAACGACAACTAGGCTTTACCAAATGCCAATCATGCAAGGCATGTACAATTGGTCAGAATCTAAAATCTCTGAAAGACTCAAAAGGAAGAATCTTTGAAATAAAAGACAAAATAACTTGTGACTCACAGTTTGTGGTTTATCAACTTCAATGCTACTGCGGTCTAAAATACATTGGCTCAACTATATGTCCTTTGAAAAAGAGGATACTTGAACATATCCGATCAATTCAAAACAATGATCACAGCTATGCCATTGTGAAACATCTGAAAAGCCATCCAGGAAAAACCTTGAAAGATATAAAATATGCGGGAATTGCAATGATAAAAGAAAATGAACGTGGTGGAGATAGAAATAAAAAACTAAAACAACTTGAATCTAAGCTAATAATAAGATTCAAAACCCGGAACCCATGGGGATTGAATGCGGATGAGGAAATGTATGTACATCTCTGAAACTGTGAAGAATCATGAACAATTAAAGACTCATTGTCAATATTGATGTCGAAAATGAACAGTAACCCGATTGAACTTGAACTTGGACCTGTATGAATTTGGACTATTACAATCTGCACTCTGTTGAATATAAGCTCGAAAGACATGTTAAATAATGTTATAGAACTAATTGGCACCCTAGCCCAGACAGACCAGGAGATCGACATGGACGATTCAAGGGGACAATAAGTAAACAAAGGCACTAAGCCAAGATTGCTCAAAGACACTTAGTCACAACCAAAACGAGAACAAACACGCGCTTCCAAGATGCTAAATTAGGATTTCATCCTAACAATTACACTCAGTTAATAGACACTATTGTACAGTGAGTTTAATAATGTCTCATATTGTCTCAAAAATGTCGAACACAGGCCTGCCAAAAGCTAAGGATGAGCCTTAAAAAACGGGCATTTATTAAAAACTACCAAACCCATAATGCAACGTAACACTGCCATATGGTGTTTATGGTATAAATAGGTGAAAGAAACATAGGACAAATGTTTGTTAACCGTGACCAGGGACATTTACTGTCCGAAACACGTAGGTGGGGAATACCTATATGAAATAAAAAAACGAAAAGAATCTTTGGAGTGGTGTACGGCGTTCTACTTTATTGAAGGTCTGTTTGCTTCTAAATATTTTGCGAGGCTGTCCTAACCTTGCCGCCAGCACCAGCTATCAAGCTGCTCCGCCCGCCTGGGACATTTGTTCGTGATATATATATATATATATATATATATATATATATATATATTCACTGAAAAAAATCATAGGTTTCAGGCATGTTATAGTTAGAAATTAGCATTTAGAAAACCTTAGAAATTCACTGAAAAAACCATAGGGCGCGAGTTATAGTTAGCTGAACTAACTATAAGGGGGGAATTTCTATGGTTTTGTACGAGTGAAATGTCCATCTAACTATAACGTCCCTGAAACCTATGGTTTTTTCAGTGAATTTATAAGGTTTTTTAAATGCTAATTTCTAACTAAAACGTGCCTGAAACCTGTTTTGTTCAGTGAATTTCAATGGTTTTTTAAATGCTAATTTCTAACTATAATGTGCCTGAAACCTATGTTTTTTTAGTGAATTTCAAAGGTTTTTTAAATGCTAATTTCTAACTATATCCTTCCTAAAAGCTACTATTAATAATAAGATTGGATACATGTAACACTGTGCAAACGCACCCCGTGGCGCATTTTAAGTTGGGGGATTAAGTCCCCTTGAATCCTGAGGGTCCCTAGGGGCCAAATAGCCCAGCACCTACCTCCAGTAAGTGACACAGAGCTGCATTGTAGAGAGATGTAAAAAGGGACGTGGATGTTAGGTGAAGGGCCAACTTCCACGGGAGCGAAGACAAATCCCCACACCTCCAAGACACAGCAGCAGGAATGCGCTAACAAGGTAGACCACACTCCTATCTGTTGTATCCTAAAAGTATGAGGGAATTTACCCAAGGAGTGTCCACCACTCTCCTCATACGTGGGGTAACAGAATAGTAGAAAAGGCGTCTTTGGGGGGGGGTGGTCCAGGCTAGGAAACAAAGATCAAGTTAGGAATAGACACAATCCCTATGCTTACATGAAACACCATAAAACATTGACAAGTGCGATCACTCATGGATCTTACCCCAAGTGTAGATCGGGCCGGCGTCAACGATGAGTCCAGGTAATCAGGGAGGGGTCCAAACAGGACTCACGAAGGACTCAACACACCTCTGACGCAAAGCAAATGGTAAGGGTAGGTGAGGTGAACTGGCCGGCTGACTAAAGAGGACCAGGCCAGCGGAGCAGTAACACCAAAACACCAGACAAAACACACACAAAACAGAAAAGGAGTGAGGGGCACCGACCGGCTGCACAGGGGGCGAATACAGCGGAGCAGCACCCACTCAGGAGGTGAGACACCGGCCCCTAGGAGGATAGGGCGGAGCGCTCACTCTCAAGAGGAAAAAACCACTAAAGCAAAGGGGCAAACCAAAGAGGTAACAGTGGTAGCAAAACCAGTATAAAGCAGAGAGTGAACCGATTACGCCCGCAAAATGCGTGAGGAATAGCAGGGCGTCGCGTTCACGGAAAACGAAGCGGCAAAGAATACCGCTTTCACAACCAGACACCACACGCACACTCACAGGGCAGAAAAGCGAGTAGCAGAGGGTCAGGAGAATCAGGTATCAGGCGACTAGAAGACAGAGCCCAGCAGAGCTCTAGACGGCAGCAAAGCAACTCGAACAGGAACCAGGAAGTGGGAAGGGGGCGTGGTCACAGCAAGTAAGCCAAGCAATGATGGGAGGGCCCAGCTCCTCCTTATCCCACTTAGGGAGCGTCAGGAAAGTACGGATTTTGACGCTAAGGGTTCAACTGAAAATGCATGAACCAGAATGAAGCACACTTGCCAATGTTAATTCCTAACAGTACCCCTCCTTAAAGATCTATTCACAGGACCTGGCTTTGTGGGGTGCAATCTGTGGAACTGTCGGATCAACCGCACTGCATGTATATTTTCAGCAGGTTCCCAAGACCTTTCTTCCGGGGGATATCCCACCCAATCAATGAAGTACTGGAGTTTGCCTCGGATTCGTCTGGAATTCAATATTTTGCTGACTTCATATTCTGTTTCTCCGTCTATCTGTACTGGAGGGGGAGGGATTTCAGGGACAAGGGAAGGTATGTATTTTTTGATCAAGGAACTGTGGAACACAGGATGGATCTTCATACATGGGGGGAGCTGGAGTTTAAGTGTGACAGGAGAGAGAATTTTCTCTATTGGGTAGGGTCCTATGAAGCGGGGTTGGAACTTTTTTGACCCTTCCATTCTAAGGTTTTTTGTGGACAGCCACACCTTCTCTATCACGTATACTGGTTCCGTTCTACGATGTTTATCTGCTTGTCTCTTCATTGCTTCTTTAGCCTTTTCTAGCTCTGTCTTGGCTGCTTCCCATGTGCTCTGTATGCGGGCATGTTGTTCCTCTAAAGCGGGTACTGTGTCATCAGGGGGTAACACAATGGGGAGCATTCTAGGGTGTTGGGCTTGAACAAAGTAAAAGGGAGAGACCTTGGTGGCTGCATGACTGGAATTATTATAAGCAAATTCAGCTAAAGGGAGTGCTTGAACCCAGGTAGATGGAATAGTAGTTAACAAACACCTCAGAAACTGTTCTACAGTTTGGTTGGTTCTTTTGGTTTGCCCATCTGTTTGAGGGTGATATGCGGTAGAAAGCCTGTGATCGATTCCCAACACCTCACACATTCCTCTCCAGAACTTAGAGACAAATTGGGGACCGCGGTCGGAAATGATAACTGTGGGCAACCCATGTAGTTTCACCACAGAGTCCAAGAAAACAGCCACCAGTTCTTTAGAGGAAGGCACTTTCTTTAGAGGGATGAAATGACTCATTTTAGACAAGAGATCTACTACTACGTAAATGGTGGTATAGCCCTGACATGGTGGTAAATCAGTCATAAAGTCCATACTGATAGTATGCCAGGGTGCAGGGGGTATGGCTATATGCTTTAACAGCCCTGTAGGAGCACAATGAGAAGCCTTTTGGCGGGCGCATATGGCGCAAGCGTGTACATATTCCAAGACGTCTTGAGACAATGACTCCCACCAAAACCATCGGCGGCATAACTCAAGAGTCTTCCGCCCACCCGTATGGCCGGCCAAAGGGCTACTATGACACCATACAATGATCTTTTGTCTCAAGGGTGAAGCAGGCACAAACATCTTGTTATCATGGTAATAAATCCCTTCCTTGATGGTGTGAAGAGGATTTTGTAACCATTCATCCGATGGGATGGTGGGTAGTAGGCTTTTGAGGTCTTCTAGAAGTGTGTGATCTTTCTCTCCCACCCCAAGGATCTTATTTTCTGGGATGATGGGAAGCGGTTGTTCTTTGTTGGAATGGTCAGCTAGTCCTAGCCGGGATAACGCATCTGCTTTCCCCTGTTGTGCGCCGGGCCTGTAAGTGATCACAAAATCATATTCACTAAAAAACAATAACCACCTCATCTGTCTGGGCGTGAGCGCTCTGGCGGATTTGAAAAATTGCAGATTTTTATGATCGGAATAAATGGTGACCACATGAGGAGACCCTAACAAATGATATCGCCATTCTTGAAAGGACAATTTGATGGCCAACAGTTCACGCTCCCCTATGGTGTAGTTTCTTTCTGCAGGCAGCAAGGTCTTGGAAAAAGAAGCTATGGGATGCATTTGACCTGTATCTGTGTCTCGCTGGGATAGAATCCCTCCTACAGCATATTGTGATGCGTCAGCCTCCACATAAAAAGGTTGAGAGTTGTCTGCGTGACGGAGAATAGGAGCTGAAGTGAACTTCTCTTTTAAGGCACAAAATGCTTGTTCTGCCTCCAATGTCCAAACAAACGGTACCCCTTTTTTCAACAGGCTTGTGATGGGGGAAACCGTGTCAGAAAACCGATCAATAAAGCGCCGATAAAAATTGGCGAATCCTAGAAAGGATTGTATTTCTCGAACTGAAGTGGGGCTTTTCCATAGTGTCAATGCCTCTACCTTTTTAGGGTCCATTTGAAGGCCACCAGGTTTGATGGTGAAACCCAAGAAATCAACTTCTGAGGTATGAAAGGTGCTTTTGTCCAGTTTGGCATATAACTGATTCTCCTGCAACTTCTGTAAGATTTTCCGGACATGCTCTATGTGTTCTGCTTCGTTTTGAGAGAATATAAGAATATCATCGATATAAACTATAACGAAAACATCGATGTACTCCCTCAGAATGTCGTTAATAAAATATTGGAATGCCGCCGGGGCATTGCATAACCCGAACGGCATTACACAATATTCATAGAGACCATATTTTGTGCGAAAGGCAGTTTTCCACTCGTCGCCCGGTTTTATCTTGATCAAATGGTAGGCACCCCTGAGATCGATTTTAGTGAAGATTTTCGCCCCTTTTATCTGGTCTAGAAGGACAGGAATAAGAGGAAGGGGATACTTGTTCTTTATGGTGATTTTGTTCAGGGCTCTATAATCCAGGCATGCCCTGAGCCCTCCTTCCTTCTTATCAATAAAAAACAAAGGGGAAGAAACAGGCGACGAGGAAGGACGGATGAAGCCTTTAGCAAGCATTTCCTCCAGATAGTTTTTTAGATAGTCATTTTCTGAGGGAGTCAAGGCATAAATGCGACTGCAGGGTAAGTCAGCACCGGGTATCAGGTCAATCCTACAATCATAGCTCCTGTGTGGAGGCAATTTGGTGGCTTCCTGCTCACTGAATATGTTTGAGTATTCGGCATACTGGTCAGGTAAGCATGCATCCACCCCTGCTTGTACTGCACAACATAGTGGCAAATCTGGTTCCTGGGCTTCTTGGTAGCAGTGTTGCCTACAGAAAGAAGAACCCAACGTAACCGTTCGTTTTTCCCAATCTATCGCAGGGTTGTGGATCTGCAACCAAGGGACACCCAAGATGACACCAAAATTGGGAGCATCAATTAGGTCAAATACAAGGGACTCGGAATGTCCGTTATTGAACACAATGGTCAGTGGAGATGTTTGGTAACTAATCATTCCAGAGGATAATTCCGAACCGTCTACGGCCCAAATGGCTTCAGGCTGAGGTTTAGCTACAAAGGCCAGCCCCAATTGTTTGGCTAGATGGATGTCAAAAAAATTACCTGTAGCACCGGAATCTAAGAGAACTGACATGGTGTATGGTTTGTTCTCTAAATACGTGAGAGTAATGGGTACAACAAAAAGGTTTAACCACTAGGACGGGTTTAGAGGAGATCTGTGGAGGTTTTGAGCTTAAGGAATCGATCTCTCTGTTCCTCAAGCTTTCGAGTTTTCCGAACTAGTAAGACTGCTTACTGATTGCCTTGGATTTTTTGGACGCACAGGACATTCTCGAGCAAAATGCCCTCCCTTGCCACAGTATAGACACAGATTGAGCTTCCTTCTTTTCTCTTTTTCCTCCGAGGATAGAGGCCCGCGTATTCCCCCTATTTGCATGGGCTCAGGGGCGTCTCTGGTTATGGGTTTCTCAGTTCTGTGGAAAACCATTTTGGGCCCAACAGAGCGAGGCCTTTCTCCTTTTCTCTCATGCAATCTATGGTCTAATTTAACAACCAGGTCAATAAAGGAAGCACAATCCTCTGGTGGATCTACTATCTGGGAGAGTAGGTCTTTAAGTTCTTCACCCAACCCCCTGTAAAACAAAGAAGTTCTCTTGTCTTCAGGCCAGTGGGTTTCGGCTACTAGGCGATTAAATTGGGTTATGTACGAGAGCAAATCCTTCGACCCTTGTCCAAGGTTTAGTAACTCAGTGTCACTGGCTTGCATGTAGGCGTGCTTAGCAAAAAGACTTCTCATTTTTTCTTTGAACAGGTCAAGGTCATATAACAAGGGATCGTTATTCCGTACCAGCGGCACCGCCCATTCTGCCGCATTCCCGACTAGATAGGATATGATAAACGCTACCTTAGCAGAATCGTCCGGAAAGGACGCAGCTTTGCACAAGAACTGGAGTTGGCACTGGTTCATGAACACTTCGTATTTAGAGCTATCCCCTGTAAATCTTTCGGGCATGGCTAGGGGCACAGGGTTAGGGGTGTTTACCGTGACTTGCACAGGGGAGGCCTGAGGATCACGGCTAGCTCGTGGGTCTTGTTCTGTTGGGGAAAGTGTAAATTTGGCAGGCTGGATATAACTTTTGCGGACTTTAGGGATGGTGCCTGTTCTCAATTGATGGACTTCCGCAACTAGCCTCTGATTTTCTGTACCTAATCTTCCTACTTCTGTCTGTAGGGCCACAAAAGCTGCCATTAAGTCTTCCATGGAAAGGGTCTGTGGGACAGGGCTTGACGCCTCCATAGATGTGTCGGAATTCATCCTCGCTCAGGGGAAGGAAAATTCGTGGGCTTGGCTTTCTGTTAGGAGAAGGGCCAACTTCCACGGGAGCGAAGACAAATCCCCACACCTCCAAGACACAGCAGCAGGAATGCGCTAACAAGGTAGACCACACTCCTATCTGTTGTATCCTAAAAGTATGAGGGAATTTACCCAAGGAGTGTCCACCACTCTCCTCATACGTGGGGTAACAGAATAGTAGAAAAGGCGTCTCCGGGGGGGTGGTCCAGGCTAGGAAACAAAGATCAAGTTAGGAATAGACACAATCCCTATGCTTACATGAAACACCATAAAACATTGACAAGTGCGATCACTCATGGATCTTACCCCAAGTGTAGATCGGGCCGGCGTCAACGATGAGTCCAGGTAATCAGGGAGGGGTCCAAACAGGACTCACGAAGGACTCAACACACCTCTGACCCAAAGCAAATGGTAAGGGTAGGTGAGGTGAACTGGCCGGCTGACTAAAGAGGACCAGGCCAGCGGAGCAGTAACACCAAAACACCAGACAAAACACACACAAAACAGAAAAGGAGTGAGGGGCACCGACCGGCTGCACAGGGGGCGAATACAGCGGAGCAGCACCCACTCAGGAGGTGAGACACCCGGCCCCTAGGAGGATAGGGCGGAGCGCTCACTCTCAAGAGGAAAAAAACACTAAAGCAAAGGGGCAAACCAAAGAGGTAACAGTGGTAGCAAAACCAGTATAAAGCAGAGAGTGAACCGATTACGCCCGCAAAATGCGTGAGGAATAGCAGGGCGTCGCGTTCACGGAAAACGAAGCGGCAAAGAATACCGCTTTCACAACCAGACACCACACGCACACTCACAGGGCAGAAAAGCAAGTAGCAGAGGGTCAGGAGAATCAGGTATCAGGCGACTAGAAGACAGAGCCCAGCAGAGCTCTAGACGGCAGCAAAGCAACTCGAACAGGAACCAGGAAGTGGGAAGGGGGCGTGGTCACAGCAAGTAAGCCAAGCAATGATGGGAGGGCCCAGCTCCTCCTTATCCCACTTAGGGAGCGTCAGGAAAGTACGGATTTTGACGCTAAGGGTTCAACTGAAAATGCATGAACCAGAATGAAGCACACTTGCCAATGTTAATTCCTAACAGTGGACTCTGAACACCTCTCTGCAACGCAGCTCCCTGGTGCATACTGGAGGTATCTCGTGGGTTAGTTCGCCACCAGGAACCCTCAGGATTGAAGGGGACTTAATCCCCCAATTTACAATGTGCCAGATGATGCCTTTGAACAGGTACTATGTCAGGCCCGCCCTCTCCCTGAACCACTGTGCAAATGTGCTACCTGGCGTGTTGTAAATTGGGGGATTAATTCCTATTGACTCCTGAGGGTCCCTGAGGGCCAACTAGCCCACCAGCTACCTCCAGAAAGCATCACAGAGCTGCAATGCAGAGGTGTAAAAAGGGGTACAAAAGGGGTTGGTAATGGATGGAGCATCTGAACCAATCAAACACTCACACCCAGTCAAAAGATCTGGGTTTAATCCATCACCGTTCTTTAGCCCACTCTGCCACCCCAGTTCAGACATGGCTATATGCAAATCAGTCTGACCCCCAATGCCTCATGGGAACAGTCCAGCCCGAACTGCCAAGCCATGCCTTCCCTGGACCGGAAACAAGCTTCCGAGGACCGGTTTCTGGCATTGCAGCCGTCTTCAGCCCAGCTTGCTTGAATCCAGTGGCAAAGTGAGCAAGGGACT
Organism: Lissotriton helveticus; assembly: GCF_964261635.1. NCBI lineage: Eukaryota > Metazoa > Chordata > Amphibia > Caudata > Salamandridae > Lissotriton > Lissotriton helveticus. Next base: position 93,541,733 of record NC_136067.1, on the reverse strand, counting down.
CACGTCTGAGCATACCCTGCCACACTTATGGCGACCAAAAGCGGTACAAAAGGGGGTGGTAATGGACGGAGCATCTGAACCAATCAAACACTCACACCCAGTCAAAAGATCTGGGTTTAATCCATCACCGTTCTTTAGCCCACTCTGCCACCCCAGTTCAGACATGGCTATATGCAAATCAGTCTGACCCCGTGCCTCATGGGAACAGTCCAGCCCGAACTGCCAAGCCATGCCTTCCCTGGACCGGAAACAAGCTTCCGAGGACCGGTTTCTGGCATTGCAGCCGTCTTCAGCCCAGCTTGCTTGAATCCAGTGGCAAAGTGAGCAAGGGACTCACATCTGAGCATACCCTGCCACACTTATGGTGACCAAAAGCGGTACAAAAGGGGGTGGTAATGGACGGAGCATCTGAACCAATCAAACACTCACACCCAGTCAAAAGATCTGGGTTTAATCCATCACCGTTTTTTAGCCCACTCTGCCACCCCAGTTCAGACATAGCTATATGCAAATCAGTCTGACCCCGTGCCTCATGGGAACAGTCCAGCCCGAACTGCCAAGACATGCCTTCCCTGGACCGGAAACAAGCTTCCGAGGACCGGTTTCTGGCATTGCAGCAGTCTACAGCCCGGCTTGCTTGAATCCAGTGGCAAAGTGAGCAAGGGACTCACGTCTGAGCATACCCTGCCACACTTATGGCGACCAAAAGCGGTACAAAAGGGGGTGGTAATGGACGGAGCATCTGAACCAATCAAACACTCACACCCAGTCAAAAGATCTGGGTTTAATCCATCACCGTTTTTTAGCCCACTCTGCCACCCCAGTTCAGACATGGCTATATGCAAATCAGTCTGACCCCGTGCCTCATGGGAACAGTCCAGCCCGAACTGCCAAGACATGCCTTCCCTGGACCGGAAACAAGCTTCCGAGGACCGGTTTCTGGCATTGCAGCAGTCTACAGCCCGACTTGCTTGAATCCAGTGGCAAAGTGAGCAAGGGACTCACGTCTGAGCATACCCTGCCACACTTATGGCGACCAAAAGCGGTACAAAAGGGGGTGGTAATGGACGGAGCATCTGAACCAATCAAACACTCACACCCAGTCAAAAGATCTGGGTTTAATCCATCACCGTTCTTTAGCCCACTCTGCCAGGTGTAAAAAGGGGCATGGCCTCTGAACACCTCTCAGCAACTCAGCTCCCTGGCCCATACTGGAGGTACCTGGTGGGCTAATTGGCCCCCAGGGACCCTCAGGATTAAAAGGGATTTAACCCCCAATTTACAATTTGCCAGGGGGTGCCTTTGCACAGGTGCTGTGTCAGGCCTCGCCCCCTCCCTGCACCACTATGCAAACGTGCCCCCTGGCATGTTGTAAATTGGGGGATTCATTCCTATTGACTCCTGCGGGTCCATGAGGGCTAACTAGCCCACCAGCTACCTCCAGTAAGCGCCAAAGAGCTGCATTGCAGAGAGGTGTAAAAAGGGGCATGGCCTCTGAACACCTCTCTGCAATGCATCTCCCTGGCGCATACTGGAGGTACCTGGTGGGCTAGTTAGCCCCCAGGGACCTCTCAGTATTCAAGAGGAATTTATTCCCCAACTTACAACGCGCCAGGTGGCGTGTTTGCTGAGTGCTGCAGCGAGGGGGTGGGGCCTAGCCAAGATGCCGTTTTTTTTGTACATTTTTTTTTAAAAGGAGGGCTGTGTGGCCCCCCTCCTCTTTCCTTTTTTTGGTCCCTGGGAACCCCATTTCCCAAGGCCTTGCCTTTTTTTAAATAAAAAATAAAAAAAATGTAAAGGGGACCTCATCCCCGGGGCATGACCATCATTTTTTTAAATTTTTTTTTATATTATTATTTTTTTTAAATGTAGGAGGGGGCTGCGTGGACCTCCTCCTGAGTCCTTTATTATTAGCCCTGGGGACCCCATCCCCCGGGCTGTGCCTCTTTTATTTTATTTTTTATTTGTATTTGATGAAGGGGGGCCACGTGGCCCCCCTCCTAGGCCACTAATGGCCCCGGGGACCCCATCCCCCGGAGCTTGGCACTTCGTTGGGGACCGTGGGGGGTTCCCAATTTCCCCACAGTCCCGCCGGCTCACCACCTCCTACGGGAGCCGGCATTGCTTTTCCACATAGGGAGATGCTGACATGCAGCTCCCCATGTGGAAAAACAATGTGGTTTGATTTTTAAAAGCAAGAGCAGGTTTCCTGCTCTCACTTTCAAAACCCAAACCACAGTTTGCTTTGGTAGTGCCATAGCAAACAGCAGTGTTCCGAGGGTGGGCAGCCCGGGACACTGCAGGAGCCGGCCCTGGGATGTGGTGGTGCCCAGGGCCATCAAGGGCTCCAGGAGTGGGGCCGCACGGCCCCACTAACACATAATGCACAGCCCCGGGGAGGTGGTGGTCCCCAGTGCTCAGTGGTCCGTTACAGACCCCCGCATTTGAATATAAGTGCCCTGGGGAGGTGGCGGTCCCCGGGGCGTGTGGGGGGCTTGAGCCCCCCCAGACCCCCACACAGGTGTATTTTTTATTAAAGCCCCAGGGTGGCGGTCCCTGGGGCAGCGGGGTGCCATGTGCCCCCACAAAATAATTATTAAAAACCCCGGGGTTGGCGGTCCCTGGGGCTTAGGGGGCCATGGAGGCACTTAAAAATTAGATCCGGGGGTGGCGGTCCCCAGGGCTGCAGGGGGGCTGTGTGCCCCCACAACTCTTTAATCAAGCCCCGGGGAGGGGGCAGTCCCTGTGGCAGTGTGGGGGGAACGGGGCCCCTCCCACACATTTTTTCAGTGCTCCCGGACCTGGCCCACCCGGGGGCTTCATTTCAACGAAGCGCGGAAGCCCACGCTTCATTTTATTTTTATTTTCTCAGCTTGATTCGTGCACTCAGTGCGAATTCGGCCAATTTTTTTTACAATAATATGCTTTTTGGGCCCTGCGGGTCCTTGTGAGTCCCCCTGAGCAGGCCTAGGGGGTCAGTGTGTTTCCACCCTGCCCCCTTTTTTTCACCTTTCTTTCCCTGTTTTCTTGTGCCTCAGTTACCAAGACACAAGATGGCTGCCAACACTTCCTGGTTTGGAGTGTTGACAGCCAATTAGAATAAAGCTTGTGATCGGGAGGGTCCGCGGATCCACAGCGCCTCTAAATAGTGAAAATGTTATGTTTATTTTTTCTCAGCAACTACTGAATGGATTTACACCATTTTATAAAAAAGGGCGCTTTCGGACCCAAGCACTAACTTTTTGCCAAATTCAGTTCAGCAGTTGGAGCTGTAGCCGTGTCTCAAGCTTCCTATGGGAAATATTTTTTTCCAACTCCTTTTTTTTTAATTTCTCAGGAACCACTGACTGGATTTACATCATTTAAGAAAAAGTTTTATTTCTGAAACAAGGGCTACCTTTTTGCCAAATTTGGTGTAATTCCGTTCAACAGTTCGGGCTGTAGCCGTGTCTAATGTTTTCTATGGAAAATAACATGGAGAAAACACGGTTTGGGACCCCCTTTTTTCTCGGCCCCCGCTTGGCGAATCACCACAAGTTTTGAAGATTTCGAGAAGATTCGTCAACCGGCGCCAAAGTTATTGGCAAAAGAAAAAACCCTTTCCCTATGGAAACTAGGTCCTAACTATAACTATCTACTGGCGACCGCCAGTAAAGAATATATATATATATATATATATATATATATATATATATATGAGGCTTCTTTCTGCACCTTAATTAAAAATTGGAGCACTACAGATGGTCCGTGTCCGTTGACTTTTTTCCTGGCTGGAGTTGGTCCAGAGCGCGAGGAAGGTGACGGTGTGTTCGATATATCTATATATATACATATATTGCGATATTCCGCGTGTCGATGCCAGCAACAAGCCTTTTCGCCCAGCCGCAGAGATACCTCGGACACGGACCAATTCTGTGCAACTCTTTTTATTGAAGCAGAGTGTGCCGCATGACGTTTCGGCTCCTCGGAGCCTTGCTCACATGACAACGTCCCATATTCACTCGCTCATTTTTAAAGTGCCAGTCCTCTATTTCATCATCACCACGTGACTAGTTCCCCAAATAAACAGTGAAAAAAGACTAATCTTTTCAGATGGGTGTGCCAGTTCATAGACATTACATTAAGTCCATGGCTAAATCACATATATATATTTTCATTGCCAATAAAAAAAAAAATTTTAAAATTAGCATTGTGATTTGAGAGTATTTGTAATATCGATAAAATACCATTTGCCATTTATCAACGTAGTTTTTCATACTCAACATAAATATCAAGGCAAGTATAAAGGATCACCTTAAAAAATCCATTTGTCATTTCAAACATCACAATTGCAGTTAATTCGCTATATGCAAGTCCGACTGCTACATGGATAAAATACTACAAATGTCAGCATTCATATCAAATTTTGTGGAGACCAGTACCACTAAATGTTCTTGGTGCAAATACGCAATGTAAACCTTAACCCTAAATTTATAAAGTGCAAGTGCCTGAAGCATCTTGTGCAAATATGCAATGTAAACAGTGATTTGAATGTAAATGCATATAGACATTTCATAATACATGTCATTTTAGAAAAATGCAGCCAAAGTAGCTATATATATATATATATATTTATATATATATATATATATATATATATTACCTACTGGCGGTCGCCAGTAGGTATATATAGTTAGGATTTTTTCCCTATGGGATTTTTGAAAATTCTATGTCTAATAACTTTGGCGTTTGTGGACGGAATTGGCTGAAATTTTCTGGAAAATGGAACATTTTGTTTCTGAGCAGCCCCTGGAAATTTGGGGGGGGTTCGTCCAGGGGGGGCCGAGAAAAAAGGGGGGTCCCAAAACGTGTTTTTAACATTGAGTTTTCCATAGGGCGGTTGGCCTCACTTTTAGCCCGAACGGCTGAATGGATTTGCACGAAACTTGGCAAAATTGTAGGGACTGGTAGCCCGATGTGCCTTTTCTAGGTCTCAATATATGTGCTCCAGTGGATTTTGAGAAATTAACGTTTAAAAAAAGATATATATCTGTAAGCGCGCTCTGGGCAGCGCTCCGGTCCGCGGACCTTAAGCGTACCGGAACTTCGCGTAGCTAAGCTGATTGGCTCTCCGGTGTCTGTCAACATTCTAAACAGTCCGGAGCGGCCGCCATCTTGTCTCTCGGTAGGATTGAGAGACAAGAGGAGGCCAAAACAAAGGCGAAAATGACCATAAGGGGGCATACTAGATCCTCCCTGACCCCCTAGGTTTAATGTGGAGGTTTTAAAAGGGCCCCGCGGGGCAAAAAAAACAAAAAAAAAAAATTTTTATTTTTGCGTGGGGAGCGCCCGGTCCGCGAACCGGGAAGCGTTCTGGGCAGCGTACTGCAATGAAAAATGAATGATAGACTTTTCAAATGCTGTATGTTAATTGATTGTTGTTTTTGTTGATTATTTTTTATTTTCTTTATTTTTTAAGCATTTTTTTTAATGTGATTGTGTTTCATAATTTATTAAACTTTCTAACATTTCATTGTCAGAAATTTCATAATTATCATGGAATATACATTGTAGTCTCTGAGGGTGTAAAATGTCCTCATTTGCAAGGAGGTTATCTACTGCTTGTACACATTGCAGTAGTTCATTGTCCCAAGTTTCATCGAAAAATTCAATGTCAATTTGATCAATTGTATCAATCAATTCTTGGCTGCTGTCTTGCAGGTCCATTTCAAAAGAAACTTGGTTTTCGCCTTCCATTTTGCCTGAAATTTGAATTAAAAAAATATATATTAGTAGAGACAGGGCAATGTTGGGAATAATTTTAGATAGGCATTTTTTATCAGTGAATTTATCTTTGGGCAGTGTATAGTATCAGAGTGGAAGTAGGAATATAAAAATGTGTATGTGATTTAACGTAAGTAAATTCATAATTATACAAGAGAAGCCTAACTCCATCCTTAACTATAACAGAGAAGTCTCTCTAAATCTATAACTACTACAGAGGGATAGTATATATCTATCAGAAAAAGTTTACCATATTAACTTATAGTGCACAATATACTTCAGTTTTAAAAATAAAAACTTACCTTTAGAAAGAAGTTGAAGGAATTAGTGAAAATACTATTGAAATGTACAGCAAGAAGTAGTAGTCAAAATGGCTGTGTTTTCTTCTCTTCCTTTATATATATTCAGGTATATAACCAATGAAATGTCAGGTAAAAAAAATAGAAAATGAAAGTAACATTTTCATTGGTTGTCAATTCCAACACTTCAGATGTGTTTTGTGAAGTAATTTACCTCAGGGTATTTAGAGAGGTCTACAGGCTAAATGACTAAATGGAATTCCAATCAAATTTGTGAAAATGGTAGGGATTGGTATGTAGTATGAGCTAATCTATATTTGGTGAAATTGTCTCCAGTGGCTTTTCTGTGAACTACTTTCCCACCTTTTTTGATGGTGCGCTTCCCAGGGAGCGACCCGGTACGCGAACCGTTGAGCGCCCCGGTTCGCGAACCTTAAGCGTTCCGGGAGTCCACCATTTTGTGTTTCGGTCGAATTTAGATACAAGATGGAGGGCAAATAATGTTCAGAATGGGTAGAAGGGGGCACGGTAGACTTATCTTGACCCCCTAGGTTTTGTGAGGGTGGCTGAGGAGGCCCATATGTGCGAAAAAAAAACATTTTTTTTAAAAATTTCGTGAGGTTAGCTCCCGGTTCGCGTACCGGGTAGCGCCCCGGGGAGCGTACTTTGTTGAAAATTAGTGAAAATGTTAGAGTAAAATAATAATTGTGAGTGATTAGATGTAGGGTAGCTCTGAGAAGAGCTTTTGGGTTTATGGTACATTTAGGTACTTATAAGTAGGTACCAATGCACATTCTTAAATTCAGAGTGAAAACTCTGTTGCCCTCATCTGAGAAGTGAACTCCATCTCCTCTGTAGATATCTTGCATGTAGTATCGCAAGTTATTGTTGTACAGGGAGCCCATTCCATGGTCTCTCATGTAAGCTGAAACAGATTTGTTTACATGCTTCCTCGACTTCTCAATTTGTGGACAAAATTGGTTTGACCACCTCCATTTCTGTCTTTGGCATATATTTGAATATACCAAGGCAGTCTGAGGAAAAAGTGCCATTAATTGCTCAAAGGTGTCCTTTAAAAGCATTTCCAGACCTACACCAGTCAAAGTGCCCAAGTCATTACCTCCACAGTGCACAATTAACAGGTCAGGTTTGGGCAAATGCATAAAGGTTTTCACCAATGGTATCAATTGGTGACATTTTAATCCTCTGTGGCCAAACCACTTAATTTCCACATCTTGTAAATTGAGGTTAGGTAATTTCCTGTTTTCAACGTACCTTTGAGCCCAGTGAATATAACTATGTCCAACAATCCAGACAGAAAACATGGTGAGAGAAGGTTCTCCTGCAGTCAGATGAAGTGTGGCAATGAAATGGCAGTTGAAAAAATGAGAGTTTAAAATGAAAAAAACTGTGGAGTTTCTGTGTTCATGAAGCAGTAACAGTGATTGGTGGATTTTGATTGCTGAAAACAGAAAGTTAGGGTGCACGGATGTGTTCTTTGAAAGATGTATTTTGAATGGTCAATAAAAAATCATTAAATGAAAGAATGCACTGGATATGCAGGTGCACTGAGAGTTCAGAGTTCAAATGCAACAAAGTTGTGTGAACTTGCAAACACCAGAAGTCTTCCAATGAGGTGGTTGCCATGCAGAAAAGACAGAAAGGGCAGAGGGGGGAAGGGTTTTCATTTGAAAAAAAGTGAGGGAAGAGTTTTGATTGGGTGACATGAGAAATATGTGTGAAGAATTACAGCATTTCTGTGCTTTTGATAGCTGCAGACTCTGGAGTGCATACCTTTTGCTCTGCTGAAGACAAATTGGTGTGTTTCTGAGACTGTTTTCAAACTCAAAGTATTTGCTAAGGTGAGAAAATATTTCTTTAAGTTAGATAGAGAATAGTGTGCTTTAAGGAGAAAATTATGAATTATGTGGCGCAAATTGCTTGTAAATATGCTCCCACCTGTGCATGGAAAATTTAGATTTTGAATGTTTGTGTTACATAGCCATGTTAAAAGTGACCCAACCATGCAGGAAAGGCAATCAAAAAACGCTTTTATGTGTCTTAAGGACATTTTAAGTAATTTTCCCATGTGCAGTGTTTTGAAATTATGAATTGAAAATCGTTTTTGAGGTAAAGGAATTGTTTTTAAATTTATGACAAGGACATAATGGTGTATGCTTCTTTATAAGACAATTGACTGTCCCTGATGTTATTTTTCCCATTTTAATGTAAGACTTTTCTCTGTGGCGCAAATTGCTTGTAAATATGCTCCCACCTGTGCATGGTAATTTTAAATTTTAAATGTTTGTGTTACATAGCCATGTTAAAAGTGACCCAACCATGCTGGAAAGGCAATCAAAAAACGCTTTCATGTGTCTTAATGACATTTTAAGTCATTTTCCCATGTGCAGTGTTTTGAAATTATGATTTGAAAATCGTTTTTGGGGTAAAGGAATTGTTTTTAAATTCATGACAAGGACATAATGGTGTATGCTTCTTTATAAGGCAATTGACTGTCCCTGATGTTATTTTTCTCATTTTAGTGTAAGACCTTTCTCTGTGGCGCAAATTGCTTGTAAACATGCTCCCACATGTGAATGGAAAATTTAGATTTTGAATGTTTGTGTTACATAGCCATGTTAAAAGTGACCCAACCATGCAGGAAAGGCAATCAAAAAACGCTTTTATGTGTCTTAAGGACATTTTAAGTACTTTTCCCATGTGTAGTGTTTTGAAATTATGATTTGAAAATCGTTTTTGAGGTAAAGGAATGTTGTTAAAATTTATGTGCGCCATATGCCCCCAAATTTATTTTTCAGGGGTGCAGCAGGGTGTTATTGAGACACCCCTGCAGCTTTGGAAAAATTCCTAATTTGTGATGAGCACATTGTTAATCGCAAATTGCACCTTCATTTATATGAGCCTCCTAGCCCATGGAAATGAATGGGTAATTTGCAATTAGCAATTTTCTCATCGCAAATTTGGAATGGTAAAGAATCGCTATTTATTCCTTAAAATTCGCTTTTTTGGAAATGCAATATAGTTATATGATACATATGGCGGTTGATGTCTAACAAGATAAGAAGCTTAGGCATACATTTATGATGACTGGCGCAATGAAGTAGAAATCACTTACTTCATTGGTAGAGCTTTACATGTATTATCTCCTCTTTATTCTTCATCAAGCGTAACTTTAATCTGCAATCCTGAGTAGGCCTCACCTTCAACAAACCTCTGGATAGGCCACACTTTATCGTCATCCTGGATTAATCATTTAAAATGCTAGGGACAGATTTATGATAGGTGTATGCCTCTTTTGTGCCACTGTGCGTCACTTTTATGATGCAGCGGTGGTGCAAAAGATTTGCTATGAGGCGACAACATTACAAATTGATGCATTTAGGCAGATATGTCATGGTGTAAAAAAAACGTACCACATGAAACCGATGCAGCAGTGATGCAAAAGATGCACCATGTCGTAAGACAGGCCTCACTTGGGGCCATATGTATCAAGCTAATTAGCATTCGCAAAGATCAAAATTCTACGAATTTTGGCCTTTGCGAATGTTAATTAGACAAATGGTATGTATCAAACAAGTTTGATGCAAAATAAGGAGTAGCAAAATTTGCTATTCCTTATTTTGCAATTGCACTGAAGGATTTGCAAATTTTGTGACTACTTAAATGCAATGTATCAAACAAAAAATATGTAAAAAATGACATTAAGGATTTGGAAACTATTGTGGTAAATTGGTGGTAATTTGTGAATTCTTTTCAAAAAGCTTTTTTTTAAAAAAACAAAAGGTCCCATATGACGCCAACACATGCCCTTAGGGCATGTATGTGTGCCATATGCCCCCAAATTTCTTTTTCAGGGGTGCAGCAGGGTGTTCTTGAGACACCCCTGCACCCTTGGAAAAATTCCTAATTTGTGATGAGCAAATTGCTAATCGCAAATTAAACCTTCATTCCTATGAGCCTCCTAGCCCATGGAAATGAATGGGTAACTTGCAATTAGCAATTTGCTCATCGCAAATTAGGAATGGTAAAGAATCGCTATTTATTCCTTAAAATTCGCTATTTAGGAAATGCAAAATATTTTGATGATACATATGGCAGTTCATATCTAACAAGATAAGAAGCTTAGGGATAGATTTATGATGACTGGTGCATCACCAGGGATGTGCCAGTCATCTTGCGCCGCTGTTCCGACACCCATGGTGTGCTGCATTTACAATGCGGCGCAGCATGGGGCAAAAACGGCACAGATGCTTGACGCATCTGTGCCGTTAAGGTGGCGCATTGCTGGAGTTGTATCGCAAGTGCGATGCAGCTCCAGCAAGGCTCAGGGGTGCACCATCTCCACAATGTTGCGTCAAGACCTATGCCTGCTTCAAGCAGGTGCAGGGTTTTGACACAGGTTTCTCCTATCTGATTGTAAATGCGGCACACCATGGGTGGCAGAGCAGTGGTGCACGTTAACTGGTGCATGCCTGGGGATGTGCCATTTAACATAAATCTGCCCCTTTACATTTAAGTATGTGCAGGGGACACAGAGTCGGTGAGGCTTATCCAAGGTTAAGAACAGATGAGTCCTGTTCAGTGAAAAATTAGACATAGGCTTCACCTGCTCAGCATCGCTGGACATGGCTAAATAATAGCTGCAAAATGTTACTCTTGTTAAACAATTTTACTATTATAATCTGTGAGATTTGTCTCTTACTCTGCAACATCTCATTGTTGTTATCTTTCTTTAAAGATAAAGACAACCTCAACATGAGCGACAATCTGCAATCAGTTGATTTTGACCTCATCATTGAACTTGTAATTGAAACATCAGTGGATGTTGATCCATTGGATGATTTAAATCCTGAGGATGAAGAAGAGCGTGATGAGGATGCAGATTTGTCCGAATTATATGATATAGGATGGGAAGCTGACCTGCTTGAGCCTTTGGAAATATAAACATTTATTTTTAAAATTTATAATTAATAAAAAGTAAAAAGGAAACCGTTTAATTTAAAAATAAAGACACCTTCAAAAGCAGGTTATGTGTAGTGTCTTCAATAAAATATTAAAATATGCTCATAAAATTAGATCAGATTCACATATAAAATAGCATAGGTAACATAAATATAAATGTCATTTCTTTTCTGGTATTTCTGTATTGTAAATTTGCCAACGACTAAAAAATCTTCTAATTAAAATGTCAAGTAGTGTGTTAAGTTTTTTATCACTGTTACTGATTTACTGTTTGGTAATAATGGTTAATAACATTATTTATTATATTTTATCCACAGATTCAACTGCAGATCATTTCAAGATTTCACCATGCCTACAATAGAAAGACAGAGAAAGGCTGCAAAACGTCAAAGACAGCAGGTGAAAAATAATACGCAGCAGTCCTCTAACAAAAAGATTTGTCAAGTCACGAAGAAAGCACCGGGTAAGAGCACAAAACACTTTATAAGAAATATGTGTAATAAAAAAAATATTACTACAGAAAATGTTTCAGTCCATAAAACGAGAAGGAAATCAAATGGAAAAGAAAGGCCAATGAAAAATGTTACTGCTAGAGCAAGAGATAACTCTGTGCATGATAGTAGAAGGAAACAACAGTTTAGGGAGATTCGTAAACGAATGTTCCGGAACAGGATAATTGGCAATTTGTTAAAAAATATTAAGAAAGGTCAACATAAACTAGTTTTTTATAAGACAAAAAAAAAGTTGAGAAAGTTATTGATCAGGCATTTGAAATTAAACGTAAGGTATTTATTTTGATAATCAATAGAATTAGGAAGCTAAACAAGGCAATTTTTGATTTCAAAAGAAATAGTAGATGGAAGAGAATAGTTAATCGTAGTAATTTTTGTGAAGTTTTTTCTGGAGAATGGATGCATAGTTCAAGCTGTGAGGCATTTTTTAATGAGGAGAGTTATTTCCAGGATAATGATTTGGTGCATGCAGTTGACACCAGTGGTCGTGCTTATGAAGTGAAAGATGGTTGTCCAGTTGAAAAAGAAAAACTTGTGACAACAGAGGCAGAAGAGGTGTTAGGTAATGAGGTTTTAGGAAGACGTGCTAAGGGTCCTGTGTACACCTGGAAGTGTAGTAGTATTTGCAGTGTGCGACAGGATTCCATCAATTTGCTTTGTGATTTTGTACGGTCATTTAATAAGAAAAGTTTGAAGCAGAAAATGATGTTGTTGCAAGAATTAGATCCTTGCAGAGTAAGAGAAGTGACAGGTTTGCATGGACATTCACTGGCTTGTCTTTCCAGGAGAGTATGCCAGAGTGTTTTTCATCATTTCAGGATGCTAGCAGTGCATCATAACAAAGTGAGGAAATTAGTTAGAATGTTGTATTATGCTAAGAGTCCAGCAATTATGCTTAAACAATTATGCGCTGCTCTTTTGCATGGTTCTGAAATAGATGTGAAGAATATATGTGAAGAAATTGAGTTTTGTTACTTTGGAAGTAAAGAGGAGAATGTTGAAATTGACCAAGAAGAAGAGGGTCTTGTGGAAGATAGTGTACATGTTTCCAGTACAGATAATTTCCAGAGGGAAATTGCGACGTTTGAGGTGAAATCAAGTGAGAGGCCGAATTTCACTTGTGTGTGTTGTCGACGCACTTATTATAAGAATCAGACTAAGTTAGTGGATTTATATGCAAAAAGTGAAAGGGAAAATAATAGTGAATGGAAGGATTTTGCAACATACTTGATGGTAGAAAATTGTTTTGATTTGGGATTGGATCAACGTGTGTGTACTTATTGTTCTTGCAAATTAAATCAAAACCAGATGCCTGCTAGAGCAGTTCATAATAATCTGGAATTGGTTGAGATTCCTTCTGAATTGAAGGATTTAAATACTTATGAATCTATTTTGATTCAAAGTATCCATCCCTTTCAGGCTATTGTAAGAATGGAGCCAAAGACAGGGAAATTGCCTCCATCAGATTTACAGAGAGGATTAAAGGGAAGAGTTGTTTATTTGCCTCTAGATTTGAAGAAAAACATTAACACAATTGGAGTAGAAAAAGTGGAAGAGGAACCTCTGGTTATCTTAGTTAATGGGGTTCCGACAAAGAATAAGAAAATATGGCAAGATTTAGTAGATGTTAGGAAAGTTAAAAAGGCAACATTGTATTTGAAAAAAAATAATAAATACTATAAGAATGTATATGTTGCAGAAGAGGAAGTAAGTGAGGAAGAGGATAGCGATTTGTGTGCTGGTCAAATTGAGAAAGTAGAACCCTCTACTAGTGAAGAAATATATGAACATTATAGTGTTCATCCTTTGCATTCCAAGGAAGTCATGGGGAATGCTATTGAGTTGTTTCAAATGAAACAAGCCAAAGGGAGTCCCATTAGTGTTTGGGAGGAAAGTTTGGAAGCTCGGTGTTTCCCACAGCTTTTTCCAACAGGTCAGGGAGGAAGATATGATGAGCGACCTCATCAAATTCCTGCTTCTGAATACCGGACTTTGCGATTGTATGCAGGAGATGCTAGGTTTCGACAATGCATTCCTTATTTGTTTCATCTCCTGTTTGAAAGCGATCTGTCTGGACTGTCATATGCAGTGAACCACATCTTGAAAAGTGGTATACACATGCAAAACATCTCGGCAAGTGACTTTATGGATAAAGTCAATGTCCAAGACAGTATTTTGGATTCTCACCTGATTAATCTCATGGCGTGTCAGCGTGGTACTAATGAGTACTGGTACCGTCGTCATGGTGATTTAAAATGTATGCTGAGGAACTTAGGTACTCCCACATGGTTCCTCACTCTGAGCTGTGCCGAGTATGGCTGGGAAGACTTACTTGAATTTCTACGAGAGGCAAATGCTAACGTAGATAACATCGAATTCAAGACACCCGGAGAACTGTGCTCTTTGGATCCAGTCAATGTATGTAGGTACTTCAATCATAGATTTGAAGCTATGATGTCTTTCATCATGAATAAGAAGAATCCACCTCTTGGAGAGGTGTTGGATTTCTTCTGGAGAAAAGAGTACCAAGCAAGAGGTGCTCCTCATATACATATGTTGCTGTGGATCAAGGATGCACCTAAATTTGGAACGGATCCAGAAGACTCAGTGATGAGTTTCATCCAACAGTATTCTACGTGTGCTGTTCCAAATGCAAAGGAGAAGAAAAGCCTAAGAGAAAAAGTTCTGCGTTTCCAAAGCCATCGATGTGGAAAGTACTGCCGTCGTAAATTCCGAAACAAGGACAAGTTCTACACTAAATGTCGTTTCGGCTTTCCACGACCGGTGATTTATAAAGGAAGAGTAAACAGTTTGATGTCTTCGCTGCGACACAATGTCATGAAGAAATCACCTAAAAACACTTACAATTTGAAGAGGAACGAAGAGTCCAAGTACATCAACGACTACAACCCGGTGATTTTGTCCATGTGGAATGCTAACATGGATATACAGTTTGTGGCTGATAACTGTATGGCTGTGGCTCGGTATGTGACGTCTTACATCACCAAAAAAGAGAAGACAGAATTGAAGGATATGTGGGAGGACATTTCCCATGAAAAGAGCCTCAGCAAGAAGTTGTACAGTTTCAGTCTGAAGATGTTGTCGCATCGAGAAATCGGAGCGTACGAATGTTCTGACCGGTTGTCTTCAGCAAGTCTCTATGCCAAGTCCAGGAGTATCGTTTGAGCGAGTCTTGGTCTTGCTGCAACGCGTAATCGAGTTCTCAAACCTGTGCGGGAAATTGAGTATTTGGCGGAAAAGGAGCCAAACAGTACCGACATTTTGAAGACAAACATGTTGGATACATATTATCCAAATCGAAGCAGTCACCTCGAGAATGTTTGTCTGTATGAGGTTCTGCAAAATTACATATTCAAGAGGAACATCAAAGAAGATACTGAGAAAGGAGTGTATGCTGTAATAGGAAGTGAGGGATGTCTGGTCAAGCAAAGAAAATGCCACTTGGTAAACCATCGAAAATTGAGTGGCGAATCTCCTGAAAAAAAGGAGTTTTTCTATTTAGCACTTTTGCAACTTTTCAAGCCTTGGCGTGCAGAAGA
Source organism: Lissotriton helveticus (assembly GCF_964261635.1). Taxonomy (NCBI): domain Eukaryota; kingdom Metazoa; phylum Chordata; class Amphibia; order Caudata; family Salamandridae; genus Lissotriton; species Lissotriton helveticus. Next base: position 93,526,616 of record NC_136067.1, on the reverse strand, counting down.
GGAACTGCTTGGAGATTTCCTCTGTTACGAAGACTCTTTCAATGCCGCCAAGGAGACCATAGAATGTCCTGCTTTTCCCAAATATGTAGAAATGTTGAATGCGGAAATTGAGCAGGAAGCAACGATTGCAGCCGAGATTGCCAGAGACAGTTCTCAGGACAGTCAGAGTTCTGCTTCATTGAGTCAGGATCCACTAGGAGGACCTGTTATTGAAAATGAAGCTGCCACTGCTATGAATGAAGTGGAAAGAGCCATGGCACATGCTCAGGAGGATGCGGTTAACTTAGAAGAGTTGGAAAGACAACTTAACGTTGAGCAGAGGAAAATATATGACGAAGTTACCATGCAAATTGATCATGGATTAAGTCATGATAAGAAAGAGTGCTCATGTACGTCGTTGAAGCCTGTCCGACTGTACGTGAGTGGAGAAGCGGGAACTGGAAAAAGTTTCCTCATTAAAGCAATTTCATGCTATTTGCAGGAAAGGACAGAGTCATCGCTGTCTTGTGTTGTCACTGCTCCAACTGGACTGGCAGCACATAATATTAAAGGGATTACTTTACATCGTTTACTGATGCTGCCAGTGGAGCATGACAACAAATTACAATATCACAAGCTATCTGGAGATGCTTGTTTTGAAGTTTCAAGAATCTTGAGGAAAATGAAACTTCTTATCATTGACGAAGTAAGCATGGTTTCCAATGTCATGCTTGCTTTTGTGCATTTGAGGATGCAAGAAGTTCTCAAAACAGAGTATGATGTGTTATTTGGTGGCAAACACATCATTGTTTTCGGAGATCTTTTGCAGCTGACACCAGTGAAAGGGCAACCTGTGTTCAAAATGCTCACGCATGAAGATACCAGGAAGTGCCTAGGCAGCATTGGCAACGTCAATATATGGTTAAACTTCAATTATGCTGAACTGCATGAAAATATGCGTCAGGCGAAGGATGAAGTTTACAAGACTATTCTACAAGATGTTAGAATTGGAAAAGTGACCGAGCATGGGAAAGAAGCTTTACATGCACGATTACTGTCAAATTTATATCCAGAACAAGATGTTGTGCCTGAGAATATTTTTCAGAAAATTACTGAGAAGAAATCTGGAATATGTTTGATGCCAACTCTTGCAGAATGTGCCAAATTTAACAACAAAATGTTGCATTTAGAAAAGCAAGAGATTGTGAAACTGGAAGCTATTGATAGAGTAGAGCATATGGGATCAACAATTATTTTGTCTGAGAATCTGAAAACAAAATTGGATTCATTAGAGAAGAGTATATCTAAAACTGCAGGTTTTGAAAAGACTCTGAATGTGTGCTTGAACTGCCGTATAATTTTAAGAAGGAATTTACATGTTGAAAGAGGTCTGGTAAATGGATCAATGGGTAATGTTGTTGATTTTGTGAAATACAGAAATAGAGATGGAATTGAATTTTTAAAAATTAAATTTGATGGCATTGAGGAAGTACAGCTAATTGCTCGTTGTTCTGCTAGATTTTTGCTTGTAAAAGACTTATATGTTCGCCGTAAGCAGTTTCCTGTTTGCTTGGCATATGCGGTGACAATTCATAAATCGCAAGGTTTAAGCGTAGACAGTGCATTGGTGAATATTGGCAGTTCTGTGTTCAAGGAGGGTATGGCATATGTGGCATTGTCACGAGTTAGAACTTTATCGGGGATTGTACTTGATTGAGTGTGATGTCACAAACATTTGTGCGGATCTAGATTGTGTTAAGGAATACAATAGGTTAAGAAGAGAGTATGCGCCACATTTGCCTCAGTATCCTTTGTTTGAGAAACGTGTGGTAGGCCGGAAACGAAGAAATGAGAACAATACTGGGGAGGTTGTAGCAAAAAGACAAAAAGTCAATGAACCTAAAATTACAAGCAGAAACAAAAAGGATTCTGTTGAAGATGTTGTTGGTTTTCAGTTTGAAAACAGTTCTGGTGTCAACTGCTATGCTAATGTAGTGGTAAATGTTTTATTTTCTCTAAAAAATGTAGATTGTGGTCAATTCTGATCAAAGATTTTGCAGTTTGTTAAATTCTGTGTTTGAGAAATGTACCACTGATAGAAGAAACATAGAAAGTGTGTCTGAAATTCGAAATCTGTTAGACAGATGTTCAGGCCAAACACAATTCTCTCAAAATATTCAGCAAGATTGTCAGGAGTTTTTAATGTATATGCTTGATGTATTACATGCTGAAGGTGTAGATGTAGATCAGCTGTTTGGGCTTTCTTATCAATGGCAGCATGACTGCGAGAACTGTATGGTATCAAGTACTACTAGTGTAGACTCAGAAAGATTTATATATTTAACTTTGCCAGACAGTAAATCAGTCTCTTTTAATAAGCTAGTAAAAGCAGCTGATCACAACATGGAGTGTAGCCAATGTAAATCTGAAATGATGTCCACATTATTTATACGAACATATGGCCAGTATGTCATTTTAATGTTCCAACGATGTAGGCCTGATGGAACAAAATTGACAACTTTAATTAAAAATTTTGTGGCTTCACAGTTGTCAATATCAGGAAGGACTTTTGTAACTGCAGCAATTATATATCATGACGGTCCTTCAACAACATCAGGACATTACACAGCTTATTTAAAGTCTAGAAATGGCTGGTCATTTTGCAATGATTCTGTTTTAATTTAAAAAAAAAAATTGCCGTATGACCTTAAAAACTCTTACCTGGTGTTTTTAAAACCAAAATTTTAGGGAAAGAATCTCGGGATGTGCTCTGTGGAATTTCAAGAAGTTCTAATGGCTCCTACACAATTTGGCCTTGAGGATAAGTGTAGTTCAGAGACATAACTTCTAACCATAGGACTGGACATTATGGAGAAATACGTGCACTTTGAATGAGTTCAGAAAAACTGTTTCTTTTTATAAACTAATTGAAGCAGCCAATCAAAACATGGAGTAGAGGGAATGTAAGTCTACAATGCTGTCTACTGTTTTACATTGCTTTGTGATTAAAAGTGATGTAGAGAATTAAATAATTGTAGTAGTCATAGGGGTAGTGTAAGTCTGCTTGTATCAGTGTCATAGGAAAAGTAGAACATGACTGAGCAAGAAGGGGAAGATATTACTATTCCAGGATTGTGAAAATGATCTTCAACATTTTAATTCTGAAAGTTGCGGAAATGCCAAATGACGGGATTGGCTTACAAGAAATCCAAGAGTTATCAATGGCTCTGACAAGATTTGGCCTTGTGGAAAAATGTGGTAGAGAGCAAGAAGTCATTTATTGCATGTAACGTGTTTTTAAAAACGATGGAGATTTTCTTTCAGAAAGTGGCGGGCTGAAAGTAATAACAGCACAAAAGAGTGTAAGCTGTTCATAGGACATCCTTGGACGTCATGGAAAGTAAGTTAACTTTAAGGAGTTCTGAATTTTGATTTCTGATGTTGTATGGGTTTTTTAAACACAATCATTTTGATTGTGTTTTTTTTTCCCCGCTGTTACAGGATGAATACCTTCAAGTCACTGTTTTTAGTGAATTTTGATACATTCTGAGAACAGCAAAAATAAACCATTTAACATGTATAATTAATTCTGTACTGTTTGCATTTATGATGTATATGTAGAACTGAGTAGGAGGCATGGAGAAGGTGAGGCTTCTGTAAGTGTCAAAGTTGTTGCATGCAGTGCTGCACTTCTGCGTATTCTTTCATATGCTAGACTACATCTGCACAATGAGATACCTAAGCAAAGGAAACGCAAGTGATGTGATTGAGAAATGAGCAAAATAAATTGCACGTATTTCAATTACATCACCTGTGTTTCCTATCATTACGAATCACATTGTGCAGATCAAGTTTAGGTCTGTCCAGGGAAACATAGGAGGTTTCTACTTTGTTGAAGAGTGCAGTGGACATGACTCACTTCATTGGTAGACTTTCACAGATATTATCTCCTCTGTACACTTCAACAAGTGTAAATCTCATCTTGAACTCTGAGTAGGCCTCACCTCAAACAAACCTCTGGATAGGAGACATGTTATTGGAATCCTGAAGCGACACTTTTCTGAAACAAGAGCAATGAAAAAGATGCACCATGTTTTAAGATAGGCCTCACTTCATCTGTATCAAGATACTGTTAGTTTAAAATGTATATCTTTAGGACTGTGTAGGGGACCTGGAGAAGCAGAAGCTTCTGTCAGTGTCAAAGTTGTTGAAAAACTATTTGTCCTTCAATCTTTTCCCTTGTCTTTTGTAATTTTTAAATACATGTTTTAATATTTTTCAAATGTTGGTTCTCTCTTTCACAGATTGAAAGTATAAAAATAAAAAGTGAGTAATTTAACGGCAATTATAAGGTAAATAGTTGTACTCTTTTCGTTACATTTCTATCACATTCACCTACTATTAGATCCACTGCTTCACTTCTTTAACCCTCAGTTTCCTGCCTTTGCTACTTTCCTCATTCCTTTCTCTATTACCTACTTACTCAACTCCTTCCACTCTTTTTCTCAGTCCCTCTGTTCTCATAGTTCCTCAGTCTTGTTGACTCACTCCGTCTCTATTACTCTTAGTGTCTGTGAATTACTTTCCCACTTTTTTTTTTGGACCGCTTCCCGGGAAGTGGCCCGGTTCGCAAACCAGCAGCGTTACGGGAGTCCACCATTTTGTGTTTCGGTCGAATCAAGATACAAGATGGAGGGCAAATAATGTTCAGAATGGGTAGAAGGGGGCACGGTAGATGTATCTTGACCCCCTTGGTTTTCTGAGGGTGGCTGAGGAGGACCATAGATCTTCACTCTTGTTCACTCTCTCTGTTTCTATTAATGTCACTGTTTCTGACTGATCAAAAAAAAATTTTCAAAAAAAGAACAGTAACTATAAGGGAAGGAAACAGACAGTTATGTTAAAAGAAAGACAGCTATAGGGAGTAAACTAAGGATACTGTTACCCGCAATCCACTGCTGATGATGTTACTGACCATGTCATGAATGATGTAATATGTGACATCATCAGCAGTGGATTGTAGGTAACAGTATCTCTTGTTTACTCCCTAGAGCTGTCTTTCTTTTCACATAACTGTCTGTTTGCTTACCTTATACTTACTGTTCTTTTTTTAAAAAAATATTTTTTTTGGTTAGCTTCCGGTACGCGTACCGGGTAGCGCTCCGGGGAGCGAACTAAGAGAAATAGAGGTTGGCAGAGTTCCAAATATTCTACCAATTTTTTTATAACGGGGAGGTAGTTCTGAAAAGAACTTTTTTTTTATGTTTTTGTTGTTTTATATTTTTTTTAGTATTTTTTGAACATTTTTTTACTTTTTTTGTATTTTCTGAACGTTTTTATATTTTTTTTGGTTTTTTTTGGGGGGGGGGAAACAAAAACGATCCATTGTAAAGGGCTCAACAGGAGCAACAAAAAAAAAAGAATTTATTTTTTGGGGCGTCTCGGACAAACATTAACATGATTCTGAATAGCTCTCATAATCAAAATGATGCTACTTTCCCTGTAGCAGATGAAATCGCCGCAGTGCACGCACACTTGCTTCACGTGCCCAAACAACATTTGAATGTTTGGGATCATCTCCCTCGCCTCTGGTCCCGACACCTCTGGAACAACCGATCTTCTTGCCATTGGGAGGGGATTTTGTTGCTCATCACGTAGCTGGGCAGCACTATAATTATTTGGGTGCCACCTACTCATATGCCGATGCATAGTGTGATTGCCGTAACTGTATTTTTTTTCAGTTCCCCTTGACAATCTATCACCGCATATACGGCAAAACACGTAGCGTGCATTCACTTTTTTTTGCCCCTCAGGAAATCTATAGAATTGCCAAATGTAATTCTCTTTTCGATTGTACCTCCTGGGCTCCTCTGGCAAAAACCTTGGCTCTTCCTCCTCTTCCTCCTCTTCCTGTTCTTCCTCTTCTTGCAAAATTACTTCAGCAGGTGGTCCTCTCTTATTTGGATTTGGTGGAGGTGGTGGGTTAGAACCAGCTGAAGCTACTAATGAAGCCATGTCAAAGTGTAAATAAAGGGTCTTTCTCTCACCAAGATGAAAGTCAGAGTGAGGAAAGAAGGAGGGGTTTTCATCATTTGGGAAAAGCAAAAGTTCTAAACCAATGAAAAGTGTTCATTTTAGATCACATGACCTAGTATTACATCATTAGGAAACCAAAAGTGAAATGAACCAATGAAAAGTGTTATTACCGAGTCACATGACCTGCTGTGTTTACGTTACGCGGTCGGCGCCGCGCCGCGGATCGCTTCCGGTTCGCGTACCGCTGCGCTTCCGGGTACGCGAACGTAGCACGTCATATGACGTATCACGCGAGAACGCGAAACGTCATGCTGACGCGACGCGTCACGATGTTGTTTTCTAACGCGAGAGGTGCGCAAACGGAACGTTTACCGGTTCGCGGACCGGGTCGCGGCTCCGAATTGAGCTAACGGGAAGCTAACCGGTTCGCGTACCGGGAGCGAAACAATAAAAATAATTAAAAAAAATTGTATTAAAAACATGTAAAAAATATTTTTCGATTTAAAGAAGAATACATTGTAAAGGTTTTGATATTTGCTATTAAAAAACCATTGAAATTCACTGAAAAAACCATAGGTTATAGACCATATATAGTTAGGAATTAGCATTTACAAAACCTTGAAAATTCACTGAAAAAACCATAGGTTATAGACCATATATAGTTAGGGATTAGCATTTACAAAACCTTATTTTACTCACACAAAACCATTGAAATTCCATATATAGTTAGTTGTACTAACTATATATCGCGCACCCGCAATCCACTGCTGATCATGTCACATATTACATCATTCATGACATGGTCAGTGACATCACTGATGACATCACTGATGACATCTCAAATGACATCACTGATGACATCACTGATGACATCTCAATGACATGACTGATGACATCACTGATGACATCTCAAATGACATCACTGATGACATCACTGATGACATCTCATTTGACATTACTGATGACATCACTGATGATAATACGATGAACTTCTTCAGACTCTAAAATAACCTTAGATACACTCAGTGTAAACAGACACTCACAGACTGTCACTCATCCATGGAGTTACTCACACACCTACTCAGTCATGCAAAGAATCAATTACACCTCCATTTCCTCAACTATACAGTTATACATACCTTACTTATTCAAACATATACTAACACATATTTACTCTCTTTTACAATCCCTGATACAAGTTCACAATGATCAATACAGCCACTCACACATTCACGGACTCTTATGCAGTTATTTATATATGTCAACTCTCACATGTACTGTGTTTTACATATGTTCTTACTTTGACATGTAGCACTCAGATATCCATTCACTCACCAATGCACTCAGTCAACCGCCCATACACCTGTTTCCACATGCACTTTTGAATCCATATATCTAGTGAATCAACTGCTTACACATCTATGCACAGAGTCATACACCTCCCAGCCACCCACACACACACTCAGTCTCCCATACAAATACTTGGGCAACCAATCAATAACCCATATACTTACTCATATAGCTACTGATCAACACATGCAGCAGTTTACAGAACAACAGACATAATGATGCACAAATTAAGACAGTTTACTGACTAACCCATGCACTCAGTGACACACATTTAATCACTCACTCATACAGTCAGTCACACACCTACTAAATCCTTCATCCAGACACTTATACATCCACTCATTCTTCAATATGTAAGACATTTGAGATGTCATCAGTGATGTCATTTGAGATGTCATCAGTGATGTCATCAGTCATGTCATTGAGATGTCATCAGTGATGTCATCAGTGATGTCATTTGAGATGTCATCAGTGATGTCATCAGTGATGTCACTGACCATGTCATGAATGATGTAATATGTGACATGATCAGCAGTGGATTGCGGGTGCGCGATATATAGTTAGTACAACTAACTATATATGGAATTTCAATGGTTTTGTGTGAGTAAAATAAGGTTTTGTAAATGCTAATCCCTAACTATATATGGTCTATAACCTATGGTTTTTTCAGTGAATATATATATATATATATATATATATATATAGATATATATATATCTATATATATATATATATAGATATATATATATATATATATATATATATATATATATATATATATATTCGCTCCAAAACTCGCAGAGTCTAAGCAAGCACAAGCACTCACGGGGGTAATATTGGTAGCACACCTTTATTTCGCAGACGCGTTTGAGAGTATTTGTAATATCGATAAAATACCATTTGCCATTTATCAACGTAGTTTTTCATACTCAACATAAATATCAAGGCAAGTATAAAGGATCACCTTAAAAAATCCATTTGTCATTTCAAACATCACAATTGCAGTTAATTCGCTATATGCAAGTCCGACTGCTACATGGATAAAATACTACAAATGTCAGCATTCATATCAAATTTTGTGGAGACCAGTACCACTAAATGTTCTTGGTGCAAATACGCAATGTAAACCTTAACCCTAAATTTATAAAGTGCAAGTGCCTGAAGCATCTTGTGCAAATATGCAATGTAAACAGTGATTTGAATGTAAATGCATATAGACATTTCATAATACATGTCATTTTAGAAAAATGCAGCCAAAGTAGCTATATATATATATATTTATATATCTATATATATATATATATATATAGATATATATATATATATATATATAGATATATATATATCTATATATATATATATATATATATATCTATATATATATATATATATTCGCTCCAAAACTCGCAGAGTCTAAGCAAGCACAAGCACTCACGGGGGTAATATTGGTAGCACACCTTTATTTCGCAGACGCGTTTGAGAGTATTTGTAATATCGATAAAATACCATAAACCATTTATCAACGTAGTTTTTCATACTCAACATAAATATCAAGGCAAGTATAAAGGATCACCTTAAAAAATCCATTTGTCATTTCAAACATCACAATTGCAGTTAATTCGCTATATGCAAGTCCGACTGCTACATGGATAAAATACTACAAATGTCAGCATTCATATCAAATTTTGTGGAGACCAGTACCACTAAATGTTCTTGGTGCAAATACGCAATGTAAACCTTAACCCTAAATATATAAAGTGCAAGTGCCTGAAGCATCTTGTGCAAATATGCAATGTAAACAGTGATTTGAATGTAAATGCATATATACATTTCATAATACATGTCCTTTTAGAAAAATGCAGCCAAAGTAGCTATATATATATATATTTATATATATATATATATATATATATATATATATATATATATATATATATATATATATATATATATATATATGTATATTCGCTCCAAAACTCGCAGAGTCAAAGCAAGCACAGGCACTCACGGGGGTAATATTGGTAGCACACCTTTATTTCGCAGACGCGTTTCAGCCATAGCTTTCTTCAGTGCAAGAAGGTGTGGGGAAAGTTCTCAAATGCACGGCGTGTCAGTTTCAAAAGGGGGATGGTCTCTCCTCATTGGTGCTTGGATGCAGGTAGGCGAAGAAGGACTCCGGTGAAGCTACACCTTTTCAGGCTGCCATATTGTAGCGATGTTATGCCTTAATTGTTCTTATGGTAATGCTTGTGATTTTCACCTTCATAACTGCCTCCATAGCCGCCGTGCAATTTTACCCCTTCGCCAAGTCTCTTCGGGAATGCATCCGCAGGAGGCAGTAGAATTACGGCGTACCCTGGATGTGTATAATCCACGACCTGTGTTGCGGCGGGTGCATCTTTTAGGGACGGTTCACGCCTTTTCTGTTTTTCGCTCCAGTGCTCCACCAATGCAGGCTTCTCTGAACTCCAGGCGGATGCCACGTTTCGTGAGGGTGGAACTCACGCTAAATATTCGCTCCAAAACTCAGAGAGTCAAAGCAAGCACAGGCACTCACGGGGGTAATATTGGTAGCACACCTTTATTTCGCAGACGCGTTTCAGCCGTAGCTTTCTTCAGTGCAAGAAGGTGTGGGGAAAGTTCTCAAATGCGCGGCGTGTCAGTTTCAAAAGGGGGATGGTCTCTCCTCATTGGTGCTTGGATGCAGGTAGGCGAAGAAGGACTCCGGTGAAGATACACCTTTTCAGGCTGCCATATTGTAGCGATGTTATGCCTTAATTGTTCTTATGGTAGTGTATATATGTATATATATATTCACTGAAAAAACCATAGGTTTCACCCATGTTACAGTTAGCTGGACATTTCTCTCATACAAAACCATTGAAATTCCTTCGTTATAGTTAGTTCAGCTAACTATAACTCGTGCGCCCGCAATGCACTGCTGATGACATCACATATTACATCACTCATGACATGGTCAGTGACATCACTCATGACTTCACTGATGACATCTCAAATGACATCACTGATGAAATCACTGATGACATCATCCAGTGAATGTGTGTCTTTCTGAAAAATAAATATTTTTAATATATGTATATCTAAAGTTTGATGGAAGAATAAAAGGATAAACAACTGTCTAAATGGACTTTTTTTGTAAAATTGATTGTATAGCTGACTTATTAAGTGTATCTTAGTGAATACATGTATTAGCGAGTGATGTTTAAATATGTAAATATCTGTATCAGTGTCTCACTTTCTGTATAAGTGGCTGCATGGGTTGGTGAGTAGCTACATGAGTGTCTATATGGGTTATTAGTTGTTTTTTTGAGTATCAGTATGAGTGTCTGTATGGTTTGGTGGGGGTATTACTTAGCGCACAGATGCATGAACAACTGACTCACTGTTTGTATGTGGGGAAGGAGACAGTGGCAGTGTCCCCGACCCGCTGTGCGAGCTGATCTGGGTAGTGTAAGCAAGTTAGCGCTTCGTTTTTAGAAAAACTTCGTTTTTAAAAATTGTACTTTTAATCTTGCTGGAATTATATTGTGTGCTTCTTAAATTGTGCTTTACTTAAAATCCACTTCCCCCTGCACCACACGCCATAACTGATTGATTGCTTGAGCCGTCTCCCGGCATTTCTTCGTTGGGACACTTCCGGTTGGCCTGCTTGCAGAGCGGTTAGCGCTCTAGTGTCCAACTTCCTGTGGCTTCTTAGCCCTCGCACTATCTCGGGCGCGCAGCGGTCGCGCGCAGCCCCACCGAAGACCCACCAAAGAGCTGCCCGTCTGCGCCCGTCCGCGCCAAGGCAGCGCCGGGCGCCGGGCACTCTGCTTGTCATTCTGACATTAAGGCGGCAGGATGTGTTACTCCAAATCCGAGCTACTGAGTCTTCAGCATTCCTCCTGTTCTTGCACCAGACGCAATCCTGCTCATATACACCATCCGCTCGTTACTCCCTCCCAACTGTGTTCCACTTCCAAACGTAAACCCAAACCCCTCCCTGTCCACACCTTCAGGCTAGGACACCTCAATGTTAGATCCATGTATAAACATCATTCAGAAATACATGACCTTTTAACTGACCATTCTCTAGATGCCCTGTTCATAACTGAAACTTGGCTCCTTGATGAGATGGACTCGGTCTGCAACCTGGCAACACCTACAGGCTACTCTATTTATACGGTGAACAGGGGCACGAGAGGGGGCGGCCTAGCGCTCATACTCAAATCCCATTTTCAGTGTCAACTTGACAAAGTAGACATCAAAGGCAGTGAAAGTGCTCGCTTCTCGATTAAAGTCAACCCCCAGTTCTGCGCTACTGGCCTTCTGGTCTATAGACCTCCTGGCGCTGACGTTCCCTTCACTAACTCCCTTCTACAATATCTAAATACCAATGTCATTAACTCCGCCAACTTCACGATTATTGGCGACCTTAATCTGCATCTTGACAAGAATACCGAGTCTAAAGCGGCAACTTTTTTAGCGGATCTTGCGGCTTTCGAACTCGAGCAACTTGTCCACGGCCCTACCCACAGAGCAGGACACCTTCTTGACCCCATTTTCACCAACATCACTGGCGGGTCCTCTGAATTACCTATTCCCATGACCTGGACTGACCACTACTTAGTGATGTTAACCATCCCCTGCAACTCAAGTTCGGTTGTAGCATCCACCCCTTCAGTTCAGAAACGGCCATGGAGAAAACTCCATCTTGAAGAACTCCATGATATCCTGGCATTACATCCCCTACCTCCGAGTGATGATCTGGATGCAGGATACGATCAGTTCTGCCTTCGGATTACCCAGGCTCTCGACACCCTTATCCCTGTTAGATGGACCAAGACCCGCACTCACACGGCGAGTCCTTGGTACAACTCAGAACTTGCCACCTTGAAAAAGGAATGTAAGAAGGCAGAGAGACGTTGGAGGAAAAGTTATGATACCGGTCTTAAACAAGAATATGTCCTGCTCCAAAAATCCTACCACCGTAAAGTCTGCAGAATAAGAGCGGCATACTATGCCAGTGAAATCAACAGCAGCTCTAATACCTCAAAATCGGTTTTTAAAATTCTGAAAGACCTCACGGCAAAAAAAACTGTCAACGTCATTACTACCTCGCCCGACCTTTGTAACAACATGGCCAACTTCTTCACTGAGAAAATCAGGAAGATATACGACACCTTCCCCAAAGACCCACTGTCACCGGTCACCTTTGATTCTACCAGGCCTTCCCTCACTTCCCTTCCCACACTTGACCGTGAGACTTTCTCTAAACTTTGTAGAAAGATCAAATCTGGGTCTCCGGCAGATCCCTTAAAGCCCGACCTTTTCTGTGACGCTCATATACTCATCACAGATCACGTTCGTGACATCATCAATCGGTCACTCTCCACTGCCAGTGTCCCTATCAAATGGAAACAGGCATGGGTGTCCCCCATTCTAAAAAAACCCACTTTGGATCCCTCACTTCCGGAGAATTTTAGGCCGATCTCCTTGCTCCCTTGGCCTGCTAAAGTGGCCGAGGCACACGTCAATAACATCTTGTCCAACTTCCTCCTTACCAATAACATCCTGGACGACTCCCAACACGGGTTTAGAGCTGGTCATAGCACCGAGACAGCCTTGCTCAGTGTTTCAGAGGACCTCCGTACCATTCTTGACGCCGGCGGTACTGCAGCACTGGTCCTATTGGACCTCAGTGCTGCCTTCGATACGGTGTCACATGAGGTCCTCTTGATGAGACTGGAGGAAATTGGAGTCACAGGGGCAGCCCTGGGGTGGTTTAGAGACTTCCTTTCTAACAGGTCTTTTAGAGTCTCCACCCCCCCTTACATCTCGAAGGAGCACAGCATTGGGCAGGGAGTGCCGCAGGGCTCGTCCCTTAGCCCTACCTTGTTCAATGTCTATGTCCGCCCGTTAGCGGAGGTGGCTAGAAGGAATGGTATGGCTTTGGTATCATATGCTGATGATACCCAGTTGGTGGTGGCACTGAATAACAACAGTGGTCTGGAAGCCCTTCACTTTAAACAGACACTCATCGACATCACCAACTGGATGACGGCGAACTTTCTCCAACTAAACGCCGGTAAAACCGAGATTCTCCTCTTGGGAAAAAATACAGCTTCCTGGGGAGATAATTGGTGGCCTGACATTCTGGGCCCACCCCCCAAGCCAAAAGACTGTGTAAAAAATCTAGGTGTCTGGGTCGATTCGGCTCTAAAATTCACCATCCACACCAAGAAAGTGGCCGCCACGTGCTTCGGCATTCTACGCAACATCAGGCCCATCCTGAAGTTCTTTGACTGCCGCACTCGCCAACTTATCGTCCAGGCGACGATCCTTTCTAGACTGGACTATGCCAGCTCTCTCCTTTTGGGAGCAAACTTGGCTGAAACCACCAGACTGCAGAGAGTCCAGAATGCGGCTGCCAGGGCTCTGGTCGGCCTCCCTCGCCACTCTTCTGTCTCTGGAACGTTAAGAAAACTGCATTGGCTCCCGGTGGGAAGAAGGATCCAGTTCAAGGCTCTATGTCTAGCCTTCAAGATCCTCAAAACCGCCTCTCCCCCACTGCTGAGTCCCCTCCTGTCTGAGTATACTCCCAGTAGATCCCTCCGCTCAGAGGGACAACATCTAGTGACCATCCCCCGCACTAGACTTGCTAGAGTGGGGGGACGCTCTTTCAGCCTCCTCGCTGCCAAGTTATGGAACAGCCTGCCTGTAACCATACGGGGGATGCATGATCTTTTAGCCTTTAGAAAAGCCATCAAAACCCATCTTTTCTAATAATCCGTTTTCTTTGTGCACCTTCATTCTGCACTCTGGTCAGCTTGCAGCGCCGGGACGCCCCTTGGCTGGGGCAGCCGCGCGCTATACAAATTCTCATAACATAACATAACATAACATTTTGAAGACAGGATGTGTGCAGGACTGTATGGGTGGATGAGTGTGTGTATGGGTGTGTTAGTGAGTGAATGACTGTCTCAATAGTGTCTTTATGACTAACTACATATGTTTTAAACTAGTATATGTGAGTATTGATGTATATATGTGAGTATATGTGAGAGTGAGAGATTGGAAGAGTTCCTGTATAAATAAGTATTTGTTTCTATAAGTGATTGTTTAAGAGAGTAAGTATGTGTACGTTTCTGTAGAAGTAACAGTAGTTGTGTGTGTATAGCTGTATATGCAAGTAAATGGATGATTTATAGTGTATTTGCATCTGTGAGTATATGTGTGAGTAACTCTAAGAATGAGTGTAGGTGTGTAACAGGATGTATAGGTGTATGAGTACATATGATGAGTGAGTACATGTATGAGTGACTATATAGAACTGTTGGTGAATGAGCGGATGTGTATGTAGATTTTGGAATTACTGAATAGGTTGTTATAACTGGTATTGGTATCTCCATTGTTTTGAAATTTTTAGTTTCTATTTTTCAATGTGTGTATCAAAGGTTATATTACGCTGAGAGGAGGTCTGCCACTCTTTCACAAGGATGATGTCATCAGTGATGTCATCAGTGATGTCATTTGAGATGTCATCAGTGATGTCATGAGTGATGTCACTGACCATGTCATGAGTTATGTAATATGTGACATCATCAACAGTGCATTGCGGGCGTGCGAGTTATAGTTAACTGAACTAACTATAACGGAGGAATTTCAATGGTTTTGTATGAGAGAAATGTCCAGCTAACTATAACATGGGTGAAACCTATGTTTTTTTCAGTGAATTTCTAAGATTTTTTAAATGCTAATTCCTTACTATAACGTGGCTGAAACCTACATTTTTTTCAGTGAATTTCTAAGGTTTTTTAAATGCTAATTCCTAACTATAATGTACCTGGAACCTATGGTTTTTTCAGTGAATTTCTAAGGTTTTGTAAATGATAATTTTAAAATATACTAATTATTATATGTCTTTCTTTTTATAGTAATTTCCTACATTTTTATTATAAATACTTATATTTATTTCATTTTTAAAGTTACATTTCATATTTTTATTGTAAAATAATAACAAAAGTAAATTCAAAAAGAATGCACTGCTAGTGAAACTGCCTGGGTGAATTTGTAAGTGTTTGTTAGAGGCAGATTTACAACACCCTTGTGCCTCTTTTACACCGCCGTTGCATCACTTTTCTGATTAAGCGGTGGTGCAAAAGATGTGCCATGGTATGTGGTATTTAGAATGTGACGTATCTGAGAGGTGCGTCACATTGTAAATCCCTGTACCAGAAGGAGACATTCCTACATGGGGTGGGGACGGGCGTTCCGGTGCAGGAACACCTCCTAAAAGTGGCTGACTGAAATCTACAAGATTTCACTTTGTCACTTTTGGGCTCATGCTGTGTCAAAACCCTGCACTACCTTGAAGCAGGTGTAAGGATTGACACAGCAGTCTGAGCATAGGGCCCCCAGAACATTGCTGGAGATACGTTCCACTTGCAATATAACTCAAACAAAGCACCACCTTTACAGCACAGATACATCACATACATGTACCATTTTTGTCCCATGGTACACCGCATTGTAAATACAGCACATCCATGGTGGTGGTGTCACGGAGCACACTAACTGACATATTCCTGGGGATATGCCAGTTATTGTATATGTGCCCATGAGTCTTTTAATATAGTGAATGGATTACTACATACCGATGAATGAGTCACTACAAAACTAAAACAACAGTGACAGACTGCTTGGTGGAAGTGGAAGGATACAAACTGGTAAATTGAACGTATAAAAGACAAATTTGCAAGTACATAGAAGACTGCATACATCGTCTATAATGGTTTGAAGCAGTCTATGCCCTAAGGCCTATTTTAATGCATGAGTACTTAGGTAGTAAGAGGATGATTACAGTTCTGCAAGGAAAGAACCTGATTGAATTTATAACAGCCGCAGTTTTATCACAGTATACAGATAAAACATACTGCTGAATGGCTCACGACAATATTGAAACAGTAGTGTGAGAATGTTTGCTGGAAGTATAAGGATACACATTGAACGATTGAACGTATAAAACATAAGTTTACTGGTGCACAGAACAGTGCATGCACAATCTATAGAGGTTTGAAACAACCAATGGACTAAGGCCTCTATTAATACATGAGTATCTAGATACTGACTGGATCATTACACTTCTGCAAAGAAAGTTCCTCACTAAATTTATTACAGCTTCAGTTTTACCACGGTACAATGGAAAAGAACATACTGCTGACTGGCTCACTACAATACTAAAACAGCAGTGTCAGAGTGTTTGGAGGAAGTCTAAGGATACAAACTGGGGAATTGAAGGCATAAAACACAAGTTTGCAGGTGCATACAAGACTGCATGTATACTCCATACGGATTTTAAGCAATCCATACCCTCAGACCCACTTTGCATATTTTAAATCAATACAAACATTTAAAGAATATATAACTGAATCTATAAGTACTTCACTTTTAGTAGAATAAATACATTAGTAGATAGTGCTCAAACCTTTATTATTTTTAAACAATGAATTTATTCTATTAACATCTCGTAATTTAACACACATTCCAATACAAGTTCATCAGATATGTCATACAGATCAATTCCCTCGTTAGCAGTTTCTGAATTAATTTGTTCTAAACTTTCAACATAAGTTAATACTTCCAGAAGTTCTCCATCAAAGCTTTCCTCTTCGAAATCACACCTCATGTCTGCAGCACAAATTTCCCCTTCTTCACTCTCATTGCCTGTGACAGATGCGATTACTTCTTCAATTATACTCAAGGAAATATCCAAAATCTCCTCAGTATGAGGCTGTTCTCTTTCCATAATTTTTCCTTTATGTTCTTGCTCCTTGTATAAAAATATAAACAGTTAATTTTATCACTTTTCGCAATATATAATACAAAACTACAGTTTTCACCTATTTTGGCCTCCAAAAAAAACTATATAAATACTATTATCTAATAACATTCCATTAGTAGAGTTTTAGTCCTTTGCAAACTTGTAATGTAATGTAATGTAATGTAATTGTGCTTTTCTATAGCGCAGCTATCACTCCAGGGAGCATCTTGGCGCTGTAGCCCGTAGCCAGATAGAAACAGGCCGGAAAACTACTCAAGCATCGGGCCCTGCATACTTATACCAAGGCTTTGCACGCGGTGTCCGTAAGATTGAAAATCCAGGTTTTCAAAGCTTTCCTAAATAGGTTCTCAGCGGGGATTTGCCGCAATTGCGGCGGGAGCTTGTTCCACGACCTGGAACCTATCACTCCAAGAGATTTCCCTCCCTTCGTGACAAGCTTAAATTTGGGAATCAACAGTAGATTCATATTTGAAGACCTAAGGTTACGGGATGGCACTTAGCGTCTGAAGCGATTCAAAAAGTATTTTGGCCCTCGCTGGTGGTATGCCCTGAATGTGATACCTAGTATTTTAAACAGGATGCGCTTATGAATTGGCAGCCAGTGAAGGGCCTTAAGCGCCGCCGAGGCGGATGACTTCCTCGGCCAGCCCATGGACTAGGCGGGCGGCTGCATGCTGGACCATCTGCAGCCTGTGCAGGACCGATTTATTTAATCCTGCATACAGGCTGTTGCAGTAGTCCAGTCGAGATGATATAAGTTCAACCGCCACCGTTTTCCTGGCTGCCAGTGGAAGAAAATCAAAAAACTTCCTAAGGCCTCTAATGGTGTTAAAGCAGGTGCCGGCCACAGCCACCGCCTGTTGTTTAAATGACAATGACTCATCGAACTTGATACCCAAGTTACGGGCCGTGTCAATGGTGTTAGGAGGGACTTCTGCATCTTGCGGCCACCATAGGTTGGGGGAGAACAGATTTTGCTGTCCAAAGGGCAGGATTTCGGTTTTGCCCGAATTGCACTTGAGATGGTTATTCCTCATCCAGTTAAAGGTGGCTGCGAGGCAGTTTCTAAGATTTTCTTCTGCTCCCGACACCTCGCCATCCAGTACTAGGATGAGCTGAGTATCATCAGCGTACGATATAGTGCTGACCTGAAAGGATGAGATCAGCTTGATCAGGGGGACCATGTACAGATTGAAAAGTACGGGGCTCAAGCTGGAGCCCCGCGGCACCCCTGTCGTCATCGCTTTCTCCTCCGAACAAAACTCTCCCAATACCATGACTTGCCGCCTATGACTGAGGAAGTTTTTCAGCCACTCAAGTACAACTCCTGTTATCCCTGATGTTACTAGGCGGCCAATCAATATGGAGTGTGAGACCGTATCGAAGGCCGCCGATAGATCTAGTAAAATCAGTACAGCCTTCTTTCCCTGGTCCATGGCGGTCCTCAAGGTCTCCACAGTAAACAACAAGGCGGACTCCGTGGAGTGCATAGCCCTAAACCCGGACTGGTTAGGGCGCAGGATATCATTATCCTCCAGGAACCTTGTCAGTTGTTTATTTACAACTGCTTCCGTCAGTTTGAATAATACTGGAAGCAGCGAGATGGGGCGGAGATTGGAGAGTGTAGTAGGATCTGCCAAAGGTTTTTTCTGTAGAGGCTTTACAGCAGCAAGTTTCCAATCCAGCGGGATCTCAGCAGTGGAAAGTGAAGAGTTAATGATGTCATTGATAATCGGGTTCACCGTGTCTACTAGGGCATGTAGCAACATCGGGGGGCAAGGGTCAAAGGGTGAGCCAGATTTACTAGCTAATATGGCCCGACGGGACTCTTCTAGACTAATGGGGCTAAAGCTTTTAAGCTTAACTGTCCCAGTGCCTTCTTCATTCGCCCCAGCCGGAGGGAGTGGAATTGGTTGTGGGAAGTCTTTAGTTATATCTAGTATTTTTTTCTCAAAGTAATGGGCAATAGAGTTGCAGAGGGTGGGATCTCCAGTGAGAGAGAGTTCTAGGGTTCATAAAACTATTTACAATCCTGAAAATCTCTTTCTGTTTATTATTAGAGGAGATGATGGCTTCTAAATAATAAGCTTTTTTGGTGATTTTAATCAAGGCATGATACTGCCTCTGGGCCGTTTTATAAATACTGAGCTCCTCAGCCTCATAGCGGCGACGCCACCTCCGTTCCAATATTCTAACTTCCCCTTGCTTCTCCTTTAAGGACAGTGAGAACCAAGGTGCGGACATTTTTTTGCGTCCACGAGTTTTGCCTGAATCGATCGGGTCCGTCGGGCCACAGAGTTCAGTGATCCAATCGCAGAAACGTTTGTTGTCTGTTTCAGTATGGCCGATCGTTGTAGGTTTACTTTCAGAGGCTCTCTGCAGAAAATCAGGATTAGCGATTAGCTTTATCCAGTCAGGTTTGTTACGGCCGCCAGCTTTATTCAAGCCCGCTCTTGCCGCTTTCTTTCCCACTAGGAGATCAAATGGAATAAACTTATGGTCAGACCACGTCAGCACACAAGGGGGTTTAACCTTCAAAGTATTTAAATTACAGCAAATGCAATCCAGGGTATGTCCTGGTATGTGGGTAGGATCTAGAGTCAGCAGGGTAAGCCCAAGGATATTAATTAAATCTCTGAAGCACGCTGCACTCGAATCAGCGGCGGAATTCAAATGGAGATTTAAATCGCCCAGCAGCGTAAAATTGGCAAATTCTAGGGTAAGATTGCTGAGTACCTCCCCAATGATCTCTAGAAAATCTTTTTATTGGCCTGGTGGGCGTTAAACTAGAGCCCCTGAGAAGGTGAAAGACTTGTGGATCTGCAAGCAGAAACCCATGCTTTCCGCCCCTTTAATATCCAGTAATTCAAATGAAGTGCATTTCATAGAATCACTATAAATAATTGCAAGCCCCCCTCCGCGTTGTTCCTGCCTATCAAGTCGTTGAATGAGATAGCCTTGCGGGAGGGTCAGTGCAATTTCGGGGTTACACTAGGCTTTCAGCCATGTCTCTGTGACAAAGAGCCAATCAAGTTCGCCCTCAGAAATCAGATCAAAAATGTGTGCCCCGTTCTTACACATTGACCTAGCATTAATAAGCCCTCCCCGGAAAAAAGTTTGCCCATTTCTCCCTCTAGTGGCTGGTTCGGGGCAAGCCCTATCTTGCAATGACGACAGCAGGTTGGTCCTAGCCAATTGTCCACCATAAATATAATTACTTATAAGGCTATCCTGTTCTTAGCTTTTATTAAATTTGGAAACCAGTCACTCCTTATGACTATAGGAAAAGACTCAGGCTGTTATAGTAAAATACACTACTAAAAAATGTAGAATATGTCTGTTCACCTTACACATTCCAAAATAGTAAATGTGTTTTACTAAAATGCAGAAGATACTATTCATTGTCCAGAATAACACTGTGTATCTGTGTATATTTAGACATCATTATCACACTACTTTTTGAATACTTCATGTGTTTACTCTATCTCTATTCCTCATCTATAACTTAGTCTAACTCTACTAATTACCAACCCCTTCGACTTTCGAACTAGCCTCTCCTCTAGTATTTATCTGCAACCTTGTAGCTTGCGGTTCTTCATTTTTCTCACTGCTTATAACCTATAATTACGTAACATTCATTAACCTAGGCCTCTCAGTTTATTGTCTAATTTTTATATTATTAATTTCCTTGTGTTCTTCTACTAACCTTTCTTTATGCAGTTGCTTGTTATCTATTCTTTCAATCCTTGAATATCTTGTGTTTTTCACTAATGTTCCTTCTTAATTCAAAAGTCTTTCTAGTATTCCTTACTCAATGTGTTCTTTTCCCTTAAGACCTTGCTTAACACGAATTTTATTGTTTCTTGTTTTAAGTTAGAGAAAATACATTGACTGAGTACATTCAATATTGTCTATAATGTCAGGTAAGTTTTCTTACTCACTAACTTGTCATACAACATTCTTTAACTCTCACAGAAATATTTGCACTTTCTCTTCAGGAATGTCTAAGGAGCAACTGAAAACGGGTCTGAACTCCGGAACATCTTCGGTGAAGTGCGCACTCGTTAGTGAGCGGGCGCCGAGTGCGCGCCTCACCAAGGATTCCCCACAACTCTGTGGTAAATGACTAGACCACCACCCCGTCTTTCAGCTGCGGCCCGTGCCGGGAGTTGCGGTGGGGCAGGCAGGCGGGGCGGGGGAGGGGCAGGGTGGGGAGTGATAAAGAGCGGAATCTGGATGATTGCAGGTAAGTAAACAATTAAATTAATAAAAGGAATTTCGTTCCGCGCCCTGCATCGCATTTTCCAATGCAGGGCGTGCTACGAAATTTGTTTTATTAATTTAATTGTTTACTTACCTGCAATCATCCAGATTCCACTATTTATCACCCCCCACCCTGCTCCTCCCCCGCCCCGCCTGCCTGCCCCACCGCAACTCCCTCCACGGACTGCGGCTGACAGTTACTTGTACTTACCTTAAGCATAATAAATAATAAAAATATTATATATTACAAAATTATCACCTGTGGAAGACACAAAAAAATACAGTTACAATATATATTTTACAACACAAAATAATTTATAAACCATTTCATTTTCCTTTTTTGCTGTTCTCAGAATATATTGAATTTCACTAGAAACAGTGAGTTCAATAGTACTCATCACATAACAGCGGGCAAAAAATAGACAATCAATAAGATTATCTTAAAAAAAACATTCAACATTCTCATTAACAATCTAAAAAATAGAAATAAAACATATCTTAAATGTTTTTTACTAAGAGCAATTTCTTACGTAAATATGACAGATCTCAAACAATCATAAAATAACAAAACATTATGATTAATTTTCATACACTGTAAATAATGTTACTTATGTATGCTGACGAAATACACAACAACAAGTCCTTTATGGTTTCATTTACTTTTCCACACGGCCAAATAGTATGCATCAAATCCTTAGTTTGGAAATTGTTCAATAGTAATCCTGAGCGTCCGCCTCCCAGCCTTCTGATCCAAAACCACCAACATCATCTACGGGTCCCCCAGGACTCATCCATCAGTCCGACGCTGTTCAACATCTACACGGCCACCCTCACACAAATAGCCCACCATCATAACTTCAACAACATCTCCTACACAAACAACACCCCGCTCATCCTCTAACTCACCAAGAAGCCATATACCACCAAAAGCAACGTCCACAACAGAATGAAGGACATCACCAACTACATAAAGAGCAGCACTGTAAACATAAACTTGCACAAGTTGAAGGTATTCATCCTCACACCCACCCCCTCAGCCTCGGACAACTCCTGCTACCTGACTACACTGTGAACAGTACCAACACCTACCAACAATGTCCACAACTTAGGATTCAACCTCAACTCCTCCCTCTCCATGTGTAGCCAAGTCTACACCGTCTCCTCGTACTGCTATAACACCCTCCACATGCTCCGCAAACAAGTGGATCCTAACCAAAAGAAGAAGAACAGTGACACAGGCCCTCATCAGCAGCAGACTACACTGTGGCAAAACACTCTACACAGGAATTCCAGCTAAACACCTACAACAACTACAACAAATCTAAAAGACCTCCACTTGAGTGATCATCAATGTCCCCTGCTGCAGCCACATCACCCACCACCTGATACACCTACACTGCCTCAATATCAACAAAAGGATCACCTTCAAGCTCCTCACCCTCACTTACAAAATACTCTACAACACCAGACTAATCTACCTGAACAGCAGTAATCCTAAAGGGCAAATTTTGATCTTAAGATTTTGCCTTTAAAAATATTAGGTAAGAATTTGGTAACTCTTTGGGCAAACATTGCTTAAAAACTAATTAACTATCATTACAATGTATCCAACCTTTCAGACATTTTAAATAAACAATATAATGTCCAGATGTGGTAGAAGGTCCATCATGAAAAATAATTGCAACAGCTACAAAAGTTCTTCCTGATATTGAACATTGACCAGCTACAACATTTTTAATTAAAGTTTCCAATTTTCTTCCATCAGCTCTACAACCTTGCAGCATTAAAATAAGATACTGTCCATATCTTTGTATAAGTAATGTTGATGACATTTCTGATTTACATTGGCCACACTCGATGTTTTGACTTGCTCCTCTAATTGGATTGTTAAAAGACACTGATTCGCAGTCAGGTAAAGTCAAATATATGAATCTTTCCGTGTCTATGTTAGTGCTACATGTAAACAAACAATTTTGACAGTCATGTTGCCATTTATAATAAGGCCAAAAAGATTTTCAACATCTATACCTTCATCCTCCAGTACACCAAGCATAAACATTAAAAATTCCTGACAATCTTGCTGAATATTCTGCGTAAATTGAGTACAACCAGAACATATGTCCAAAACATTTCGAATATCAGAAACACTGTGTATTTTACTTTTATCACTACTACATTTCTCATAAACAGAATTCAACAATGAACAGAATCTATTGTCCCGATTTTCTACAATTTGCTGTTACAAACTTTCGAGAAAAAAAACAACATTAACAACTACATTAGCATAGCAGTTGACACCACAACTATTTTCAAACCGATAACCAACATTCTCTTCAACACTGTCCTTTCTCTTTTTGCTTGCAGGAGCAACTTCATCTTGTTTTTTTTCTTTCTCTACAGTTTCACTACATATATTCTCAAATCTTCTTCTTCTATATACCACACGCTTTTCAAATACTGGATATTGACCTAAATTGGTTGCATATTCTCTTCTTAACCTATTATACGATTTCACACAATTTGCATCTGCACTAACCTTTTTCTCATCAAAATCAATCAAGTACAATCCAGATAAAGTTCTCACTCGAGACAAAGTAACATATGCCATACCTTCTTTAAACATGGTACTTCCAATATTCACTAAAGCACTATCTACACTTAAACCTTGAAATTTATGAATGGTCACCGCATATGCCAAAGAAACAGGAAACCGTTTTCTGCAGACATACAAATCTTTTACAAGCAAAAATCGAGCTGGACAACGACTAAGTTGTTGTACTTCAGCAATTTCATCAAATCTGATTTTCAAAAATTCAATCCCATCTCTATTTACATAATTAACAAAATCAACAATTTTACCCATTGCTCCATTTACTAAACCTTTTTCCACATTCAAATTACGTCGTAAAATTGACCTACAGTTGACATATGCATACAAATTCTTTTCTAAACCAGCAGTTTTACTTATCGATTTCTCTAAAGAATCCAATTTCCTTTTCAACTTTTCACTCCAAATAATAGTAATTATTTCATGTTCTATTTTATCAATTGCTTCCAATTTTATAATTTCTTCATTTTCCAACTTTAACATTTCTTCATCGAATATAGAACATTCACGCAGTGTTGGCATTAAGCAGATTACAGATTTGTTTTCTGCAATTCTCATGTATATTTTCTCTGGGACATTTATTTTCATTTGGAAACAAATTGGAAAGTAATCGTCTCTGTAAAGCTTGTTTGCCATGTTCGGTAATTTTTCCAATTCTTATATCTTGAAGAATACTTCCATAATCAGCATCATTTGCCTGTCGCATATTTGTAATAAGTTCCTCATACTGAAAATATGGCCAAATGTTTACATTTCCAATGCTCCTCAAAGACTTTCTAGTATCTTCATGCACCAGTGTTGTAAACACTGGTTGTCCTTTTACAGGAGTAAGTTGTAAAAGATCTCCAAAAACTATGACGTGTTTTCCTCCGAATAATACGTCATACTCTGTTTTAAGAATTTGCTGCATTCTTAAATGCACAAAGGCAAGCATTAAGTTTGATACCATGCTTACCTCATCAATAATGAGAAGTTTCATTTTTCTCAACACTCTTGAAACTTCACAAGAAGCTTCTCCAGATAGCTTGTGTTATTCTAATTTGTTTTCATGCTCTACTGGTAACATTAATAAACGATGTAAAGTAATTCCTTTAATATTGTGGGATGCTAATCCAGTTGGAGCAGTGACAACACAAGACAAATGTGACTCAGTTCTTTTCTGTAGAAAAATTGTGATTACTTTAATTAAAAAACTTTTTCCTGTTCCAGCTTGTCCACTCACATACATACAGATAGGTTCAAATGATGAGCAAGAGCACTCTTTCTTCTCATGAAGTAATCCATGCTGAATCTGTTCTCTCACTTGCTCATATATTTCTTTCTGCTCAAGATTTAGTTGTTCTTCCAAGTTTCCTAAGTTTGTTACATCTACTTGAGTTTGATACATTGCTGTTTCCACCTCTTCCATAGCAGTTGCTGCTTCATTTTGAACAATTGGTTCTCCTAGTGGGTCCTGACTCAACGGAGCAGAAGTTTCACTGTCTTGAGAACTATCTATAGCAATCTCAGCTGCAATTGTAGCTTCTTGCTCTATTTCGTCGTCCAACATTTTCACGTAATTAGCAAAAACAGGACATTCTATAGTATCTTTAGTTGCATTGAAGGAATCTTCATAGCTCTCAAAATCTCCAAGTAATTCCAATTCTGAACGCCATGGCTTGAAAAGTTGCAAAAGAGCTAAATAGTAAAATTCCCTTTTGTCAGGTGTTTCGCAACAATCAAATGTCCTTTTCTTTCTTTCACCAGACATCCTTCAGAACCAATCATGGCATATATATCATTATTGATGTTTTCTGTAATATTCTGTTTAAAAATATAGTTTTGCAGCACTTCATAGAGACAAATGTTCTCAAGATGATGACTTCTATTTGGATAATATGTATCTAACATATTTGCTTTCACAATATCTGTACTTTCGCGCACTTTTTCAGCTAAATATTCAATTTCTTGTACAGATTTAAGTACTCGGTTTTGTGTTGCAGCAAGACCTAGACTCACCCAAATGATTCTTCTAGATTTGGAGTATAGACTTGCAGATGATAAGCGATCCGAGCATTCATACGCTCCAATTTCTCGATGAGATAACATCTTCAAACTGTAACTGTGTAATTTCTTACTTAGACTCTTCTCGTGGTAAATCTCTTACCACATTTCCTTCAATTCCGTCTTTTCTGACTATGTTATGTACGATGTCACATATCAAACAACAGCAATGGAATTGTCTGCAACATATTGAATATCCATATTAGCATTCCACATGGACAAAATGACTGGGTTATAGTCATTTAAGTATTTTGACTTCATTTCTTCTTAAGTTGTAGGTATTTTTGGGAGACTTTCTTGTGATAGTATGTCGCAAAGATGACATAAAACTGTTCACTTTTCCTTTCAATATTACAGGTCGTGGAAATGCAAAACGGCATTTGATGTAGAATTTGTCCTTAGATTTGTACTTTCGACGACAGTATTTCCCACAACGATGGCTTTGGAATCATAAAACTTGTTGTCTTAAGTCCTTATCTTGTGTACTTTTGGGTACATCACATGTAGCATATTCTTCAATAAAAGACAACACAGTATCCTCTGAGTCTTTTTCACATTTGGGAGCATCTTTGATCCATTATAGCATATGTATGTGAAGAGCACCTCTCGCTTGATACTCCTTTCTCCAAAAGAAATTCAGAACCTCTCCAAGAGGAGGATTTTTTTTATTGGTGATAAAAGACATCATAGCTTCGAATCTATGATTGAAATACCTGCATACATTAACAGGATCCAAAGAGCACAATTCTCCAGGTGTCTTGTATTCGATATTTATTATATTTGGATTTGCCTCTCGAAGAAATTGAAGTAAATCATCCCAAGCATATTCAGCACAGCTTAGAGTAAGAAACTATGTAGGAGTTCCTAAGTTCCTTAGCATACATTTGAGTTCTCCGTGACGACCGTACCAGTACTCATTAGTACCACGCTGACATGCCATCAGATTAATCAGCTGAGATTCCAAAACATTATCTTTCTGCTGTATTTTATCCATAAATTCCTTTGCCGAAACATTTTGCAGATGTACACCTGTTTTCAATATATGTTTTACTGCATAAGAAAGTCCAGACAAATCACTCTCAAACAAAAGATGAAACAAATAAGGAATACATTGTCGAAATCTGAAATCTTCTGCATATAATCTTGATGTCCGGTATTGAGATACAGGAATCTGCACAGGTCGTTTATCATATCGTCCTCCTTTTCCTGTAGGAAACAACTTAGGGAAACAACGAGCTTCCAAGCTTTTTTCCCATACACTAATGGGACTTCCTTTTGCTTCTTTCATTTGCAATAACTCTATAGCATTCCCCATCATTTCTTTGGAATGCAGTGGATGAACACTGTAATGTTCGTAGATTTTTTCAGTTCTGGACACATCCACTTTTTTCAATTTGTCCAGATGGCAAGTCACTATCTTTTTGTACAGTTATTTCTTCTTCTCCCACATACACATTTTTGCAATATTGATTATTTTTTACCAGATACAACGTTGCCTTTTTCACTTTCCTAACATCCACTAATTCTTGCCAGATTTTCTTACTCTTAGTAAGAACGCCATTAACAAGAATAACTAAAGGTACATCCTCTACATTTTCTACACCAATAGTTTCAATATTTTTCTTTAAATCTAGAGACAAATATACAACTCTTCCCTTTAATCCTCTCTGTAAATCTGAAGGAGGCAATTTTCCTGTCTTAGGCTCCATACGAACAATAGCCTGAAATGGATGCACACATTGAATAAGAATAGACTCATAGGTATTTAAATCCATCAGTTCAGAAGGAACATTTACCAACTGAAGATTATTATGCACAGCTCTAGCAGATATTTTGTTTATTTATTTATTTATTTATTCAATTTTTAGAGCACACAAATACCCTTGCGGGTGTCTCGGCGCTAGTGTTACAGAACTCTCTTCATGAGGAGGGAAAGGAAGTGCCTATGCTGGGAACAACCAAGTTTTAAGTTTCTTTCAGAATTGCAAAAGTGTGGGAGCAGTTTTTATGTGGAATGGAAGCGTGTTCCAAAGCCTGGCCGTTGACGTAGTAAAGCATCTGTCTCCCCAGTTAGACTTTCTTGTCCGTGGGACTTTTAGCAAGTGGGCTGATGCCGAGCGTAGAGTTCTTGAGTACTCAGGTGGGGCAAAAGCCTTTTGTAGATATAGTGGTCCTTGCTTATTGGTGGCTTTATATGCTATACATAGGGCTTTAAACTTGATACGGCTCCTGATAGGAAGCCAGTGTAGCTGTCTAATGTAAGGGGAGGTCGATGTAAATTTAGGAATCGTTAGAAGGATCCTGGCTGCGGTGTTTTGTACGGTCTGCAGTCTATTGAGGACTTTTTCTTGGGAGTTCAATAGGAGTGAGTTGCAGTAGTCTGTTCGAGAGAACACTAGTGTACTCATAAGCATTTTTCCCGCAGATGGAGGCAGGTATGGGAGTAGGTTTTGTTATCCGTTTTAGAATAAAGAATGCTGATGATACCACCGAGTTGGCGTGTTGGAGAAAGGTCATCTTGTTATCAAAGATTACTCCCAAGTTGCGTACCTTAGTTACCGGTTGGGGAGGTGCACCAATCTGAGTAGGCCACCACTGAGGGGACCAGGTGGGTTGCAAGTTCCCGAATGTCATCACCTCTGTTTTATCAGAGTTTAGTTTCAAACAGTTGGATGACATCCAGGAACTTATTGCCATCATTCCTTCTCGAAAGTTCGCTGCGACCGACGTACCGTTATTATATACTGATAACACCAGTTGGGTGTCGTCAGCATAGGTTGTCAGGGCAATTCCATATGATTTTATAACCCTCGCCAAGTCCGCAACATAGATATTAAAAAGCGTCGGACTTAGCGAGGAGCCCTGTGGTACTCCGCAGGGGAGGAAGAATGTTTGGGAGGTGTAATTGCCCATTTTAACTGTCTGAGGCCGGTTTGCCAGGAACGAGGATATGAGCTCTTTGGCTTTGTTTTTAATTCCTGAAGCCGAGACACGGTCGATCAGTGTGACATGATCGACCGTGTCAAAAGCCGCGGAGAGATCCAAGAGTATCAGTACCGCCGATCCTCCCCTGTCCATTGTGGCCCTTATCTCGTCTGCTGCTTTAAGCAGCGCTGTCTCAGTTCCGTGGCCTTTTCTGAACCCGAATTGGGTATCATCCAATAGATTGTTATCAATAAATTTTGAAAGTTGCGTATTCATGACTTTCTCGAATATCTTGGCTGGGAACGGGAGACAGGCAATAGGTCTGTAGCTGGCAGGGAGAAGAGGGTCCAAGGAGGGTTTTTTTAAAAGAGGTTTGATAATAGCCTCCTTCCAGACAGATGGGTAAGTACCTGTTAGGAACATTGTATTGCAAATTGAAGTTAGGGCAGGTGAAATAGCTTCCGGGATGCGGTTCATGATCATGGGTGGACATGGGTCAAGGGGAGAGCCTGATTTAGTGCAGGCCACAAGTTGTCGAATATGTTCCTGGGTGGTTGGTTCAAAGGCTATGAAGTTTGATACTTTGGGGGTAGGGGGTGCTTTGGGTGAGGGGGGAGGAGTGAGAGAAAGTTGAGAAGATGGAAGTAACTTTTGCCTCGAAGAATTTGGCCAAGGTGTCCGAAAGAACCTGAGAACCTTCTAAGCGCGGGGTCGGGGATTAGACAACTGGGTGACAACCTGAAATAGTTCTCCTACCGAATTTTGTGACTGGTTAATTTGAGATGTATAGTATAGGCTTTTTTCTGATATAATATGCTTTTTGTAGTTGGAGAGGGCGTTTTTATAAGTTGTTTTGTCGTCGGGACTAAAACTGCGGCGCCATTGCCTCTCCAGATTCCTACAGTATTGTCTCTGTATTCGTAAAGGTTCCGTGACCCATTGTGCAGAGGGGCGCTTTCTCTTTCAGTGAGAAGTTTTGACTGGGGCTAATTTGTTGCATGCTGTATTTAGCATGCTCAGAAAATTGGAGGATGCTAGCGCCGGATCTTGTGTATCTGGCAGGATACTATCAAGCAACAGCTCCTCTAGTAGATTAATGTTGATATGTTTCCAGTCCCTAAATGAGACTGAACTGGAGGAAATAGCTGGCAATATGGTCGGGGTGATATTAATAGAGAAGCAGACAGCTGCGTGATCAGTCCAGATTAGGGGGATTACCTGATTAACGGAGATATGAGGGCTGCTAGTGAATAGCCCATCTAAAGTATGACCCGCTTGATGGGTGGGTTCTTTTACCATTTGTAGAAGACCTGCTGCTTCTAGGTCATTAATTAGGAGTGATGTGTCTGGGTCATTTAGAGCTTCAAGATGAAAGTTGAAGTCTCCCAGTATTGTGAAGTAAGGGGATCCTGTAGAGGCCTCAATTAGATTGCCTAAGTTCGTGAGAAACTTTGATCTAGATCCGGGGGGGCGGTAGATTAGGATACCCTTAAATGAGGTTTTACCTGAGATGCCAATGGTGAAGAGAAGCGCTTCACACTCAGGTAGTTTTGCCTCTACCATTGTGAGTTTAAAATGGTCTTTGTAAATGATTGCTAACCCTCCACCCTTCTTTTTAGGTCTGTCAAGTCTGCATACGCAGTAATTGGTGGGAGTGGCAGCGCTGAAATCTGGCCCAGAAGATTCGTCACTCCATGTCTCCGTGATGAATAACAGGTCCAGTTTATGTAGGTCGTTAAACTCGGATATTTCCAGTTTATGTTTGGGAAGTGATCGCGCATTTATTAATGCTGCAAGGACTTGCTGCAGGGGTGCCGAAGGGGAAATAGGTCTAGCCTCTGTGCAAAATGGGCATTTGTGCGGGCCTATATTGGGGTTTGTATAGTCAAAGCGTGGTGGGGCATGGGGTGCCTCTGCCCGATGCCTGAGGTTGAGGAGTTGGGAGGGTGTATAGGTGCGAATAGCGATGTTTTGGCTGAGGCAGGGGCCCGATGTGACAGGGGGGGGGCCCTAGGCCCGGCCTCGGCGCGGACGAGCGCAGACGAGCTTGCCTTATGCGCGCCGTTGGCGCGCAATCGTCGCGCCCGCTGCATTCGTCCGCTGCGCTTCCGATACCTCAGCATAATTTATGACACCCGGAAGGAGCCGTGGCAGGGGGGCGTGGCCAGCGTGGGTGGGCATGTCCGCTGCTGGGTGTGGCGGCGTTTGTCCAATCAGCGCTGTCGCGTCAGCCTTCACTCGGCTGGGCGGTGAAGAGCACGAGAAGACAGTGGCCGTAAGTAATTTCGATTTTAAAATACAAGTTATCACACAAAGATGCTAAAAAGTTTAAAAAACTCCCGGCTTTCCGCCTCAGGAGTGAGTCCAACAACACAGAACACCGCGCTTGTGTTCAGCGCGCCTCTTATGGTGTGGCAGGGGGCGTGGCCAGCGCGGGTGGGCGTGTCCGCTGCTGGGTGTGGCGGCGTTTGTCCAATCAGCGCTGTCGCGTCAGCCTTCACTCGGCTGGGCGGTGAAGAGCGCGAGAAGACAGTGGCCGTAAGTAATTTCGATTTTAAAATACAAGTTATCACACAAAGATGCTAAAAAGTTAAAAAAACTCCCGGCTTTCCGTCTCAGGATTGAGTCCAACAACACAGAACACCGCGCTTGTGTTCAGCGCGCCTCCTATGGTGTGGCAGGGGGCGTGGCCAGCGCGGGTGGGCGTGTCCACTGCTGGGTGTGGCGGCGTTTGTCCAATCAGCGCTGTCGCGTCAGCCTTCACTCGGCTGGGCGGTGAAGAGCGCGAGAAGACAGTGGCCGTAAGTAATTTCGATGTTAAAATACAAGTTATCACACAAAGATGCTAAAAAGTTAAAAAAACTCCCGGCTTTCCGCCTCAGGAGTGAGTCCAACAACACAGAACACCGCGCTTGTGTTCAGCGTGCCTCTTATGGTGTGGCAGGGGGCGTGGCCAGTGCGGGTGGGCGTGTCCGCTGCTGGGTGTGGCGGCGTTTGTCCAATCAGCGCTGTCGCGTCAGCCTTCACTCGGCTGGGCGGTGAAGAGCGCGAGAAGACAGTGGCCGTAAGTAATTTCGATTTTAAAATACAAGTTATCACACAAAGATGCTAAAAAGTTAAAAAAACTCCCGGCTTTCCGCCTCAGGAGTGAGTCCAACAACACAGAACACCGCGCTTGTGTTCAGCGCGCCTCTTATGGTGTGGCAGGGGGCGTGGCCAGCGCGGGTGGGCATGTCCGCTGCTGGGTGTGGCGGCGTTTGTCCAATCAGCGCTGTCGCGTCAGCCTTCACTCGGCTGGGCGGTGAAGAGCACGAGAAGACAGTGGCCGTAAGTAATTTCGATTTTAAAATACAAGTTATCACACAAAGATGCTAAAAAGTTTAAAAAACTCCCGGCTTTCCGCCTCAGGAGTGAGTCCAACAACACAGAACACCGCGCTTGTGTTCAGCGCGCCTCTTATGGTGTGGCAGGGGGCGTGGCCAGCGCGGGTGGGCGTGTCCGCTGCTGGGTGTGGCGGCGTTTGTCCAATCAGCGCTGTCGCGTCAGCCTTCACTCGGCTGGGCGGTGAAGAGCGCGAGAAGACAGTGGCCGTAAGTAATTTCGATTTTAAAATACAAGTTATCACACAAAGATGCTAAAAAGTTAAAAAAACTCCCGGCTTTCCGTCTCAGGAGTGAGTCCAACAACACAGAACACCGCGCTTGTGTTCAGCGCGCCTCCTATGGTGTGGCAGGGGGCGTGGCCAGCGCGGGTGGGCGTGTCCACTGCTGGGTGTGGCGGCGTTTGTCCAATCAGCGCTGTCGCGTCAGCCTTCACTCGGCTGGGCGGTGAAGAGCGCGAGAAGACAGTGGCCGTAAGTAATTTCGATGTTAAAATACAAGTTATCACACAAAGATGCTAAAAAGTTAAAAAAACTCCCGGCTTTCCGCCTCAGGAGTGAGTCCAACAACACAGAACACCGCGCTTGTGTTCAGCGTGCCTCTTATGGTGTGGCAGGGGGCGTGGCCAGTGCGGGTGGGCGTGTCCGCTGCTGGGTGTGGCGGCGTTTGTCCAATCAGCGCTGTCGCGTCAGCCTTCACTCGGCTGGGCGGTGAAGAGCGCGAGAAGACAGTGGCCGTAAGTAATTTCGATTTTAAAATACAAGTTATCACACAAAGATGCTAAAAAGTTAAAAAAACTCCCGGCTTTCCGCCTCAGGAGTGAGTCCAACAACACAGAACACCGCGCTTGTGTTCAGCGCGCCTCTTATGGTGTGGCAGGGGGCGTGGCCAGCGCGGGTGGGCGTGTCCGCTGCTGGGTGTGGCGGCGTTTGTCCAATCAGCGCTGTCGCGTCAGCCTTCACTCGGCTGGGCGGTGAAGTGCGCGAGAAGACAGTGGCCGTAAGTAATTTCGATTTTAAAATACAAGTTATCACACAAAGATGCTAAAAAGTTAAAAAAACTCCTGGCTTTCCGCCTCAGGAGTGAGTCCAAAAACACAGAACACCGCGCTTGTGTTCAGCGCGCCTCTTATGGTGTGGCAGGGGGCGTGGCCAGCGCGGGTGGGCGTGTCCGCTGCTGGGTGTGGCGGCGTTTGTCCAAACAGCGCTGTCGCGTCAGCCTTCACTCGGCTGGGCGGTGAAGAGCGCGAGAAGACAGTGGCCGTAAGTAATTTCAATTTTAAAATACAAGTTATCACACAAAGATGCTAAAAAGTTAAAAAACTCCCGGCTTTCCGCCTCAGGAGTGAGTCCAACAACACAGAACACCGCGCTTGTGTTCAGCGTGCCTCTTATGGTGTGGCAGGGGGCGTGGCCAGCGCGGGTGGGCGTGTCCGCTGCTGGGTGTGGCGGCGTTTGTCCAAACAGCGCTGTCGCGTCAGCCTTCACTCGGCTGGGCGGTGAAGAGCGCGAGAAGACAGTGGCCGTAAGTAATTTCAATTTTAAAATACAAGTTATCACACAAAGATGCTAAAAAGTTAAAAAACTCCCGGCTTTCCGCCTCAGGAGTGAGTCCAACAACACAGAACACCGCGCTTGTGTTCAGCGTGCCTCTTATGGTGTGGCAGGGGGCGTGGCCAGCGCGGGTGGGCGTGTCCGCTGCTGGGTGTGGCGGCGTTTGTCCAATCAGCGCTGTCGCATCAGCCTTCACTCGGCTGGGCGGTGAAGAGCGCGAGAAGACAGTGGCCGTAAGTAATTTCGATTTTAAAATACAAGTTATCACACAAAGATGCTAAAAAGTTTAAAAAAACTCCCGGCTTTCCGCCTCAGGAGTGAGTCCAACAACACAGAACACCGCGCTTGTGTTCAGCGCGCCTCTTATGGTGTGACAGGGGGCGTGGCCAGCGCGGGTGGGCGTGTCCGCTGCTGGGTGTGGCGGCGTTTGTCCAATCAGGGCTGTCGCGTCAGCCTTCACTCGGCTGGGCGGTGAAGAGCGCGAGAAGACAGTGGCCGTAAGTAATTTCGATTTTAAAATACAAGTTATCACACAAAGATGCTAAAAAGTTAAAAAAAACTCCCGGCTTTCCGCCTCAGGAGTGAGTCCAACAACACATCTCTCATCTCTCACAACATGTTCTCATCTAATTTGTTATAACAATATTTATAAATACGCTGATCAGAACCCAAATCAAAACAATTCTCTACCAACAAATAAGTTGCAAAATACTTCCACTCATTATTATTTTCCTTTTCAGTTTTTAAATACAAATCACCACTCCTGGTCTGATTTTTATAATGAATTCGTCGACAACAGATACAAGAATTATTTGGACTTTCACCTGAAATCACCTTAAACTTTAT
This sequence comes from Lissotriton helveticus, assembly GCF_964261635.1. Lineage (NCBI taxonomy): Eukaryota > Metazoa > Chordata > Amphibia > Caudata > Salamandridae > Lissotriton > Lissotriton helveticus. The sequence continues at coordinate 93,491,789 of NC_136067.1, read as the reverse complement.
AATTTCTTGCTCAAAATTTTCTACACTGCAATGTTCTACATTCTCTTCCACATTTTCTTCTATTAATGTCTCAGTTTCTGCACTGTCTTCCTGAGGACCAAAGTAACTGACCTGAATTTCATCACAAACATTTGTTACATCTGATACAGATCCACGCAAAAGAGCACTCTTCAACTTTTTTAACATTAGTACTGGACTTTTTGCATAATACAATGTTCTCACTAATTTCCTCATTTCAGAATGATGTACTGCTAACATTCTGAAATGGTGAAAAACACTTCGACATACTTTTTTAGAAAGACAAGCCAGAGAATGACCTTGCAAACCAGTATTTTCTCTCACTCTGCAAGGGTCTAGTCCTTGCAACATCTTAATCTTTTGTTTAAAACTTTTCTTAGTATAGTTACAAAAGAAATTACATAAAAAATCAATAGATTATTGCCGCACACTGCAAATACTACTACAATTCCAAGTGTACACTGGAGCTTTAGGACGTCTCCCTAAAACTTCAGCAGCTAACACCTCTTCTGCATTTCTAGGAACAATTTTCTCTTTCTCAATAGGACTACCATTTCTAACCACATAAGCACGACCACTAGTGTCAACTGCATGCAACAAATCATTACTCTGAAGATAACTTTCTTCATTAAAAAAAGGCTCAGAACTTGAACTATGTTTCCATTCACCCAAAAAAAACTCACAAACATTACTTCTGTTAATTACTCTTCTCCACTTACTTTTGGCCTTCATTAAATGGATTGGCTTATCTAGTGATCTAATTCTATTGATTACTAAAATGAACAATTTTCTTTTGAATTCCAAAGCTTTCTCAACTACATTTTCTATACCTTTCTTCAAGTTATAAAATACTGTTTTTTTCTTACATACCTTAATTTCTTTAATTAAATTTGAAACAAATCTATTGTAAAACATTTTTTTCCTAATTTCCATAAATAGTTTTTTCCTCCTTTTACTATACACAGTTTTCTCTGCACTTGATTTTCCATGATTGTTCTCTTTATTTGTATTTTTCTTTTTCGTTGCAGATGCATTTTTGTGTTTGTGCACACTACTCTTAGTCTTTAATATTTTCCTCAAAAAAGTGTTCCTTGTCTTACCAGGACCTTCTTTCTCTTCGTTAACCCATTGCTCTTCATGTGAATCTTGCTGATGACTTCTCTTCAAATACACCCTTTTCTTTCCTTGTTTCTGCTTTTCAAACTTAGTAGGCATCATACAGTTTTTTCAGTATCTATAAACAGAATCTATAATAAAAAAATATATATAACATTACAAAAATAAATATATCAAATAATTTTATTATATTACTTACAAGAACAGAGGGAGGAGTATGAGGACAAACGTGGGACTATAACAATAAAAGGACTTACAACAAAAGAGGAAGGAGTATGAAACAAGGGAAAATATAACCAAAAAGGGGAGTATAAACAGACACTGCAATATAACGGAATAAAGGAAGTATGAATAAACTGGAAAGTATCAATAGGTAAGGGAGAGTATGAGGAGAAAGATGGCAATATGAGGAGAAGAAAGAGTATAAGAAGAAAAAAGAGAGTAAGAGGACAGAGGGGGCACTATGAGAAGAGAGAGACAGACTCTAAAGAAAAAAAGAAGGAATATGTGAAACGATATGCAACTATAAAAACAAAAAAGGAATACTAGCAAAGGACAGTATGTATAAGGACAGAAAGAACAGTACCAGAAGAAAGCACGAACAATGTCAGGAAAAGTGGAGCAAAAGGAAAAAAGGGGTAAACAAGAACAGAGGATACAGTCTGAGGTGAAAAGAAGGAGTATAAACAGATGGAGGATTATAAAGAGTGAAAAGTGTATGACGAAAGAGGCAGAAGTATGACAAGATAAACAAATATAAAGGGAGAGGTCAGTATGAAAAGACAGAGAATATGAGGAAAGTGCTGCAGAGTGTATACAGTGAATCAAGGAGCAGTAACAGATGTGAGCAAACAATATGAACAGATTTAAGAAGTATAAACAGAGAGAAATGAAAATAGGAAAGAAATATGAAGAAACAGTGGAAAATATGAACACAGAGAGAAGGAATGTAGGACAAAAGGCAATTTAAGAAAAACTCAGTTGTAAGAGAACACATTAACAAGTAAGAGAAGAGAGAGGAGAATATGAAAACAGGGAGCAGTATACCAACGGGTAAAATGAGGATAGAAATGTCACAATAAGAAAAGACAACAATATTAGTAGCGAGTGCAAAGTATAAGAAAAGACAGAAGAAATGTGAGAACAGACACAAGAGTATTAGAAGAAAAAGAAAAGTATAAGAAAATAATAGGGAATACCTGCAAAGAACAGCAAGAATAAGAAGAAACATAGAATATAACAACAGAAGAGTATATATGAAGAAAGACGAAGCAATGTAAACAGACACTGAGACAAAAATATAGAGAAAAGAGAAATATAAAGGAAGACTGACCGTATAAGCAGAGAGGGAGTACTACGAGAAGACAGTAACAACTATGACGACAGTGGTGAATATAAAGACAAGAGACAATATAAACAGTAGGACAAACATGCAAAAATAGGAGCAAGTATGAAAAAAAAAAGTATAAAAAGAAAACAGAATATCAGAAAAAGAAGATAGTATAATGGGAGAGGAAAGAGTAAGACAAGAGAGGAGGGAGAATGACAAGAGAGTGTAGAAAATATGCAAAAAGGAGCGAATATGGGGGCATATTATCAAGCCTGGGTGATACAATTATCGCAACTTTATCGACAGGAAACTGCCACTAAAGTGGCGATAATGGGCTTGATAATATGTTCTATGAAATTCTAATCGAAGCTCATGTTAGATGTGAAGAACATCTAACATGAGCTTCGATTGGAATTCTATAGAGCATATTATAAAGCCCATTATCGCAACTTCATCGGACCGCTGTTGAAATTATCGCCATTTTATCGGCAGGAAACTGCCGATAAAACGGCGATAATGGGCTTGATAATACGCCCTTGTTGATTCCCATAGAAGCCCATGTTCTGCTTTTAACATGGGCTTCTACGGGAATTAACAAGGGCGTATTATCAAACCCATTGTCGCAGTCGTATCGGCAGTTTCCTGCCGATAAAACTGCAATCATTTTAACACCGGTCCTTGATAATATGCCCCATAAATCCTTAATGTACACACATGCACACTGTGATATTACACACAAAAAATGAGACCATGTATTTTACCATTTACTACTGAAAAACGTTTAACGGACTATACATATTCCATGTATATAATTACTACATATCAGTGAACAACACTGACTCATTTTCCAAATACATATGCATTTTACTACATTATTGCTGCCACTATTACATCAAAAAACTAACACAATAAAACAACAAAGACGCACAAGGAGCTTGTAAATATGCCCAGACTATATACAGAGGGAGAGAAACGAGAAAGAAGACAGAACAGGGAGTATCAAGAAAAAAATGAAATAAGAAGAGAGAGGGAAGAAAATGAAGAGACAAAAGGAATAAGAGGAGAGACAAGAAAATATAAACACAAAGAATGACAATATGAGCACAGAGTACAATATAAGAAAAAGACAGTAGTACCGAGAGAGAGAAAGGAGTAAGAGGAGAGAGAGGGAAGTATAAAAACAGAGGCTACAAATTATTGAAAAAAGGGACAAATATAGGGGCATATTATCAAGGACCGGTGTTAAAATTATCGCCGTTTTATCAGCAGGAAAATGCTGATAAAATGGCGATAATGGGCTTGATCAGCCGCGGCCCGTGGAGGGAGTTGCGGTGGGACTGGCGGGGCGGGGAGGGGCAGGGGGGGTGATAAACAACGGAATCTGGATGATTGCAGGTAAGTAAACAATTAAATTAATAAAACGAATTTCGAAGGGTCCCCTGCATCGCAAAAAGCAATGCAGGGCACGGAACGAAGGGGCATATTATCAACAAAAGGCGATACATTATCGCCGCTTTTATCGGCAGGAAACTGCCGATAAAGCGGCGATAATGGGCTTTATAATAGGCCCTTAAAAATTCCCATAGCAGCCCAGGTTCTGGTGTTAACCTGGGCTTCTATGGGAATTCACAAGGGCATATTATCAAGCCCATTATCGCCGCTTTATCAGCAGTTTCCTGCCGATAAAAGCAGAGATAATGTATCGCATATGTACATAATGTATTTGCATATGGCCAGGTCTAAACTGGGGTGGCATGGTGAGCAAAAGAATGATGTATTTAACCCAGATCTCTTGACTGGGGTGAATGTTTTGATTTGTTCTGCATTCCGTCCATCAATTGTGTGCCTTTTTCTTCTTCACCCTAAGTGCGCCGGGTATGCCCACACGTGGGTCCCGGGCTCGCTGTGCCACTGGATTCAAGCTATACTGGCTGATGAGGGGGTGAAACCCCAAAACCGGCCCTAGGATGCTTGTTTCTGGTCAAGGGAGGACCTGGCTTGGCAGTTCGGGCTGGACTGTTCCCATGAGGCACAGGGTCAAGACTGATTAGCATATAGCTAGGTCTAAACTCGGGTGGCATGGTGAGCAAAAGAATAATGGATTTAACCCAAATCTCTTGACTGGGGTGAATGTTTTGATTTGTTCTGCGTTCCGTCCATCAATTGTGTGTCTTTTGCACTTTTAAATCCAGCATTGAAAAGGCATTTGGTACTGAAACACGTTTGCTGATTAAAAAAAGAGAAGGTATCCCCATGAGTGCTTTGTGTTGCTTTTTTTCTTCAATATTTACATGACTGCCACCCTCACAAACTTAGCACCCGCCCGTGAGTTGGGACTCACTGGTGAAATCTTTGAAGTTCATAAATTGCATTTGCCAGGACCGCCAAATTGACTTAAAGGAAGGTACTTTTCAACATAATTGCCATGGATTATTCAAAACCAAGGACATTCTGTTATCAAATGAACACCTCTAGGAATGTGCAAACTGGTTGCCATTAATGAGGCAGTGCAAGGGATACATTTCCTGAACATTATCTGTATAAGTGGAATGATACGGTCCCCATGGAGACAAGTGGCAATACATGTAGGAGGGAATTCTTAAGAACTGTATGGATATGGCCAAATCATTGTGGGCCTATTTTGATGGAAAAACACTTATTGGAACATCATGTTTAAATTATGCCTGGGCAGAGTTTTTGTAGCGGCGCTATGCAGAATTCCGCGAAGTTGTAAAAAAACTCCACGAGCTACGTGGAGTTCCACGAGCGTGTGGAGTTGTTTGCTCTGCCCATTCGCGATGCGTTTTTGATGTTTGGGAATGTGTATTGCATGTTCGGCAATGTGTATTGTGTACTCGGGGGAAAATATAGCGCAAACTTCATCACGCGATCGCCCATGGGCGCCTCCATCTTGTTTTTTATGTCTGCTATGGATCTGGGCCTGTTTTTCTATCCTCCCTATATCTTTTCAATCCTTTGGAGAGGAGTTGGCCTAACGGCTAGGGTGGTCGGCCTCGTATCTGGGGAACCGGGTTCGAGTCTCGGCAAGGACGCGCGACATACTGGGATTCTGGGAAAATCACTTAATCTCCCTGTGCCTAACAAAAATTAATATGTCCTCATGTAACACAACTAGTGCTCATGTAAAGCGCTCTGATACCCGGTACCCTCAGGTCAAGTTTGCGCTATATAAAACTCCAGAAAAAATATACATTTTGCATTTTTTTCTACTTTTTGTGTGTGTTTAGTACGTTTTTTTACTGTTTTCCTATTACTTGCCTTTTATTTATTTTTTTATTCCTTTCTTTACTTCCAACATTTTCTTTGCGGAAGGCGTCACCCAGAAAGGGGTGCAGGCCCGTGCCTTATTCTCCGAGGTGGAGATGGCTGCACTAGTTTTTTTTGTTCAGCGCCAACTCCCCTCAACCTTGGCAGCAGGCGGCAGGCCTGGGTCCGGGTACGGGCTACGGGAGCGTCACCGGCAGTGGGCAAGGGTGCGCTGGGCAGAGTTTTGCTGCTCTGGGGTCCAACGCACCCATAACCAACTGACGAACCGGTGGCCCGACATCCTGGACCGGGAGCAGGACCTTCTGGACCTGCTATGTTTTGGGGCTTGGTGAGGGACCTGCTAGGTGTTGGTGAGTAGCTACATATATTACTATTGTATTCTGTCTGTGTTATTGCTATTATTATTTTCTTCTCAAATAACAAGAATGCTGCTGCTGCTTACATGCAGGTAAGTTAGGTTTAAATATCTTATATTATGTGATTGTTATTCTTCTAGACAAGTGCTCTGCGCTACTGATCATACTTGTTTGCAACTTTGCGCTTGCTTGGGCTGGTTATGTAAGAGAGGTTAGAGAACTCAAGTTAGGTAATGCAGACTAGAAAGACTCCTTTCCTTTGTCATGTCAGGCTGTCCTGTCACTAAGATAGTGGTAGTTAGTTAGTTACTTAGTATTATTTGGTAATTAAGCGGCCTACAAGATGCGTCCTCTCACGTGACTTCAGTCCGAGTAGTGAGTGAATAGAACCAACCAATTTGGTGTATGCAATATGCATGCGTCCATCTATGCTTTTAAGAAGACTATATGCAGACTTAGTGAATTGATCTGTCAAAGTGATTTGAGAGATGATTGCGAATGAGATCGGAACTTAGAAGCAAATATCATTTTTTTGCAATTCATTCCAAAGTCTTTGGAATAAGTGGGCTAGGTAGGTTTAGGATTCAGGAATCAGAAGGGATAGGTCAATATTATTGCAATTGCCATTTCCTATCTAAAAGTCTTTGTGGAGTGATTATTATATATTTATTTATTTAACACCAATCATTTTTTGTCTCTTTAATTATGTATTACATGATCACCATCCAGGGGCAAGAAGAAGACTGGATCTGCTGAGGAGGGTGCAGGAGCCAGAGGGGCCTCCCAGGGGCATGAAGCATCCTCAGGTGCAGATGGCTCTGCTGGCCCCAGTAAGTCCTCCTGAGTTAATATTAATATATATTTCCCTAACTTTTATCACTCTATTATTTAGGTTTCCTAATTTTATTTTTCCCAAATCCTCTTCGATCTATCTGTTTCTAAATTCTTGTTACTGCTCCATTACCTACTAACATTGTTATTTATATCTCTAGTGTGTTTTTTTCTTTTTTTACAAATCAAATTGCATCTGACTGTATTATTCTGTCTGTAGCTTGCTTTCTTCTGGTTTTCCACTCAGCTTTCCCTCTTCCTCTATATATTTTGTGGATTGCCAAGTGGTGGTACTGTAAGACTCAGAGAACCCATTGGTCCTACTACTAGTACTTGTAGTAGTAAGGACTCCGTACTTCTACTATCACTAGTAGTACTAATCTGCTGTGCAGATTGCATGCCCAAGTAAGGTATTCTACGCATGTTTGTTGAGATGAGAAGGCTTTGTTTCACTGTCTCATGCTCAATCAGTAAATGATGGTCACTCATATTGGACACCCAAAGTGATGTATTTTCCTTTTCCTCGGCTAGGCCTAGTACTTTTTCATTAGCAGTAGTTGATGGTGAACACTGAACAACTGATTACCATGGACCATGGCTGGAAAGATGTATGAGGAGGAGGATGGCACCATTATTTTCCAATCAAGAGAGACCTCATGTTCGATTGTCCACCCAGTTGGCCACTCTTTTACTTCTTTTCAAAAAATCTGATGCACCAATAGCTCTAGCCACTGAGTCCAGTCCTTTGGGTTGTCCTCTTCTTGAGAGGCTTTTCAAAAATTGTCACCACCAAAATGCCCAACCATATATATATATTTTTTTTTTTTAAATGTTTTCATTGGTTTTCACGGTTATAAAATCACCTACATTTGCCATCGACAGTTCTGCATATTACATAGAAGTCATCAGGGAAAGGCATCAGTTACAATGAGGGTACATTCAAGTGTCGCTCTCCAGTGTGTTGCAGTTCCATTTCTATTGATGGGGAAGTATATAGGTCACCCCGGTAGGCGTTCCACTTACCTCACTTTCTGTCCCATTTCTTAGGACACCCTCTCACTTTGAACTCCTCTTTTTCTGCTATCGTGCATTTGCCGTATTCTCTGACCCATACTCTGAGTGAAGGTCTGTCCGCCACCCCCACCTCCTCGCTATCTCACGCTTAACCAGAGTGTATCCCAGTGTTGTAAGTTATTGTTCTATGTCTGTTAGGTCAGTCTGTTCCAGATATTTTGTTATTTTTGATAGGACATACTGTCTACTCTACTCTAGTACCCAAATTGTAGTGATGTGTATGGTGTATGTATTGTATTTTTAATCTTGCTAATGAAAAAAAAAATAGGGGAGGAGTACATGGTATCGAAAAAATTTGAAATGTTTTTTCCAAGCGTACCGACCACCAGTGCTGAAGGCAACACCACTCCGGAGGGAGCTAATGCAGCTGCAGGGGGTGAGCCAGCAGCAGTCGCGGGTGGTGGTAAGTCATATTCCTTACTTATTGTCAATGATGAATACACTCGCTGCAAGGGTGTACAGTACACTGTACTGTTGCTGAGACTAAATTGTTGTGAACTGATGAAGAAGACACCTTTTACTTAACATTAGCATTAGTGGGAGTTGAGTAACTAATGGCCCTCTCTATTCTATCTTCAACTCAGCAGAGAAAGTTTTATGATGAAGACAAAGAGTCAGACGACATGTAATATATGACTGGCAGAGAAGCATGCCTGGGAGAAGGCAGGGACCCCGGGATGCATAAAGGTGGCTGATAGGATGCATGGGTGGTTGAAGGATGGGTGAAAGGAGATAGAAAGGATGCCTGCCTGGGTGGGTGAAACTCCATGGGTGAAAGGAATCCTCCGGGGGTTTGATGGGTCGCACTCACAGGCAAGAAAGGAACCATGGCTGGTGGTTAAATGACAAATGTATGTTCTTGGTGAAAGGTTTGTTGAGAGTGAGAATGATAGCCATGTTTGGATGGATGGATGCCTGGATGGTATCATAGGTGAACAGTCAGACTGGATGAAGAGAATGTAAAAGAAAATTAAACTGTGCCAGAGTAGCAAAGCCAAGGGTGAAGAATAAAATAATGCTAGAAGAGCAATGCAATGATAAATAAAAAATCCCTGGGAAGAATAAACAAGGACTGTTTTTTTAAGGTTTTTGATGCAAAGGTTTGAGGTTGTATTTCAGAATATTCCCTTGACTCACAGTAGTTTGCAAGCACAACATATATATTGTGTATGTACCCACCTATCATCAATCACCTCCCTCCGACTCCGAGGCCCACTCCTGCTCCCTACCCATGTAATTTTGACAATGTCAGCCATGGGTTGCCTATCGGCTGCATGGTTAACTTACAATTAAACAATAGCAGTACGTCATGTCCTCATCATGTGACGTTGTGACGTATATCATCTTCATTCATATTAGTAAGCATATCATGTGCCTTGTTGTAGTAGTCAGGGTGAAAGTGGAATTGAGCATTTGCCATTGATTTAATAGAGTATGGCGGTAAAGGAAAAATAGATAATTGTGTAGTACAGCTGCCCCTCCTGCAGACAGTAGTAAAGTAACGTGCGTTTGCGACATGAGTATGTCTGTCTAGGGCGCAAGCTGACTTAGCTGGCATGCCTACAAGATTAATTTAGCTAAAATAAACAAGAAAGAGAAGAAGAATACTTCTCTACTCCTTAGTGCCTAATGCCTGAAAGTCTAATCATCATTACATCCAAATCTTAGGGGCCAAGGAAGTGAGGATACCACAAATGTTATATACTGCTAGTGCTACTGTGCCACTATCATTTTATGTGTATAATTTTGTGTTACTGTTTTGCTAAGAGTATTGGTTACAATTGCCTTTTTTCTTTCTTGATATAGCTACTCCTTCTCAACCCACCACCACGCAGGCGTTAGCAGCCAGGAAACGGCAACGGAAGCTGGAGGCCATCCAGGCCGAATATCGCCAGCTGGTTCTCCTGTTGGTGGACGAGGCGGCAGCTGCAGTTTCCTCTAATGCCCCAGGCCCTCCCATGCCTCCGGTGGTACGGCGCATGTTCTTGCAGCCTACCGCCACTGCTCATCCTCATCAAATACTGCTGCCCACCCCGTTGTTCCTACAGGAACTTTCAACGCTGCATGCTCCTCCAGATGGTGCGCCTAGAGACCAGGCTGGAGGAGATCCTGTAGCGCACTAGCTGCCAGGCCCGCCACTAGACATCAGGCTTCTTGATCCTTGCCCCTTTTTAATCTTTATTTTGGTGGGTGGTATGTGTAGGGGAGAGGGTGGGAATGTTGGGAGTTGGGGAAATGTGGGGGTTGTTCCTTTTTTTGGACATGGACATTTTCTGGACATTGGTTGAGGTTAGGGAGAGGGGTGGGTCAGCTGTTGTGCGTTTCTTCTAGTTTATTTGTGAGGGTAATAAATTATTTATAGTTTTACAATACATATGATGTATATCTTTTCTGGGGGGTTACTCTTTTACTTCTCCTTGTTTCCTCCTTTGCTTCAGGACCGCAGCCAGTTTTTTAAATCAGCCGATAGTGTAACACGCCAACAATTAGATGTGGTACTCTCACTTGCCCTACAACTGTCAGTCTCTCCTCCTAGTCTATGCAGTCTGTAACTAAAACCCCTATCTACTCGGAAGAATGTGGATGTGTGAATTAATGAATTTCCATAGTATATACATTATTACCTCCCTCACACTTCTTCTCTTTCCTGTGATTGATGTTTAGGCGTCGTGATGGCTGCATGGTGATGGTTTGGTTTCCCAAGGTGCAATGGTGGTGGTAGCAGTAGTAGATAGTAGCATTTTCAAAAAAAGAAAATGAGACAGTCAGTCACCTGAGGGAGGCTAGGGAACAAGTAGTAGAAGTACAGTACACAAGAAGAAGACTGCCAAACAAGAAACCATGATGATGATAAGCAATGCTAAAGTAAAATAAAAATATAATGGTGGCGGGAATAGTCTAGTACAAGTTACAAACTGAAGTTGACTCGAACTATGAAGTGGACAAGCATAACCTTTAGTGCTGGAAGGATGATGAATTGATGCCGGCAATTAATTATGATGGATTATGTGCCTCTGAAATTGAATATCGAATACTGTACATGGGTGGGCTATCTACACCTTGGCATATCTATATATAACAATTAATCATAGGGGGAAGGATCACTTGTCCTGCACAACCAGGGTATGCAGGAGGTATGTGGGGTGTCTCAGGTAAAAAAACCCTCATGCACGTGATGGGAAGATCGTGGTAGCGGTATATGTTGATTCTCCGCTCTTCATTCACGTGTGTGCATAATTATCGGGTCAGTATGGTTATGCAGCCTCCACCTGGAGGTTCTTACCCATGGTTAAAACAGTAGTGATCGAGTGATATGGATAGAGCTCAAATTCGTTAAAATACCCGTACAGCCAGATGCTTTGCTTTATTGGGTCTGGATTCGGGTAGCCCGTCGAAGGGTATTGGATATCGTCTGTTCCGCGAATGTATTAGGGATTCTAACGTACTCAAAGTTAGTGATTAAAAATGGGTGACATGTTTCAGCCCAAGTTGCCTAGATAGGTCTTGTGGGCTTTCTTCAGGACCGGGAGTGAAAGGTGACAAAGTGGATGTTTATAACAAAAAGTTGCCCTATTATAAACAGTGTAAGAAAAGGAAAAATTCAACCTGTTTCTTTGCAATACGGGAGGTCACAGTGTACCTGAAAAATATAAAAACAATATGTATACAGATGGGGGTGCGAGTGGAGGGATGGGGGTAGGAGACACACAAGGTACATACATTACAAAATCAAGGTTGATTTCGTCGCAACTAGAAAATGGCAATACTTTACAGACCCCAAAGTCCTTGGCAGTGTCAACTCTCTCATTGTCTGACTATAGTGACATGCACATGATCTTTAGTTATATTGTGATTTACCAAAATCGTCTATGTCTTTAGAGAGCATGCAGTGGAATTGCTATACTTAGCATGCTGGCACAATTACTAGTGGTGGGCGCATGCGCGTGTAAGAGTGACTACTGTACACCGTTGGCCGTTTATAAGTTACTTTAAGGGTTGCCTAAATCGGCGCTATGGTACGCAACCATTCAGTGGGCGTGTATTGGGTGAACGGAGAGCGATATCTCTTCTTTAGGAGCGCTTTTGAGACGTACCTCAAGTGTGAATTTGTCACACTTCCTCGGGTTATGGCAGGAGGTGAGGGTGCCTTACTAAAAGGAAAGGAAATGAAAGGAAGGGAAACGTTATTCAAAGAGTACTTGCGGTTCGCATGGTGCAGACAATCGGAGATCCGTCTCTGCTACCTGTGGCTCTGAACCTCGTGCGCTGCTTGTGCTGGCACTTCGCCCGCTAACCCGGAAATGCCGCGGGGTTGCTACCGGGTCTATTTTGAGTATTCAGTTGCAACAAGTGGAGTACTCACAGGAAACCATGCTGCTGGTTGGGCTTGACGTGGAAAGTCTCTATACGAGCCTGCCTCAGCAGAATACCTTAGACACACTGGAGACCATAATATTCAATACTGACTGGCCACACAAAACTCCAAGACATTTCCTACTGGAATGCTGCAGAATCGTACTCATGGAGAATGACTTCCAGTATAAAGAGACCCTCTATTTACAATGCTACGGTACCTCGATGGGCAGCACATTTGCCCCAAGCGTGGCAGGGCTCTATGTCAGCAGCTTTGAGGAGATACACATCCAGAATGGGAACAACCCCTTCCGACGTCAAATACTGTTCTGGAAACGGTATATTGACGATATTTTACTAATCTGGAATGGCGATATAGACAGCCTACAAAACTTCCACTCCTGGATAAATACCAGAGATGAATGTTTGAAATTCACTTATAATGCTGACAAACAAAACCTGGATATCTTAGACATTACCATCTATGCTGAAGGAGAGACCTTACAAACTCGCACCTTCTTCAAAACAACAGCGAAGAACAGCCTACTATCCTTTAATAGCTTCCACCCCCGCTGCCTGAGGAAAAACCTCCCCTACAGTCAATTTCTCAGGCTGCAGAGGAACTGCAGTAGGACCAAGGAGTATAAAACGCAAGCGAATGACCTCTGTCAAAAACTTGAGGATCGAAATTACCCAAGGAAGGTGATTAATAAATGTAAGAAGCGAGTCCGCCATCAGAATAGAGATGGTCTTTTGGAAACAACAGAAAAAACAACACAGGAAGAACTAATGACATGCATAGCAACCTACAGCCCTGTGACCGACAAAGTCAAGAAGATAATCAATAAGAATTGGAGTATCCTTACGACAGGTACCTTGACATGGCCGAAACCAAGGTTCGCCAACAAAAGAAGCCGGAATCTGAAGGACATACTTGTCCACACGAGACCACCTCCTAGCAAACCCAGAGAAAGAACAAGCTTATGGGGTAATCCACCCGTTACAGGACACTTCCCCTGCGGCTTTTGCTCGGTGTGTAGTCTCACTCAACCGACGAAGGAATTACAACTTCTCCCAAACCTAAAATGGACCATAAGGAATCACACGAATTGTAACACCAGTCACATGGTGTATATGATAACTTGCCCGTGTAACATGCGATACATCGGAATGACCTGCAGGAAGGCCAAGCAGAGGATTTGCGAGCATCGGAGCAATGTTAAGTGCAAAAAAAGCACCACCAAGATGGCCAATCATTTTTTGCTTGTGGGCCACACGGTAGAAGAACTAAACTGGGTCATCCTTGAAACCCTTGAGACAAAAGACAGGAATGCAGAGAAGATCCTCTTCGAAAAAGAGCAACGTTGGGTCCATAGGTTGAAGACAGATTCCGAGGGCTTAAATGACAATATACCTTGACTGAGCCTGAGAAAATAATAATCCTCTTATTCATGAACAAAGTAACGTGATTAGGACATCTACAGTACAGATATACAGACTAAATCTGTATAAGTATTTATTTTCAAAGACAACCAGTTACTTTTCCAATTTCGATTTTCAAAACTCCCCCCCCCCCCTCCCTCCCCCCGCCTCCCACCCCCAAATAATCAATATGACTAGAAAGGAAACAGTAGTTTGGTTTGCCCTGTTCCCATCATGCATTGGGACAGGAACAGACTAATTTGCATATAGCCAGGCTCTGAGCTGGGATGGTGCAGTGAGCTAAAAAACGGTGATGGATTAAAACCATGATCTATTGACTTGGTAAGAGTATTCTGCATCATTCAGAAACTCTGTCCATCACCACCCCCCTTTTCCAAAATCGGTTTTATCCACACTATGTGTGGGAGGGTATACTCAGACGTGAGTCCCTTGCTCATTGCACCATCAGGATTCAAGCAAGCCGGGCCGAAGAAGGCTGTGATGCCAGAAACCGGTCCCCGGAAGCTTGTTTCCTTCCCATATAAGAATTGGCTTGGTAGTTTGGTTTGCCCTGTTCCCATCATGCATTGGGACAGGAACAGACTAATTTGCATATAGCCAGGCTCTGAGCTGGGATGGTGCAGTGAGCTAAAAAACAGTGATGGATTAAAACCATGATCTATTGACTTGGTAAGAGTATTCTGCATCATTCAGAAACTCTGTCCATCACCACCCCCCTTTTCCAAAATTAGAAAGGAAACATCAACAGTATTAAGAATATCCAACTCCGATTTGCAAGTCAAATCGACTCCTAGATATACTTCTCATGTTAAGACCAACAATATCGAAACCTGTATGAATTAATTTAGAGAGTTCCACGAATAGGTATTTTTATCGCATAAAACGCATTCACAGGAATTTCCACCATTATGAATATTCACATAATTAACAAACTCCGCTCTCGAAGAGAGACTCGCGTCTTTCGACCGAGTCTTTTTTCAGTTACCAACACTGAATACTCAAAATAGACCCGGTAGCAACCCCGAGGCATTTCCGGGTTAGCGGGCGAAGTGTCAGCACAAGCAGCGCACGAGGTTCAGAGCCACAGGTAGCAGAGACGGATCTCCGATTGTCTGCACCATGCGAACCGCAAGTACTCTTTGAATAACGTTTCCCTTCCTTTCATTTAATTTCCTTTTAGTAAGGCACCCTCACCTCCTGCCATAACCCGAGGAAGTGTGACAAATTCACACTTGAGGTACGTCTCAAAAGCGCTCCAAAAGAAGAGACATCGGTCTCCGTTCACCCGATACACGCCCACTGAATGGTTGCGTACCATAGCGCCGATTTAGGCAACCCTTAAAGTAACTTATAAACGGCCAACGGTGTACAGTAGTCACCCTTACACGCACATGCGCCCACCACCAGTAATTGTGCCAGCATGCTAAGTATAGCAATTCCACTGCATACTCTCTAAAGAGATAGACTATTTTGGAAAACCACAATATAACTAAAGATCATGTGCATGCCACTATAGTCAGACAATGACGGAGTTGACACTGCCAAGGACTATGGGGTCTGTAAAGTATTGCCATTTTCTATTTGCGACAAAATCAACTTTGATTTTGTAATGTATGTACCTTGTGTGTCTCCTACCCCCATCCCTCCACTCCCACCCCCATCTGTATATATACTGTTTTTATATTTTGCAGGTACACTGTGACCTCCCGTATTGCAAAGAAACAGGTTGAATTTTTCCTTTTCTTACACTGTTTATAATAAGGCAACTTTTTGTTATAAACATCCACTTTGTCACCTTTCACTCCCGGTCCT
This sequence comes from Lissotriton helveticus, assembly GCF_964261635.1. Classification (NCBI taxonomy): domain Eukaryota; kingdom Metazoa; phylum Chordata; class Amphibia; order Caudata; family Salamandridae; genus Lissotriton; species Lissotriton helveticus. The sequence continues at coordinate 93,476,168 of NC_136067.1, read as the reverse complement.
GAAGAAAGCCCACAAGACCTATCTAGGCAACTTGGGCTGAAACATGTCGGCCATTTTTAACCATTTTTAATCACTAACTTTGAGTGCGTTAGAATCCCTAATACATTCGTGGAACGCACGATATCCAATACCCTTTGACGGGCTACCCGAATGCAGACCCAATAAAGCAAAGCATCTGGCTGTACGGGTATTTTAACGAATTTGAGCACTATCCACATCACTTGATCACTACTGTTTTAACCATGGGTAAGAACCTTTAGGTGGAGGCTGCATAACCATACTGACCCGATGATTATGCACACACGTGAATGAAGAGCGGAGAATCGACATATACCGCTACCACGATCTTCCCATCACGTGCATGAGGGTTTTTTACCTGAGACACCCCACATACCTCCTGCATACCCTGGTTGTGCAGGACAAGTGTTCCTTCCCCCTATGATTAATTCAGATTAAAGTTAAGGAAACTGAATAGATCAGAACTTCCTCCTCCCTCATATGATTGATTGATGATATCTATATATATAAAACATTTAAACTTTACAGAAACACATAGTCACTGGATGATGTTATCAGTGATGTCATCAGTGATGTCAATTGAGATGTCATCAGTGATGTCATCAGTGATATCACTGACCATGTCATGAATGATGTAATATGTGACGTTATCAGCAGTGCATTGCAGCGGGGCGAGTTATAGTTAGCTCAACTAACTATAACGGCCACATTTCTCTGGTTTTGTACGAGTCAAATGTCCAACTAACTATAACGTCCCTGAAACCTCTGGTTTTTACAGTGAATTTCTAAGGTTTGTTAAATGCTCATTTCTAACTATAACGTCCTTGAAGTTCATAGTTTTTTGAGTGAATTTCAAAGGTTTTTTAATGTTAATTTCTAACTATAAAGTCCCTGAAACCTATGGTTTTTAAAGTACATTTCTAAGGTTTTTTAATGCTAATTTCCAACTATGTCTTCAGAGGTAGTACATGTGTAGAAAGAGGAAGAAAAGCACAGAAAGAAGAAAGAGAAATGTAGAAAGAAGCAACAGAAGTCCAGAAAGATGAAGAAATGTGCAGAACGAAGCAAGAGATATATGCAGAAAGACCCAACAGAGGTACAGAAAGTGGCCTTGTTGCAAAGTCATCCTGTGCCCCCAACTTTTTGCTGACTGGTACTGGTGGTAACTGACTAACCAGGCCCGGAGCCAGTGCTATGCAGAAAGACACTTAGAATACAGTGAAAACACCTACATACACTAGGGTACACTATGGGTTGGTGTACCCCTGTGATTGGCATGACCTCCCCTGTAGGGCCCTAGTAAATAATAGGACACAGGGATTAAACCTACCGGTACGCCAGAGGTGCAGAAAGAGACAAGTGAAGTGCAGAAAGATACAACAGAGGTGTGGAAAGACGCAAGAGAGTTGCAGAAACAAGCAAGAGAAGTGTAGAAAGAGGCAAGCAAATTGCTGAAAGAAGCAACAGAGGTGTAGAAAGAAGCAAGAGAAGTGCAGTAAGAGGCCGGTGGGGTACAGAAAGAAGCAAGAGCAGTGCAGAAAGAGTACCAACAGAGGTGCAAAAAAGGCAAGAGGGGTGCAGGAAGAGGTGGGAGAGGTGCACAAAGAGGAAAGAGAGGTACAGAAAGAGGCAGGAGGGGTGCAGAAAGAAGGAAGAGAAGTGCAGAAGGAGGCAAGAGAATTGCTGAAAGATGCAACAGAGGTGTAGAAAGAAGCAAGAGAAGTGCAGAAAGAGGGAAGTGAGGTACAGAAAGAAGCAAGAGCAGTGCAGAAAGACCCAACAGAGGTTCGAAAAGAGGCATGAGAAGTGCAAAAAAAAAGGTAGGAGGGGTGCACAAAGAGGCAAGAGAGGTACAGAAAGTAGCAACAGAGGTACAGAAAGAGGCAAGAGGGGTGCAGAAAGAGGAGAGAAAAGTGCAGAAAAAAACAAGAGATTTGCAGAATGAGGCAAGAGAGGTGCAGAAAGAGGCAAGAGATGTGCAGAAAAAGGAAGAAGGGTACAGAAAGAAGCAAGAGAAGTGCAGAAAGAGACAAGTGTGGTATAGAAGGAGGCAAGAGAACTGCAGAAACAGGTAAAAGGGGTGCAGAACGAGGGAACAGGTTTACAGACAGAGGCAAGAGAGGTACATAAAGAGGGAAGAGGGGTACAGAAAGAGGTAAGAGGGATGCAGAAATTTGCAACAGAGGTGAAAAAAGAAGCAAGAGCAGTGCAGAAAGACCTAACAGCTACAGAAAGAGGCAGGAAGGATAAAGAAAGAGACACGAAAAGTGCAGAAAGAAGCAAAAGAGGTGTAGAAAGAGGCAAGAGAACTGCCGTAAAAGGCAAGAGAGGTCCAGAAAGAGGCAAGACAATTGCTGAAAGAAACAACAGAGGTGGAGAAAGAAGCAAGAGAAGTTCAGAAATAGGCAAGAGAATTGCTGAAAGAAGCAACAAAGGTGTAGAAAGAAGCAAGAGAAGTGCAGAAAGAGGCAAGTGTGTTGCAGAAAGAAGCTAGAGCAGTGCATAAAGAACCAACAGAGGTGCAAAAAGAGGCAAAAGGGATGCAGCAACAGGTAGTAGAGGTACAGAAAGAGGAAAGCGAGGTTCAAAAAGATGCAGAAGGGGTGCAGAAAGAGGGAAGAGAAGTGCAGAAAGAGGCAAGAGAATTGCTGAAAGAAGCGACAGAGGTGTAGGAAGAACCAAAACCAACTGAGGTGCAAAAAGAGGGTACAGAGGAATCTAGAAGGGATCAACAAAGAGGCAGGAGAGGTATAGAAGGAGGCAGGAGTGGTTCAGAAATAAGAAGCATCAGAGGTGCTGAAAGGGGCATGAAGGGTACAGAAAGAGCAAGAGAAGTATAGAAAAAAGAAGTGCAGAAACAGGCAGGAAAGGTGCATAAAGAGAAAAGAGGGGTGCAGTAAGAGGCAAGAGGGGTACAGAAAGAAGCAAGTGAGGTGCAGAAAGAGGCAAGAATAGTACAGAAAGAGGCTAGAGAGGAGCAGAAACAGCTAAGTGAGGTGTAGAAAGAAGCAAGAGTAGTGCAGAAAAAAACCAAGAGATGTGCAGAATGAGGCAAGAGATGTGCTGAAAGAGGCAAGAGATGTGCAGAAAAAGGAAGAGGGGTGCAGAAAGAAGAAAGAGGTACAGAAAGATGCAAGAGGGATGCAGAGGTACAAAAAGAAACAAGAGCAGCGCAGAAAGAACCAACAGAGGTGCAGAAAGAGGCAAGAGGGGTACAGAAAGAGGCAGGAAAACTGTAGACAAAAGCTAATGAGGTGCAGAAAGAGGCAAGAGAGGTACAGAAAGGGGCAAGAGGAGTGCAGAAAGAGGCAAGTGAAGTGCAGAAAGAAGACAGAGAGGTGCAGAAAGAGGAAGAAAGGTACAGAAAGAACCACGAGAAATGCAGAAAGAGGCAAGAGAGGCACAGATAGAAGAGAGATTTGTGCACCATTAGTACCAGTTTAACACCCACATTTTGCAATAAGTAAGACGTGACCATTCCAGCTTTGCAAAGAGCATTCCACCACGCTGCATTTTTAGGAACAATTGAGCCGTTTGAGCTAGAAACAAGGCTTTTTTTGTTCAAATCTGCAGATTAGGCAACAGATGATGAAATATTTGGCAAATGCGGAAAAATTCTAATTATGTGAAAATTGGTGCAGCCGAACAGTCACATAATTCCAGTGGCCCTGCTCATACATCTGACTAGGTCCAGAAGTGCTCCTAAGTGGTTCCTTCTTTTTTTGTGTCTCATTGAGTTTATAGTTTAGCTTCCATGGAAACGAGGAAAATTAAACCTGAAGTTACCACTCCACAACACAGACTACAATACCACATAATTACTCTCCAAAACACATAATCCCACTCCACATAATTCCTATACAGTAAATACACCATACTTTCTATTCACATAATTTTACTGCACAACATACCACATAATTCCACTACACACAACGTACATCCACTCTACACCAAAAAACATTAGTACAAATCTTTTACATTTACAACGCCAATAGCTCTAACTCTCGCAAATGCGAGACCTATTCCATTAACTTGTAGTCGCGTTTACAGAGTGGTGCAGAAAGGGGGCTGGGCCTCCGACCAGCACTCAGGAATTATGCTCCTTAGGACTTACAGGAGGTACCAGGAGGGCTTCTTGGCCCCCAAAGTCCATCAGGAGTAAAGTGGACTTCATCCCCCAACCAGTACTGTGCCAGGAGGCATGTTTGCAGAGTGATGGAGAAAGGGGGGCATGGCCTATGAAGGCCTCTTAGCAATCCCACTGTGTGAGACTTAGTAGAGGTAATAGGAGATGTAGTTGGCCCCCAAGGACAACGTTGGGGGCCAACTACCTCTCCTATTAACTCCAGTAAGTCCCACACAGCGGGATTGATAAGTTGTCATAGCAGGCCTCGCCCACTTTCCCCACCACTCTGCAAACTCACTCCCTGGTGTGCTCTTGGATGGGGATTAAAGTCCCCTTCGCTGCTGGGGATGCTTAGGGGCCAACTAGCTTACCTGATACCTCCAGTATGCCCCAGATAGTGGTAGTGGTGATAGGTGGACACAGGCCATGCCCCCTGTGTCCACCTCTCTGTAAACACACCTTCTGGCACGCTCTTAGTTGGGGGATGAAGTCCCCTTGCCTCCTGCTGGTCTCTGGGGGCCAACTAGCCCACCAGGTCCTTCTAGTAAGCCCCAGACAGCTGGATTGCTCAGGGGATGAAGTCCACATGTTTCCTGAGGTCCTCAGGACACAAGAGGACCTCATCGCACCACCAGCAGTGCGCCAAGTGGCGCATTTGCAGAGTGGTGTAAAAAAAGGCGTGGCCTCGGACCACCTCTCAGCAATCCCACTGTGTAGGGCTTACTGGAGGTACCTGGTGGGCTAGTTGGCCCCTAAGGAACCTTAGTATTCAAGGGGGCTTAATTCCCCAATCCAGGAGGTGCGTTTGCACAGTGGTGCAGGGAGGAGGCGGGCCTCCCTGGTGACATGCCAGCTTTTTTAAAATGAGCTTTTTGGAAGGGGGGGCTGTGTGGCCCCCCTTCTCTTACTATTTTTTGGGCCTGTGGACCCCATTCCCCAGGGCCTTAGCCATTTCTTTTACTTTTTTTTTAAACGTGAAGGAGGCCGCGTGGCCCCCCTTCCCTGGGCCTCTTTTGGCCTTGAGGAAACGATCCCCGAGGCCTGCCCTGCTTTTTTTATTATTACTATTGGAGGGGGGCTGCGTGGCCCCCTCTCCTGTGGCCAATTGTAGCCCTGGGACCGCATCCCCCAGGCCCCGGCCTTTTAATAAAAATATAATAATTATATTCGGGAGGGGGCCACATGGCCCCCCTTCCCTGGGCCACTTTGTCGCCAGGGACCCCATCACCCGGGGCATGCCCAATGATTTTTTTTTTAAGGTAGGGGGCCATGTGGCAATTTTTGGCCCCAGGACCCAATCCATCGGGGCATGGCCTCTCGTTGGGGACCACGGGGGGAGCCCTAATGCTCCTGCGGTCCCTGCCTGCACCACCCCTACTGCGGGAGCGGGCATTGATTTTGGGCAAGGGGAGCTGCTGACATGCATCTCCCCTTGCCCAAAAGCAATTCTGCTTTGCTTCTTGGAAGCGAGAGTAGGTTTCCTGCTCTCGCATCCAAGAAGCAAAGCAGTGTTTGTATTGGCAGGGCTCGAGCCCCCCCCATACATTTTGTTTTTAAAATCAGAGCCCCGGGGAGGTGGCAGTCATGGCTATATGCAAATCAGTCTGACCCTGTGCCTCATGGGAACAGTCCAGCCTGAACTGCCAAGCCATGTCTTCCCTGGACCGGAAAAAAAGCTTCCGAGGACCGGTTTCTGGCCTTCCAGCCGTCTTCAGCCCGGCTTGCTTGAATCCAGTGGCAAAGTGAGCAAGGGACTCACGTCTGAGCATACCCTGCCACACTTATGGCGGCCAAAGCGGTACAAAAGGGGGTGGTGATGGACGGAGCATCTGAACCAATCAAACACTCACACCCAGTCAAAAGATCTGGGTTTGATCCATCACCGTTCTTTAGCCCACTCTGCCACCCCAGTTCAGACATGGCTATATGCAAATCAGTCTGACCCTGTGCCTCATGGGAACAGTCCAGCCCGAACTGCCAAGCCATGTCTTCCCTGGACCGGAAACAAGCTTCCGAGGACCGGTTTCCGGCATTCCAGCCGTCTTCAGCCCGGCTTGCTTGAATCCAGTGGCAAAGTGAGCAAGGGACTCACGTCTGAGCATACCCTGCCACACTTATGGCGGCCAAAGCGGTACAAAAGGGGGTGGTGATGGACGGAGCATCTGAACCAATCAAACACTCACACCCAGTCAAAAGGTCTGCGTTTGATCCATCACCGTTCTTTAGCCCACTCTGCCACCCCAGTTCAGACATGGCTATATGCAAATCAGTCTGACCCTGGCAGTTCGGGCTGGACTGCTCCCATGAGGCATATGGCCATGTCTGAACTGGGGTGGCAGAGTGGGCTAAAGAACGGTGATGGATTAAACCCAGATCTTTTGACTGGGTGTGAGTGTTTGATTGGTTCAGATGCTCCGTCCATCACCACCACCCCCTTTTGCACCCCCTTTTATCCCACATATAATCAGCATAGCCCCAGGGAGGTAGCGAACCCCGGGGCTGACGCGCCCCCATGGGCCCCTGTGGGCTCCGCACTATATTTGTGATTGCCCCCAGGACCTGGCCCATCCGGGGGCTTAATTAAATGAAGTGCAGGAGACTGCGCTTTGTTGTTTTTTTTGGCCAGATTCTCGCACCCGAATTCGGCTGATTACATTTTTTATTTTATTTTGGGGTCTTTGTGGGACCCCCTGAGCAGGGTTAGGGGGTCAGGTGTTTCTACCCTGCCCCCTTCTTTTGTTGTTTTATCTTTTTTCTACTGTTTCTTGTGACTCGGTTACCGAGTCACAAGATGGCTGCCAACACATTCTGGTTTGGAGTGTTGGCAGCCAATCAGAATGAAGCTCGGGAGGGTTCGCGAATCCTCCTCGGTGCTCAGATATCGATGTTTTTCTTTTTTAAATTTCTCAGAAACTACGACTTCACACCATTTAAAAAAGGGTACTTTCTGAACCAAGAGCTACCTTTTTGTCAAATTTGGTGTTATTCCGTTCAGAAAATGCTTTTTGTATAGAAACAAAGTCCTAACTATAACTACCTGCTGGCAACCGCCAGTAGGCTATATATATATCTAAGCAGCACCCGGTCGCGAGTGAGGGGAAGCTGACGGAGACCGAGCCTGCAATATATATATATATATATCTATACTAATATATTAAAGAGAGAGCCCAAAACCTTTGAGGCGGGTAATCTCAGGAACCACAGCACCAATCACAACACCCAATACAGTGTTGGAAAGGGCAGTTGCAGCAGAAGGACATAGGCTTTGCAGACGCCCACCATATACATTTAAAAGGTAAAAGAACCGTGCCAGCAAAGTAGTCCCTTGTGAGCGTGTCTGCGTTGTGCTGTGCGCGTGTGCTGGGGGTGTGACAAACGCTGGGGGCGTTTGGTACCTTCCGCCCTTCATGCCATGTCTCATATCGTGTGCTGTGGGCGTGTGCTGGGGGCGTGGGCGTGTGTGCGGCGCGAGGTTACGGGGAAAAAAACGAGCGTTGTGCCCAATATTTCATTGTTTTTTCTTCCCAGGTTCTGTACATTCCAGCTCCGGGTGTCCACCCTGCTCCCTTTAAATACCCCTGCACCCCATAATCATAACCCACCCTTACTCCTTAAAATACCCCAACACCCTTAAACACTAACCCATCTTAACCATATAAATATACCCTGTACCCCAAAACCCAAACCTACCCCTGAACCCTAAAATACCCCTGTACCCCAAAACCCAAACTTTGCCCTGAACCCTTAAAATACCCATGTACCCCAAAACCCAAACCTACCCTGAACCCTAAAAATACCCCTGTACCCCAAAACCCAAACCTAGCCCTGAATCATAAAAATAACCCTGAACCCCAAAACCCAAACCTACACCTGAACCCTAAAATACCCCTGTTCCACCAAAACCCAAACCTAGCCCTGAACCCTAAAAATACCCCTGTACCCCAAAACCCAAACCTAGCCCTGAACCCTTAAAATACCCCTGTACCCCAAAACCCAAACCTACCCCTGAAACCTAAAAATACCCCTATACCCCAAAACCCAAACCTACCCAGAACCCTAAAAATACCCCTGTACCCCAAAACCCATACCTATCCCTAAACTCTAAAACTACCCCTGTACCCCATAACCCAAAACTATATCTGAACCCTTAAAATACCCAAACACCCCAAAACATATACCTCAGTACCCCAAAACATATAGCCCTATACCCATACTTACCTTATCCAAGCATTAAAAAAAACATGCTTTTACCATTCATGCATTTACAACGAATTTTGATGTAAATGTATGCGTGGTAAAAGCATATAAAATGTAATGCCATGCGTTATAATGGCATTGCGGAGTCATGGTACTTTCGTAATGAAAGTATGCGGAGTGATGGTATGCGGAAAGAAAGTTGCGGAATAATGGGTGTTTACCCTCCCCGGTAAGTACATTGGTGGCACGGCGGCCCACATCTCCAGCAACATACTCATATTTTTTCACCACCGATTTGAAAAATGCACAGGTCTCTCTTATTAATGGCCAGCACCGACATACACTTTTAGACACACCTCCCGCCACAAGTTCTAGAATTGCGAACTTTAGAGCTAGGGAGCTACGTTCGAATCTCGGCATCAGCTCAACATCCTGTGATTCCAGGCAAATCCCTTTGTCTCCCCGTGCCTACCACAAATAAATGTGTTCTTCTGTAATGTAAATTGTGTTCATGCCATGTTGACGAGTTTGCGCTATATAATATTGCAAGGAAAAATAAAGTAGGGAAACTCGAGTTCACACACTACTGTACGCTCACTCTTAAGTGCATCAGCAGTGCAAGGTGAATCGGAGCGTTTCACAGGCCTGTCACAGATTAGAAATGCTATCAAAACGAAATCCTACAAAACAATATACAACTGGCCGGCAGCAATTCATACCCGGACAACGTCGGGACGGGCTGCTAGTATATATATATATATATATATATATATATATATAGCTAGATAGATAGATAGATAGATAGATAGATAGATAGATAGATAGATAGATAGATAGATAGATAGATAGATAGATAGATAGATCCTCGCCCTGCCTTGAGTTAGTGTTGATTTCTCCACATCCGCCCCAGCAAGTGTGTGATCAATTATTGGTGTAAAGTTAATTTAGTCACATCTCAATATAAATTACACAGCCCGGGGGAAGAGGGTTAGGGTTTGATGAATGGTTGGGAAGGGGGATTCGAGGGAAAGGTTTGACAAAGACAAACACTACACATGGACAACACATTATTTTGGCAGCTGACCATCATAAAGCTGTTGAGGGAGAAAAAGGAAATGCAAGCATGATGAGGAGTAGTACTAGACTGGTACAGGGCAGTATGTTAATTTGGCAATTGCCTGTCTACTCCCGGGGAGAGCCAATATTAATATAGTATAAATTTCCCCATCTTTTTCTCTCCCCCTATCAGTGTATGTCTTTTTTATGCTCTAAAAGTATCACGTGTACAATTTACCTTTTTATACTTTTGTTACCTTAATCCTAAAAGAATATATTTAAAAGAAATAAAAAAATATATATATTTCTAATATGTTCTCTTGAGCTTATTTGGATTGACCTTGTGTTTGTTGTGTGCAGTGTCAGCTCCTAGGCTAATCACCCCTTATATATTGTTTGGACCCTCTAGCTAGGGCCATTATATCCCCAGGCAGGGTGCTTTCTTTTGTTCTATTCACACTACTTCCGGGGAGAGACCCAAGTTACATACATACATTATGTTCTGTTGTACCGGGCTTCCTTTGAAAGATAGCAAATAAAAGGTATAATATCTGTAGAAGTAAAATAAAAGCAAACAAACAACACACATAGCCAAAAAATGATTGTCTCCTCATGTAATGCAACTGGTGCTATGTAAAGCACTCTGATACCCAATTTGGGTCATGTTCGCGCTATATAAAACTCTGTTAAAAAAAAAGCGAAAAAAATCAATTAATAAAATGAAGAAGATATTGTTACTTTATTATATTTTTACCAAATCTGGAGTTGCATCCCTACATTCCTCTCGGTCCTTCCTTGGACTGTCCGTCCGTCAATTTTGGGTGCCTGGCACATGCAGTTTGGTAAGGTAAGTGTGAGTTGTTTTTCCCAGTATGGCGCAGGGTAAAGGACATGTAGATGGAAAAACAAAAAGGAAAAATCAAGGAGAAAACTTAAACTGCATAATTCCGGAGCAGTGCAACAAGAAGACTTTCAGAGGCGGCATGGCTAAATCATGTCTGTTTCCGGCAGTTACTTACCTCCAACAACAGGAACAGGCCCCATCACCCAACCTCCACTCTGCTCGAAATTTGATCTAGACCGCAGTAGCACTGAGCAGACACACACACATAGCAACATAGCATTTTCCAAATTAAGTAAAAGAATCAATGCACCACTGTCAGTCACAACACCACCACTACACAGACATGTAGGTCTGGTGTTGTTGTTTACCTTTAGGCCACTTCGCGCCCTGAGTTATTTTTTCCATCAATCATCTTTGATCCTCCTGACTCTGACTGCAAGTATGGTATGGTGTCCAACTCTGTACCAACAGTGTCCCGACTCCCGAGTAAGTCCTCCAGACTTCAGACCCGTCCCGACTCAAAAATGCAATGGTACCTGCAGTAGTACAATTTTGTTTTTGAACAACAAGAAGGGAAATATTGACTTGAGTCACTTTTTTGTGTGTAGATTCAGAATAATAGACATCATGCACAACAAACAACAATCACTCATCATGCAATGCATGCCATCATTTACCTATTCTTTCGGGGCAGTCCCTCTAGGCTCGGAAAGGATATATATAGTCAGGGCCCATGTTTGGAGGCAGGCACACATTTCACATTTGTTGTATTATCCATCCAATGTCTTGCTTGAGGGAAACGGCTTTAGGGAGAGTCAGGAGTGGACTAGTTACTTCTTCACTGACTGCAGTTGCAACTCCATTCCGGCAATAAAAGAGTAAGATGGTTGGGATGGATTTGTGAACCAGAGAGTCAGTGACACACACAAATAATAAAGTAAATGATGTTCCTCAGCTATATGTTTTTGGGTTGTTTTGGGCTTCAAAAAGGAAGAAAGAAAGTAACTCAAGTTGCCTCAAAAGCCTAGTTGTCAGGGAAGTATAGCTCTCCTCAAACTCTGGTGGTTCCCCCAGAAGTAGGCCATCTAAAACAGTACTTCCATGACCTGAGTCACCATCATCATCTTCCTGCTGTGCTACTTCAGGTATGGTGTAATCTGGTGGTATAAAGTGCTGATTCATTTTGATCATGGTTAACCTCTCCACATTTTGGAGTGAGAGACTGGTCCTTCTCGCGGTCAGACCGGCACCAGCAGCACTGAAAACACGCTCAGTAGAGACACTTGCGACAAGGTAAGCCAGATAGTTTATCACCAGCCTGCTGAGCACTAGCCTTGTTATGTTCCATATAGGTACCCCAGTATAGGCTCAAGTAGTCCCCAAATCTTTTACCTATATTCTCAGTACCATTACACCACATAACGGTTCTTAGTACTTACCTTTTACCTAGTTACGGTAATGTCTAGAGATGACATGGGGTTTTCTCTGAAAAGCTTATGCCTCATTTATTATGCATGAGAATTCTTGGAATCACAGCAGGACAGCGGGCCTACCATCTCCTGCATAATAACTATGTATAAGGGTCATTCGTTCCATCATCCTAGCCTGACATGACACAGCAAGGTATATCCCCAGGGGGTACCACTTTGGGTATATATATACATCATCTCTGGCTGAGATAGTCAGAGGAGAAAAGGACGTCCATGCCGACACACTGACCCGAGACACTGAGGCTCCTGCACGCAGACACTCCAGCTCACAGTGGTCTGACATCCCTTGTGGGGTGTCCATCTCGGGACCAAGACGGGGTCCCAATGCCTCTCACTTCAGGTAATGGAGTTGACTTTAACCTAGAGGGATTCTTGGCTTTACACCCACATACATGCTTAGTACATTCAGGTACATCTAGTTAGGGATGCATCGTAGGAGTAAGGATTTTATTACTGTCATGTATTTTATAAACTTGCCTGTATTCATTGTTTTACCATGATTGTTGAAATCTACCACCCTTTTACTTTGTTAGTGCTTATTATCATTTATATCTGTTACTGTCTAATGGTTCTTTCAGCACACCTATTTTACACAAGAATTATGCTGGCTCAGTAAATGCTTATTGAAAAATGTCCCCTCTGTTTATTCTGTGTATCTCTCTGAGACAAAGTGAGCCCGAGGGACTGTGCAAAAAGTGGCACTGTTTCCACGAACACTGAAGGGACAGGGTTGTCATGTTTGATAGTTGCCAAGAACTATTCTCTCCTTGGTAAGAGGGGTTTCATGTGGTGCTGTGAGCTAACTGGTATACAGGCTAACATACTCGGTAGGGGTGTCTAGAATAAGTCTGACCCCAATCCTACAGTGTATGTTGTCTAAACGCGCAGATCCTTTATGGGTTTATAGGAACTACACAACATGGCGGCACCAGCGTTGGTTTGGTACTTATTTAACAGTCAAATCTGAGTAGTTCAGTTGTGCTATTCTCAGAGACCCCTACTCATATTTTCCCAGAGACGCCTGGAGTGGGAAGGGAATTATCTGTCACAGCTGAGTAGGCATATCCTATGTATTGGCTGTAGGTTTATCAAGCTTGAAGGACAAACAGTTCCTATTGTGCATAAAACCTTATCTCAGTTTCCTTGAAACTCTTCCTTGAAAGTTTTGTCAAACAAATGGCTGACGAAAACGCAGCTGGGCGAGCACAGACTGCTGCCGCCAAGGAGAAAGAAATAAAGGGGCAAATAAATATTTAAGAAAATGTTAGGTATACCCTTATTAAAAATCTAACAGACTACTGAGTCACAGCTAGGGGTGGGACAGTCACCTTCGTGATTGAGGCTCATAAATCATATAGAACAGAGGTATTCTATTCATGGGTTAAATTACCACAAGCAGATGCACAATCAAATACTGTCTGTATGAGGACATTGAAATCATATAGAACAGAGGTATTCTATTCATGGGTTAAATTACCACAAGCAGATGCACAATCAAATACAGTCCGTATGAGGACATTGAAATTCTGCTCACTTAGCAGTAGCACATGAACTGGTTTAAAGGCACCCTTCCCCATACAAAAGACAAAGCAAGACTAGGTTCACTCAGAAGAGATGGAGCCACTTGGCCAGTCCTTGTGGCTTACACACCACATCCAGACATTGACGCAATCCAGTAGCAGACCTACGTCTACTTCATAAAGAAATAATAAAACTTTACAGAAACCTGACACACTTCGTGAGGAGAACACTCACACTTCAGCCAACAAGAGCTACATGAGTAGTACAAATTCAGGGTTCCACAACTGAAATTACATCACAAACGCTATACACAGTTATGGGTAGAATGTCCACTAAACTTAAGCAAATGCCATCCTGGATAGCTCAGAAAGTAACACAGCTAGAGGCAGTATTATCACACACAAGCCCTCAAGAAAAACACAGAAGGCTAACAATCTGCTTGCCAATGGGGATACATCCCCAGATAGAGGATTGTACCACTTGGGATACAGTTTTCGCAGCCATACCAGAACTCGTGGTATTCTGTCATTAGCAGTAATACCAGACGTATTAAGACAAATACAGACTGAGTATGGAGCAGAACCTGCTCTGAACTTAGGCATGAAATTACTAGGTAATTTTGCCTAGGTATCAGCTACAATATTAGCAAATATAAAAGGGGAGGCAGAAGCAGTGGCAATATGGCAATGCCTGAGGGATTTCACTCCTTTACAACAGGAACATGAATTACCTAAAATTATCACAGACACATATGCTGAATTAGGAAGAGATAGTTTGGGAGCTAGAGCAACAAACCCTCAAATAATGGGTGGTCCTGAAAAGGATAACACCAAGCAAGCACCTGATTCTTCCAAGAAGAAATGGGATAATAACAAAAAACAAAAAAATAGATCTCAATCAAGGAGTGGGTCTCTTCAACAGGAGCCCTCTGAAAGAAAATATAACCTTAGAATAGGGATAACATGAAAAAATCTGACAGGTATCAGGATACTGATACATGTTCCTCTCGTTCTATTCAGGGTTCACCAAGAAACTCTGAGAGAGAAGGACGGTCAGAACACAGACAAGAAGAGTATACAAAGTCCAGAGACACGCCACTTGTTTCAAGCTATCCTTCTAAAAAAGAAGACAAGCCAAAATCGAAACCCCAAATGGAGGGGGACAAACCCAGAAAAGTTAAAGGTCTCTTTTGGGAGCACTTGACTTATGGTTATGAAATCCTTTTAGCTGAAAAAAGATTGGCTACCTGCAATTGTAATGAATTGCACAAAGGGAGAAACGGCTATTTTACCGGCTTTTTCTGAACACGCTCCAGCACATTATCGCAACCATGTTGGGTGGGATGCTGAGTCACCACACCATGTATCCCAGTAAAAACTAGTCCAATTCCCTTTCCTTATAGCCTTTGCGCCATTCCCGTTCAAGCTTTTTACATCCTATTTTAGCTAATCTGAGCTCCTCAGAAAACCAGGGGGCCGAAGGGATCTCCCTCTGCCTGCAGCCTTTTTTCAAAGTCACTAGCGTCGTAGTTGCGTGTTCCAGCCAGCTCGTATATGCTAGAGCCGCTTCCTCCACATCTAGTGGAGGCTCCTCTTTCGATGCCACAAGGAGTTCCTCCAAATCTCCTCCTGCCAACTTATTCCAGGCTCTACTAGTCTTTATTTGTTTTTTGGAGCCAAACTCTATGTTCGTAAGCTTCCTAACCACTATGCTAAGTTCTACTATCACGTGGTCATACCATGCCACTGGCCATGTTCCAGCGACCACTACTGCTGGATGGTTAGAAAACAAACCATCCAACCTATGGCCGGCACAGTGGGTGGGTCCCGCCACCAGTTGTTTACGGTCAGCTGCTTCCATTAAGTCTAGTAAGGCCATTGTCTCAGGGTCTCCGCCATCCTCCAAATGAAAATTGAAGTCCCCTAGTATAGTAAAGGTCTCCTTGCACATAGCTACTTCTAATAAGCTCCCCATAGCGGCCAAAAACGTTTTTTTCGCCCCAGGGGGCCTATATAGTAGTGTTCCTTTGAACGCATGGTGGTTCAGAAACATAAAATTGAAAGATAGAGCTTCACAGGCATCCATCAGTGCGGGCTTAAAGATGGCCTTAATGTCACTTTGGTAGATCACTGCTAGACCGCCTTCTCTTTTCCTCTTCCTATCCTGCCTGTGGCAAATATATCCAGGGGGAGTGGCCTACTACGTCTGGCCCAGATGCAGCGTTCATCCAGGTTTCCGTAATGAATGCTAAATGTATCTCTTTCTCTATTAATAGTTCTGCACATTCCATACTGTGCTTCACCAGGGACCTATCATTGATGGATACACATTTGAAATTATGCACCTCATCCTTTCCTTTCCTTTCCTCCTTTCTGGCCCCTATGTCCCCCACCCCTTTTAGCTGACTAGAGGTAATTCCCAGTCTAGGTAGAACTGTCTTACAACCCAGGCATGTCTTGACACTACGGGCTAGCTCGCTTCTAGGTTCTAAACATGTGCAGTCTGCCCCACCGCCTGATCCTTTGAGCCCCAGTAGTATTCCCCTGTCATAACTGATTCGGAGATCTGTACGTGTCTTGGTCCGACCAGGGGTCCTAGCGCTGAGCGCGGGCCCGGCGCGGACAGGCGCAGATGGGCTTGCCTTTGGCGCTAGCCCGATTTTTACGTGCTGGGGAGGGAAAAAGGCTAGAGCGCTCACCTTGGCCCACTCGAAATGGCGGCCGTCCGGGTGAGTGCCTAGTCGCCCCCCCTCCCTTCAGGTGTTTGAAACTGATAAACGAGCACCTCGGTTCCCCGCTAATTGTACCTCAGAGACAGAGCATAAAACCTCCTCCCCGCAAAATATTAAAAATATTTTAAAATGTCGGTCTAAAATTCATACAAAATTCATACAGATAGCAGCAATTTAAAGTGTGCAATCTATCGCAAATAACGGAGCTGTAACACAGCATTCATGCAGGCTGCCGGCTCACGCCGCAGGAGCAATCCAGGCTGCGCGGTCGCGCCGGCACGATTTTTACGTGCTGGGGAGGGAAAAAGGCTAGAGCGTTCACCTTGGCCCACTCAAAATGGCGGCCATCCATTTGTAATGCCAAACCCAGCCTCTGCGGCTAGTAGCACATTGCAGCCCCAGTTTACACCCCCAGTTTGGGTGGGGAAACCTAGGGAGAATAGGAGGAAAGCCCACCTCTGCCAACTCCACCTTTCAGGTGGAAAAGGCAAGGTGGAGTACACCTTTCAGTCCCTGCCATCTATAAGATGGGGAATCTCTCCAATCAGGGCCAGGACTATGCCCCCTCCCACATAATTGAGGGTGCAGTCACCCCAGGCAAGGTGTCCATATGCCCTACCTGCTACTCCCTAATAAGCCCCTAAATTTAGTATTTAGGTGGCTCCCGCAGACTTGGAAACTAGTTTTGACCGGCCTATGAAGAGGGACGAATACTCCTTGCATCGAAGCCTGACTGCAATCTCTTTGGGCTTATTAGAGGTGAAAGCACACCAGAAGGTGCATGCTGAATTGCACAGAGACCCCTGCTGCTACCTCCTCAATGGAGCCATTTTCACATGTTCTGTCTCCTGACCCTCCCCAGCTGGTGTTGTGCCCCCTACCCCCAATATGTATTCCCCTGTCTACCTAAACCTACTCTAGTACGTGAAGAACCTCGAGTGGTGTCTGGTCCTGCCTGCATATGTGGAGAAGCTTTAGGGAGTCCTTGTCTCTGAAGAAGAGGAAGATGGGCAGGTATTTTCTCCCTTAACTTAGGAAAGCATTCACCACACTTCATTTAGGTTTCAGGATTTACTTATTTTTAGTTTGGACTTTGGATTTTGTCTTTGCAATTGAAAGTTCATTTAGGACTTTTGAACTTTATGAGGAACTGTACATTTTTTGACCATTTAGGTTTTTTTCAAAAACATTATTCCCATTTGACATTGACTGGTTCCCTGATGTTCCCGGCATATTCTTTTAAGTTGCTTCCTCAAGTTGAAGTCTACCTACGTGAACTAATGCTTATTTTTTTATATTCTTCACCCTACCCAAGGACAATGAATTTATGAATAAAGATAAAGTTACATTTCATTTTTTTGTTTTTTTAACATTTTGAAGATTCATATCATTTTTCTTACCTAGTAATATTTGTGTTCTTCAACTTGTGCATGTCTTTGGAGGATGCTCTTATTGTGTTTGGTTTAAGGGTTATTGTTACAGTTTCTACATTCTGTGACACATTGCATTACATCATTCTAATACACATAGAATTCTATGTGTATTAGAATGATGTAATGCAATGTGTCACAGAATGTAGAAACTGTAACAATAACCCTTAAACCAAACATAATAAGAGCATCCTCCAAAGACATGCACAAGTTGAAGAACACAACTTTTACTAGGCACATATGACATGAAACACAGGTGAAAGTTAAGTGCAAATGATATTTATTGAAAGAGATGAAAAACGTGTTCCATATACATCAAATATTGTAGAATGGGTGATTTAAAGAATAGGAGCATTTGTTGTATATGGAATCGGTGTGCGGCTCGCAACAGTTTCCAGCCACTTTCTTGCTTTGCCGCCATAGAGGGAGAGAAGCGGGACTCCAAGGACCAGGAGCCCCGCAACAACAAACATCTGTGTCCCTCCCGCCGACGACTATATCACTGCTCGTGGCCCCCACTCCGGGGGTGCCGCTCGCAGCAGTTTCCAGCCACTTTCTTATTTTGCCACCATAGAGGGAGAAAAGCGTGACTCCAAGGACCAGGAGCCCCGCAACAACCAATACCTGTGTCCCTCCCGCCGACGCCTATATCACTGTGCGCGGTCCGCGCTCCGCAGGTGCCGCTCGCAGCAGTTTCCGGCCACTTTCTTATTTTGCTGCCATAGAGGGAGAGAAGCGGGACTCCAAGGACCAGGAGCCCCACAACAACCAACACCTGTGTCCCTCCCACCGACGCCTATATCACTGTGCGTGGTCCCCGCTTCGCGGGACGTGCGCGGGCGCGAGCCGGGTAAAGCCCGGGACAAGGGCGGGGCCGTCTACGGCCGGAGGAGGCTGGGCTGGGCCACCCCTCTTGGATCTTTGAAAGCAACGCCATTAAGGTACTGTTAAAGTATTTTCCTGTGTGTATTGGATTAAGGCTGCAGATCGGAAAGGGGCGTGTTGTTTTCGTTACATCTGATCCGGAGCATTGTTCTTTCCAAAATGAACAAACGAAAGGGTGCTGCTGGAACGTTAGACGATTTTATATCCAGAGCTGAATCTGTATTGACCCACGAGATCGAACTGGCGCACAGAAGGTTATCTCTTGACCCTTCTCGTCTTACGACGTATAAGCAACCTGTTTCCCCTTCCCCGGCTCCGGTTGTGCATCAAAATGTGGCCACTTGTACCCTAATCACCCCAGTTATCACAAATGCCTCTGTATTAGACGCTCGCCAAATTGAAGAGGGTTCATTAAACACCAATGAACCGGGTACCGCCGGGATTGCTGGGATTTTCACAAGATCACGGGTCCATAAAATTGTAGGAACATCAAACGATAGAACAAAGAAAGTAAGGAAGGAGAAAAACATTGGAGAAAAGAATACTGGAGAAAAGAAGGGGAAACTCAGGGCTATACCAAAAGGCTACAGATCGGAAAGGGGCGTGTTGTTTTCGTTACATCTGATCCGGAGCATTGTTCTTTCCAAAATGAACAAACGAAAGGGTGCTGCTGGAACGTTAGACGATTTTATAACCAGAGCTGAATCTGTATTGACCCACGAGATCGAACTGGCGCACAGAAGGTTATCTCTTAACCCTTCTCGTCTTACGACGTATAAGCAACCTGTTTCCCCTTCCCCGGCTCCGGTTGTGCATCAAAATGTGGCCACTTGTACCCTAATCCCCCCAGTTATCACAATGCCTCTGTATTAGATGCTCGCCAAATTGAGGAGGGTTCATTAAACACCAATGAACCGGGTACCGCTGGGATTGCTGGGATTTTCACAAGATCAAGGGTCCATAAAATTGTAGGAACATCAAACGATAGAACAAAGAAAGTAAGGAAGGAGAAAAACATTGGAGAAAAGAATACTGGAGAAAAGAAGGGGAAACTCAGGTCTATACCCAAAACTAACAATGGGGTTGTCTATGTGCAAGAACATGAGGAGGTATTAAGTAGGTCATTCGGGGTTCAAACAGATGGTGACTTTTGCTCAAATCAAAGCCAAGGAAAGGTTGCAGAGGGAGGAGATGATCGTACTGTGGTGGACATTTTCAAGAATGGCCTGGACTCAATACAGACTCATATAGAGGAATGTTTGAACATAAAAATGAAGTCTTTTGATAGTAAAATTAATGAGTTAAATCTAACTATAGCCAAGCTGAGTACCTTAATTGAAGATGGTAATAGGATATTGGAAGAGGGAGCCAGTTTAATATCTGATTTGAGGACAGCACATAAGGAAATTAAGAATGCAAATGATGAAGATTTAACCCCAAACTTAATAGCTACTTGAGTGCTGACATGTGAAGGTTGTTGTACATGACCACCACTGGTCATGATTACTTATTTAACTTGGTGATGAATGAAATATAGAACCTACAAAAAAATTACAAAGCAGGAAATAAAACAGGGCAGCACTCAAATGAATTATGACACCAGCAAAATACATTAGCAGAATTCCAGATAGAAAACTACGTAATGAATTTAAAATCGTAGTGCCTTCAAACTTGCTGGTGAACTCACAGTTAAATGCAGGCTCTGGGTCTGTTCTTAACAAACTATCGAGCACACACAATATAAGGTCAATAACACCAAATGACCTTGTAATGTGTGCGCAACGGGACTCCGTGATAAAGCTAACACTGGCCTTCGTATCCGAAAAGAAAGTATGCAGCCAACACTAAAGATGACCACCACATTATCAAACGTAACATGGTGAGTCACAGAAAAACTTGTGCGATACAGGACACGCGCTGCACAAAAGATGGCTGCCAATCCCTGTAGATGCTGATGCAAAACCTGAATTGGTAAGCATAAGAAGCTGGACCATCAGCTTGCGTCCATGCAGACCATCTCCAACAGTCAACTGCCGACTATAGAATCTCCCAGCTGGTATGCATGTACGCAACTGAACCAAGGCACGCCCACACATTAATATTCTACACATTATAATGCAATAAAGGATACAGCATGCACACGTTATGCAATCTTTTCGGGACTGTCTAGAACAATGACAAGTATGAGGCAATATGATGAGTAAAACTGGTATGAGGAACTTCAAGATGCCAGTGGCCTGGATACTTCCCCAGATGCAGGTCTTGTTTTTCCTCCCCCCAGGAGACTATCTCTTTTGCTGTGGTAATGCAAAGAGTAGCAGAAGTTTTAGGTTTGCTAATCCCCACTATGGAAGGTAAAACCAATGTGTTAACTTAAGTCTTTTGACCTGACAGGCTTCCACAGAGCCACTGTTACCATTTAATGATGGTTGGGCATCTGTTCTGATACAAGCAAACCTGTACATTTTTTTAAACGAGACACCAAGGGTGGGATGGGGTGAATTGTGTGGCTGTCACCAATTTATGTTGCCCAGAATAGCTAGCAAACCTCAAAATTGGTCAAAAACACATTTTCCTCACATTTCTGTGATTGAAAGTTCTGGAATCTGCTTGGAGCCTCAAACTTCCACCCTCCCAGCATTCCCCCAAGTGTGCAGATAAAATGGTACTTCACTTGTGTGTGTACGCCTAGTGCCTGGTAATGGGCAGGACGCTCGTTGCCATCCAGCCACACCTGGCGGCCCTGCTACTCAAAACCCAACACCGGATGGCTTGGTGGTACAAGTGTCCATCTTTAAAATCAATCCCAGTGCCTTTCATCCCCCTCCATCTTGTCATGAATCAAAGAGAATAGAGACATTTTCTAAACAGATTTTCTTCTCCACAAGCCTAGCCTTATGGTCTATGAATGCCTACTCCCTTCTAGGCCAATACTCTCATGCTCTTTGGGAACATGTTTTGCCAACTGTTCCAGGTGATCTTCCGTAGCCCCGTACCCAGTCCATTCAAAATCAATCAATCAATCAAGCATTTATAGAGCGCGCTACTCACCCTTGAGGGTCTCAAGGCGCTGGAAGGGGAAGGGGGGGCTGCTGCTGTTCGAGAGCCCGCTGCTGCTACTGCTCGAAGAGCCAGGTCTTGAGGTGTTTCCTGAAGGTGAGATGGTCCTGGGTTGTTCGTAGGTGCGTGGGGAGGCAGCTCCATGTCTTGGCTGCTAGGTAGGAGAATGATCTTCCTCCGGTGGTGGTTCTGCGAATCCGTGGGACGGTGGCGAGGGCGAGGTTGGAGGAGCGTAGTTGGCGTGTGGGGGTGTAGAACGAGTGGCGGCTGTTGAGGTATTCGGGTCCTATGTCGTGGTGTGCTTTGTGTGCGTGGGTAAGGAGCCTGAACGTGATCCTCTTGTTGACGGGGAGCCAGTGCAGGGTGTTTCCGTAGTCCAGTCGGCTAGTGACTAGGGCCTGGGTGACGGTCTTTCTGGTTTCGGTGGGGATCCATCTGAAGATATTTCGGAGCATGCGTAGGGTGTTGAAGCAGGAGGACGAGACAGCGTTACGTGCGTGGTCCGCTGGTGTCGGGGCGGAGCCTAGTGCTGTAGGCCACCAGGAGTTGTCCCAGGCGGAGGGCGATTGTCCGAGGAGGAGGACCTCCGTTTTGTCGGAGTTCAGCTTCAGACGGCTGAGTCTCATCCATTCTGCGACGTCTTTCATTCCTTCCTGGAGGTTGGTTTTGGCGGTCGTTGGGTCTTTGGTGAGGGAGAGTATCAGCTGGGTGTCGTCAGCGTAGGAGATGATGTTGATGTTGTATTTGCGTGCGATGGCGGCGAGGGGGCTCATGTAGATGTTGAAGAGGGTTGGGCTGAGCGAGGAGCCGCAGATGATCCTGGTGGCCTCTGATCTGAAGGGAGGGAGGCGAACTCTCTGGGTTCTGTCGGAGAGGAACGAGGTGATCCAGTCCAGGGCCTTTCCTTGGATCCCGGTGTCGGAGAGGCGGTTATTAGGGTGCGGTGGCAGACTGTATTGAAGGCTGCCGAGAGGTCCAGGAGGATGAGGGCGGTTGTTTCTCCGTTGTCCATCATGGTCCTGATGTCGTCGGTGGCTGAGATGAGGGCAGTCTCGGTGCTGTGGTTGGCTCAGAATCCGGACTGAGACGGGTCGAGCAGGTTGTGAGCCTCGAGGAAGGCCGTCAGCTGTTTGTTGACGGTCTTCTCGATGACTTTGGCCGGAAAGGGAAGAAGAGAGATGGGGCGGAAGTTCTTGAGGTCTCTGGGGTCCGCCGTGGGTTTCTTCAGAAGGGTTTCTGATTTCTGCGTGTTTGCAGCTCTCGGGGAAGGCGGCTGACGTGAACGAGCTGTTTATGACGTTCCGGAGATGGGGTGCGATGATGGTGTCGGCTTTGTTGAAGATATGATGGGGGCAAGGGTCGGAGGGGGAGCCGGAGTGGATGGAGTTCATGACTCTGGTGGTGTCTTCAGTGCTGATAGGGGTCCAGACGCTGAGAGTGGAGGTGGGGGTCGCTGGTTTGGTGGCTGTAGGTGGGGTCTGGGGTCCAAAGCAGTCGTGTATATCTGCAATCTTGCGGTGGAAGAACTTGGCAAGGGAGTTGCAGAGTTCTTGTGATGGTGTGACGTCGTTGTTGCTGGCGCTGGGGTTGGAGAGCTCTTTGACGATGCTGAAGAGCTCCTTGCTGTTGCGGGTGTTGTTGTCTAGTCGCTCTTTGAATGATGTCCTTTTGGTGGTTCTGATAAGCTGGTGATGCTCGCGGGTGGCGTTCTTGAGGGCTGTCATGTCCTCTGTAGTTTGTTCGTGCGCCAGGTTTTTTCAAGGGTTTGACAGGATTTCTTGGATTCTTTGAGAACGTCTGTGAACCATGGGGTTTTTCTGTCGCCGGTAAGACCTGGGGGGTTCTTCAGTGGTGCGAGGTCGTCGGCGCAGTTGGTGATCCACTGTGCAAGGTTGCGGGCTGCGTCGTTGGTGTCGGTGTGTTGGCTGGCGGATTCCGGCTTAGTGATGAGCGCAGTTGGTCTGTGGTGATTTAGCTCCAGCATCTGCGGGGGTTCTGTCGTGTGCGGTGGTGGGATGTGTTCTTTTTGAAGGTGAAGTGGATACATCTGTGGTCGGTCCAG
Source organism: Lissotriton helveticus (assembly GCF_964261635.1). Classification (NCBI taxonomy): domain Eukaryota; kingdom Metazoa; phylum Chordata; class Amphibia; order Caudata; family Salamandridae; genus Lissotriton; species Lissotriton helveticus. Next base: position 93,452,748 of record NC_136067.1, on the reverse strand, counting down.
TGTAGTTCTGTGGAGTGGCAGAAGGAGATGTGGTTGCTGGCGGAGAAGATGGGGTTGAGCGTGTGGCCGGCGAGGTGGGTGGGTGTGTCAACCAGTTGTTTGAGTCCAAGGTTGTCGAGCAGGGTGGTGGTGTTGTTGTCGCTGTTTTTCTCCAGGTGAAAGTTCAGGTCTCCTAGGAAAATGTATTCTGGTGAGGCTAGGGCATGCGGACTGATGAAGTCGGCGATGGTTTCGCTGAATTGTGTGCGTGGTCCCGGGAGTCTGTAGATGAGGGTTCCTCTGAGGGTGGTCTTGGGGTCGGTGTGGATCTGGAAGTGTAGGTGTTTGGCGGCGAGGAGCGTGCCTTCGGTGGCGGTTGTGATGTTGATGCTGTTCTTGTGGACGATGGCGATTCCTCCTCCGGTTTGGTTTACCCTGTCCTTCCGGGTGATCTTGTAGCCGTCCGGGATGGCTGTGGCGATGCCGGGGGCCGAGGAGGCGTTCATGCAGGTTTCCGTGAGGAAGGCGACGTCTGGTGCTGTTGTGTCGAGGAGGTCCCACCATTTGAGGTGGTTGTTGTTGTTGTTGCGGGGTTTGGAGGGTGTTGGGCGGGTTCGGAGGCATGTGAATTTGCGGGCTTGGCAGGTGAAGGATCCGTGGGTGCGCTTCGGGGTGGCTCGGTAGCAGGCGGGTGTTTGCTCGGTGTTGAGTGCGTGGATGGCCGTGGAGTCATATCTCAGTCACATCCTCTGGGTTTGGTGGGGGTCAGGGTTTCTGGTGCTGGGCGCGGTCCAGGCGCGGACAGGCGCAGACGGGCTTGCCTTAGGCGCGCCTTCGGCGCGGCAGCCTCCATAAGTAGGAGGGGGAAGGAGGGGTCAGCTGGGAGGCGGGAGGGCAGGACAGCCAATGGGCACGGGGCGGGGCCGCACAGGAGTCAGCGGCGGGAAAACGGGGGAGCAGCAGAGCAAAGGTGAGAAGGGAACCAGGGGCGACAGGCACACGGGGGGTACAGAAATAAAAGGGGAGCAGGCACTGGCACACGGGGGTACAGAAGTGAAGAGGTGGCAGCAGACACGCAGGGAGGGTCTCCCAGGAGGGGACCCGGGCTAAGCAAGGCGGGGGGTCGGCGCGGGTCAGCCGAGGCAGCAGAGCAGGCGGCTGGCAGGGAGGAGGAGGTCACAGGCAAAGCCACAGGGGGCGCTGCAGCGGTAGGGAAGCGACCTACCTGGAGGGTCAAAATGGCTGCAAATGAGAAAAGTTCATATGTTGCTCTGGATTGGACACAACTATCTGTATAGGTCAAACAATGGGGACTAGTGTGGCCCATCAAGGCCAGCCTGGGTAAGGTCTATGCACTTCTCCGGGGATGGCAAGACATCTTTATTAGATACACTGTTTGACAGCTCTCGACTTTTTGGTGAGAAACCGGACTCAGCCTTAGAGCACGTAAAGGAGAGCAGAGTCAGGGCATGCTATTTGGGTCTTCCCACACCCACATGGCAATTTCGCCCTCTCAGTGGCCACAGTAGAAGTTTTTCAGTTTCACCAATGCAAGGCTCATCCACCAGCTAAACAGGCTTTTCAGCCCTTTGTGGCTGAAACTGTGGTTCTCAGAGACACCGCTTAACACGGCAGGGACAACATGCGGCTCAGCCCTCCCACTCCTCTTGCAGCTGCCAAAATGCTTTAGTGTGTACTTTCAAGCACACAGCCACCGTGTGGGAGTAGGATCCATATATTTCCTCCAGGGTTGGTATGGTATTACTTCAGAAAAGTGTGTCCTCTAAGTTATCCATCTGTGCTCCCATTACCAGGACCCTTATAGAGGAACACCTGGCTATCCTAAAGCAGGAAGTGCAAGCCCTTTCAAACAAAGAAGCCATAGAGAGGGTTCTGGCTTTGGAAGTAAAAATTAGTTTTACTCCAACTACTTCCTTTTGCCAAAAAAGGATGGAGGCCTTTGCCCTATTTTAGATCATCAGCCTCTCAGTACCTTCCAGCGGACAGACACATTCAAGATGCTCATGCTAGCCCAGGCCCTTTCTGCCCTAGACCCCAGAGACTAGATGATGGCATTGGACTTGCAGGGTGCTTTTTTCCATGTCCCCGTCCTGCTGGTCCGTGGAGCTGCCTGCGGTTCACATTGTACAAGGAGCATGTTCAGTTCACAGTGCTCTCCTTTAGCCTCACCTTCTCCCTATTCACGAAAGTGATGGCATTGGTTGCAGTACACCTTCGGAGGGCTACTAGTCTTTTACATCGCTGAATGTTGAAGCCGTGTTTGCCCCAGTTGTTACCCCCTCCAGATGACGGTGAACCTTCTCCCCTCATTGGGACTCACTATCAACATGCCGAAGTCACACCAGACACACTCCCATTCATCAGAGTCAATTTGGATATAGTTGAGTTTTGTGCCTTTCCCCTAGAGCAGAGAGTCCAAGACATGCAGGCTATGATGTTTCAACCTCTGTCCTGGATCTCAGTGCGGATGGTTCTGAGGCTGCTGAACTTGTTAGCCTCCTGCATTCTGCAGGTAACACATGCCAGATGGCATATGCATGCTCTGCATTGGGACCTCAAATCCCAGTGAGCACAGCATTACAGGAATCTGTCTGGTTGTATCTAAATTTCAGAGGAGACTGCAGAAGGTCTGCAGTTGTGGCTGCTGGACATTTATTGGGTCTGTGGCAGGTTCCTTCCCTACCCCGCTAGAAAGCTGGTCATGGTCATGGATGCATCACTTCTGGGTTGGGGCGGGCATCTGTGAAAGGTCTCAGGTCTCCGATGGATCTTTAACTCCACGTCAATTTTTTGAGGATCAATCACTTGGCATTGAAGGCCTTCCCACCCGCTATCAGAGGAAGAATAATGTACTTGCTCAAGGACAACTCCACAACCATGTGTTACTGCAACAAGCAGGGCGGCATGGGGTCTTGAGTCCTGTGCCTGGCAGCTGTACACCTCTGGAATTGATTGGGCTGCCTGGGCATTTCTCTGGTGGTAAACCACCTGGTGGGATGTCTAAATGCCGGGGTGGATGAACTTAGCTGCTGATGCTTAGCTGACCATAAATGTCTGTGACACCCAGAGGTGGTGCGGCTCAGCACTGTGTATAGCCTGCATTCTTGTGGCTGGTTAGTAGACATACAGGTGATGGAGGATAGAGACAGGCCTTCCTGAGCACTGCCACTCTGTAGATAGTGGGGGTGAGGTATGGGACTGGTATCCATTGTTCATGTTGGGGAAGTTTCAGGTTGCCCATTTGTCTGTCCCTGATTATTGCTTTGGAAAGTCTAATGAAGGCGGGTGCAGAAAACTCACACTTCGTTGTGCACATGAGGCTCTTGTCTGGAGACAGCCCCACTACTACTTGCTGTGGGAAGCTTGACCTCACACAAAGGTTGTGTCTGGAAAGCAGTCTGAGAAATACACTTGAAAGGAGAATTACCTCAAATAAGTTCGGAAGACCCTGGATCTATGTCCCCTGTCTGGAAAATCTGTATAAAAGTGGGATCTAATATGCACACCTTGTTCCAGTCTCAAGTTATTTTTTTTATAAAACAATTTTATTGCATTTTTCTTCATTATTATATACAAAATGAACATCATTTTATGTCACACTCTACATCATTAAACACAGTCACAAGATGTTCTTCATCGTCCGCAGAGTACACGAACAGCTGCTGCGTGACCAGGGCCAGTGCGTGCCTGACAGCGAGTCTCCCAGAGATGAGAGGACATTACATGGAGTCTGCACCGTCTGCAAGACTCTGCCTAGTACCTAGAAGTCTACATGCCTGCAGGAAGAAGAAAGGAGTATGCCTGGCCTTGCTAGCAGAGTCTGTCAATGAGGAGAAGCCCAGTGCTTTCCTGGTGTGTAGAGTACACAGAGAAACCAGACGGTGGCAGAGTGAAGCCAGGAGTGGCCTGTATTGTGAGGGGTACTGTGGTCTCTGCACATCTTCTACCTAAAAACTGCCAGAAGACTAAAACAAGCCAACCATGGCCATGTCTGACATCAGTCACCAGCGCCAGGACACCAAGAGGACTCCTACCTGCTGTGTGCTGATCGGCCAGGAAAGTTGTAACTGCACATCATCATTGTGAAGCTGATTGGCCTTGGAGGCCCTAAGTGTGCACCACCACTTTGAGTCTGATTATCCTTGGAGGCTGCAGCCACAGGAGGAGCCATACATGGCCTAAAATATGTTGTACTGCATCCACTTGCAGATTTGACACCAAAGAGAAACTGAAGTGAAGAATAGCCCCATTGCTACTTGCTGTGAGAAGCTTGATCTAACACAAAGGTTGTGTCTGGAGACCAGTCTGAGAAACACACTTGAAAGTAGAAGTACTCAAAAACAATTCTGAAATTTGAGACATTGGACAGACATCCCTTGTTTGGAAAATCTGTATAAAGTGGGGTCCAAATCACACACATTGTTCCAGTATCACATTATTTTTCTATAGAAATGATTGTATTGAATTTTTCTTCATTATTACATAAAAATGTCCATAATTCTACATGTCACACTCTACATCACTAAACACATTCCCAAGTACTTCTTGATCAAGGAAGGGAGAGTTCGGCAGAGTATGCGAACAGCTACTGTGTGACCAAGGCTGATGCCTGCACGACAGCCAGTCTCCCAGAAATAAGAGGACATTACCTGTTGTCGGCACTTTCTGCTGGAGGATTTGCCTTGTGCCCACAAGCTTGTCTGCGTGATGACAGAGGGAAGTAGCTTGCCTGGGCTTGTAGGGGGAGAGACTGTCAACACATGCACTGGCCATTAAGTTATTGTGTTTGTTTCTCCTGTGTGCCCTGTGGCCCCTCAAATGGTGTCCGACAGTGGCTGCTTGTGAGGGGGAAAGAGGTTGACATGATGGTGGCATAGAAATGTAGTGGTAACATTAGAAAGGTTTTGTTTCTTACCTGGTCTGACATTGGGATTTGCAGGGACAGGCCAGCCACATAGCAGCTGTGTGGTGTCTTCAGTAACAAGAATGACACAGGAACAATTCAGGTAAGTTACACTATGGGTCTATTCACCTCATCCATCAACTGCTAGAGTCCAACTGCCTGAAACAGAATTCTGAATCTACTCCACATTCTAAGGACTAACATTCCACATGGAATGAAAGAGTAGAATGATTCTTTACAGTGCTAAGTATGAGAAGATAGATACAATAAATATATATATGATACAATGTCACACATCTCCCCCTTTTACAACAATAAAATATTTGAATAAAAGGAAGTTTAAATGAACAGACAACATGTAATACATATGTATACATAGTCTTTCATGTAAGCAGGAAGTCTACGTACTCTCTGACTCCTTTCTCGTACATGTGTAAAAACACCGGAAGACCTAGCTTGAAAAGGAATCAGATTAGTTGAAGAAGAAAAAGATTTGTTGTCCACTCTATGACTCTCAGAAGAAAATGAATTAGGATTAATTACAACAACTCGGTTTTTATTCCAAATTCTGCTATCATCCGTCTTGACAGAATTATTGAATAATGTAATTACATATCTACTCTTCGAGAATTTGGACCATGGTTGACAACCAACAGGAGTTCTAATTTTAACAAGATCTCCAATTTTAACATTGTTAAACTAAGCACATTTTTTATTATCAAAATATACTTTTCTTTTGATCTGTTTGTTCTCCTCCCTACTTCTCCAATCACCTATTTTGTTGTCAACTATACCTTTATTTAAGTTCATCCACCCTGGACATAATTTAGAATTAGGAACTCTACCCATGAAAAGTTCAAAGGGAGATTTCCCTGTAGTCATATGGGGAGACATACGATAAGCTGTAATCCTGTCTTGAAGAATATCTTTCCAATTCAGTCCATTAGCCCTTGCTAGTTGTATACTTTCTTTGAGAGTTTTATTAACTCTTTCCACAGCACGATTGGTTTCAGGATGATAGATTGCACTTATTTTCTGAACAATGCCACAGTCACTTAGAAAATTCATTGGAACAGAATTGTGGACCATTGTCCAAGAGAATACTATTGAGAAAACGTTCCCTCTTAAAAATTTCTTCCAGAAATCTAATAATACATTTTGCAGAAATATCTCAAACTGCACCTACCTCAATCCACCTGGAGTATAAATCAAGTACAACAATAAGATAATTGGTGTCACTCACTCCATGTAGTGGGCCAACAATGTCAATTGCAATCTCATCCCAAGGGTACTTCAGTAACTTCCTACACACCATGGGAATTTGTTTGGTTTTCAAAATCTTATCGCTCGCACAACATTCCACACACTCCCGAACTACCCTTTCAACTTCTAGATCCATTCCAGGCCACCAAAATTGTAATCTCAAATATTCCTATGTTTTAAAAATCCCAAGATGACCAGAATGTGCCAGACTCAGAAGTTTACTCCTTATTCCTTTTGGAGGTACAAGTTTTGTGCCACGAGCAAGAACTCCATTAACAACTGACAATCCCTCCCCAACCAACTTCCATGGTTTCTCCAGTCGCTTGTTACACCTTAACATTTCCATAACATTCTTGACTTCTTGAGCTTTCTCTAATTCATCCTTCCATTCAGCTTCACTAACTGCACCAGAAGTGATTTCACAGACATTCACAATTTCTTCTTCATTAGAGTTGTCTTCATCCGAGTCAAATACTTCAGGATTAACCAATCTAGAAAGACAATCTGCCGCTTTATTGATGACTCCAGGAATGTAATCAACATCAAAATCAAATTCCTGAAGTGAAATAATCCACCTTCTAATTCTCGAGGAAAATGAGTCTAGACCTTTTTTCGAAAATACCTATTTGAGTGGCTTATGATCAGACAACACTCTTACTTTGGTTCCCCAACTTCCTTAAAGCCCAAAAAATGGCTAACGATTCTTTCTCAATAACCGAATAGTTATTTTCTGGACCTCTCAAACATCTAGAAGCACAGGCAATACGTTTTTCTATACCTTCATTCTTTTGAATTAGAACTGCTCCTAATCCCTTGGTGCTAGCATCAGTTAACAAGTATGTGATATCTACCGGAATAAATTCTTGTAAAGATGGAGCTTGCTTCAATTCTTCCTTAATAGAACCAAACTCTTTGGCATATTCATCAGACCAATAAAAAACAACACTTTTAGCTGTGAGTTTCCTTAAATTTTGAGTGTTATCAGCATAGCCTGGAATAAACTTACTATAAAACTCCACCATTTATAGGAAAGATCTTCTTCATTCTTCGGCACATTTATATTCACAATTGAATCCACCAGTTCTTTCTTTGGGAAAACTCTGTGTCCAGTGATACAATGACCAAGATAATTCACTTGTTCAAGACCAAACTTACTTTTGTCTTTCCTTAATGTCAATCCTGACTCTTTAAGCTGTTTCAAAACAGCATACACTTTAGAATAATGTTCCGATTTAGAATTACCAAAAATCAATAAATCATCTTGATAACATCTCACTCCTGACAAACCTCTCAAAATTTTGGACATAATTCTTTGAAAAACCGCAGCAGGGGAGACAAGTCCAAATGGCATTCTACGTAATTTGTATGTGCCCATGGGTGTCACAAACTCCGTCAAATCTTGTGAAGACTCATCTAACTCAACCGGATAATAAGCTGAGGCTAATTTGAATGTGCTGAAAAATTTAGGTAAAGGGAATCTGTCTACGATAACCTCTTTATTAAGAGAGCGCAAGTCTATGCAAAGACAAAGCTCTCCACTGGCCTTCTTTGCAACAACAATGGGAGCCAACCATTCCGTCGCTTCAACCGGTTCGATCACACCCACTTCAATCAATCATTCAATCTCTTTTTGGACACCCGTCTGTTCATTCAGGGAAATTCTTCTCACTTTGGCAACTACTGGAACAGCACCATTTCTCAACTTTAAATAATGTTTATAGCCTTTGAGACATCCAAGTTTGTCTGTAAAAACATCTGCAAATTGTTCTGCAAACATCGAGCCTTGATCACTTACTTCTTGTATTTGTACTTGTGGGACAGCATTGGGATTTAGACTAACACCTAAAAGACGTTGATGTGGCCATCCTAGAAGGATATCACCATGTTTGGCTACATACACTTTTCCAGCAATCATACGTCCACTCAACTCAATAGTTGCCATGCAATATTCTAACATTTTAATAGGTATGCCACCATAACCTTGTAGAGAAACATAATTTCTCACAATTTTTACTTTAGCACTGAAATGTTCACAAAAAATATTTTCATTAATCATGGTCAAATGAGAACAAGAATCAAATTTAAACTCAAGTTGTACACCCTTTATCTCAACTGAATGAGATGGATGTGTAGCTTCCAATTCATTCACTTGAAAAGTAACAACTTTAACTTGTGGTTGATCTTTTGTTCTAGGTTGATCTTCTTTCCTTACTTTGCTTTTACAACACCTGGAAAAATGACCCCTTCTACCACAGGTATTACAAATGACTCTTAAAGCGGGACAAAATGAAGCATTTGCTAAATGTCCCAGTCTACCACACCTAAAACAAGACAGCTAGCTAGTACCTGTAGAAGAATTATAAGTGGCAGTGAAAAAACACTCTTTTCCTTGGATTCAATATTTTTGTTTTTAACTTGACTAACCACTTCATCCACATTGGAGCTGGTCGTAACAGGCTTACTTTTTTCAACATTCAATTCATCAACACATTTCATTATGTGCTCTACTTGCTCCGCAATTGTTATTACCTCATTTAAACATGGCTCATCTTTTAACCACAATTCTTTCCTAGTATTATCATGAGTACACTTCAACACAAATTGGTCTCTTATTCTCTCCTCCGTAGCACCATCAAACTTACAAGATGAAGCTAATTTCCTTAATGCCGACACAAATTCTTCTACAGATTCATCCTTCTTTTGTTCACGAAGACCAAAATGATACCTCTCCATAATGATGCTCATCCGGGGAAGATTATGACGATCTTACTGAAGCATGCATATTTCGTATTCATTTAGATTTCTCTGATCAGCAAGACTGAGTTCTGGCAAATGCTCAAGTACTTCCTGCCTCTCTCCCCCTAAACAATGTAATAACAATGAATGTTTACGCTCAGCACTTAAGTTTGTACCACAGACTCTGGTGTAGTTTACAAAAATCTTTTTCATTTTTGCCATTTTATACTTGGCTCACCTGGACTCATCCAAACAAATGGAGGTTGCGTTACATTCTGCATTGTAAGATAATAAATATAGTCCTTAAGTGATAAATATAATATAAATAAATAGTACCGCATATACAATATTACTATCACATCAGAGAACACACACTATGTAATCTTCAGTATGTAAATTATCTTTTCATAAAACCAGTCACCGGTGAAACTGGCTTCAACTAATCATTAACGTGTAAACATTTTTTTTTAAAACTGAAGTAAAATACTGAATATGAATAAATCTCTTTTCTGTTTGAAATAAGATAAAGACTCTCCTTATGAAACTGCAAAGTAGAAATACTGAATATTGAATGAATTTATTTTCCGTTTGGTATAAGATAAAGACTTTCATTATGAAACTGCAAAATGTTTCCTCTGACTCTTCTTATGAAACCGCAAAATGTTTCCTCTTCACGAAGTCTATCCACTGACCTGATGTAAGTTGTAAGTCTCCAGGAAATTCCTGAACCTTAAAAAAAAATTAACTCAGATGTTATTATCGCTGCAATTCTCTTCATAATGATCCTCTTCGTAACGAAAGTTTCAAAATAAACTCTCTTCTTGAAGACTAGAAAGACGACATAAAGTAAATTCAGAGCAAAGCAACACAAGATGGCGCTTAAGTCCTGATTTAGCGTGCGTCTGACGTATTTGAAACGCACTCAGGATACGCATCAGATGGACTAGCTAGCATACAGGTAACACTCAATCTTATGTCTGTCATTGACGTAGCTGAAACGCAGACGGAATTCAAAGTGACCCGCAAAAATATGTCAAGCCGTGAAGACGTAATTAGCTTAAAACACAGTAGCGATGTCAGTGAAACGCATGTCAGCTGCAATAACGTTGAAGCTATGAAGATACACAGTGCTTGAAATGCAGAGATGAAGCCAATGAACTGCAGATCGGCACAGGCACTCCCCCTTCCCTCTAATCTCCTCACCTTATATTTCCGCAAAGACTTCCTTAAATACCTCTTTAAGGAAGATTAATCCTGCCGCTGGAAAAGAATCCTTCTCTACTTTAAATAGATCTGCCACTGGAGGAGGTGTAGCAGGGAAACAGGACCGAAATGTGCCGGGTGTTGAGGTGAAGAAAAGAAGAGGGTATTCTTCCACGATTGTCACCAATAAATTGTGGTGTCTTCAGTAACAAGAATGACACAGGAAAAATTCAGGTAAGATACACAATGGGTTTATTCACCTCATCCATCAACTGCTAGAGTCCAACTGCCTGAACCAGAATTCGGAATATACTCTCACATTCCAAGGACTAACATTCCACATGGAATGAAAGAGTAGAAGGATTTTTTACAATGCCAAGTATGAGAAGATTGATACAATATATATATATATATATATATATATATATATATATATATATATATATATAATACAATGTCACAAGCTGAAGTTGCATTGTGGAGAAAATATGTTCCTCAAGGGTTTCAGAAAGATCCGGATCTGCCTCCAGGAAGATATTTTGGCCTATTGAAAATATGTCCAACACTAGCCCTGTGCAGAAACTGTGAATTGATTGACAGGGCTATGAGAGATATGTTGGATGTTCAGGCCTTGCTACACTTTGCCAAAAGGAGAGGGAAAGAGCATCGGGGCAGGTGGCATTTGTCTCACTGCCCCTTTGCAAATAGCATGCAGGGGGACAGCTTGTACAATCTGATTGGCAGATTTAAAAATCCATGGCTTAATAGAGGGCCAAGATCATCAGGTAAATATCAGGTAAATATATACCTGCAAGTGGGAAACAAAAGTGAGACTGCTAGGCTTGCAAACTCGTTGGTGCACGTTAACAGAAAAAAACATTGTTTACTTGTGCACATTAGGTGCTGTATTGGATTTTAATACAACATCTTCCTTCCTCCTATGATGCAGCTTCCTGTTTGGGTGTGAATGCAGTTCACAAAATAGAGGACAGCCTATTAAAGTAAAACACATATCTAAATAATAAATCAGACGTATAATGTTTATAGTAGACTGAAGCAAAAATACAAGAAACATGTTTTACACTTTAATAAGTATTATATGTGACATTTGATGTATCTCTCAGCCTTTTTCTTTTCGGCCTGATCGTCATTCTTTAACCCCTTGGCTGCGGGGCACATTCCCCTGCTGTGCTGGGGGGAGTGGGGGCACGCACACCACCCCGGTGCTCATGACGAGCTCAGCTCGTCATGAGCCACGGCTCTCGCGTGCTCATGACGAGCTTTTCAATTTTCCAAAACCACAACCTGGTCCCTTACTTCCTTTAGACAAAATGGAGATGAAAACCTTGACTGGGGGGTTACAGGGGAAGCTTCCTCGCTACAGCTAATATTGGCTTCAATAAAACAAGTACAAGACGAGATAAAGATTGAGGGTAAAAAAACAGACTGGCAAATAAGAACCTGCAAGGCGCAATCAGAAAAGTAGCTAAAATCTGCACCGACACAAAAACGAGGGTGACACAGCTAGAGGATCGTATAAGCATTCTCAAAGACCACCAGGATAAAGATTCAACAAGGATGAATGGATATGACAAACAATTTATAGATGTCCAGTGGAAGCTAGAAGACTTAGAAAACCATCAACGACGTAATAATCTTCGGGTCCTGAGCATTGAAGAAGGGGTTGAAGGAGATGACATCAAGACCTATGTATTAACATTGATGAAAGGGGCATTCCCAGAGCTAAGCCATTGGGAGTGGGATAGGGAAATCCAGAGGGTACATCGCTTCCCAATGACAATAAAGAAGCACCAGCCCAGAGTACAAGGCAGAACCCCAAGGCCGAGAGCAATACTGATATATTTCGGCAATTTCCTGTTAAGAGAGGAGGTATATACCAGAGCCCGACCTATTTCGAAACGTTCATTTGAGGCTCAATCCTTCTTTACAAGCCCAGACTATTGTCATTCGACTGTAGAAAGGCGCTGGCGGCTATGAGAGCTTTTGGAACCCTGTCATCAGATGGGACTACAGGCTTACTTGATGAATCCGGCAAGGCTTAAGATTATATATAAGAACACCACAAGAGTTTTCACTTCCTATATACAAGCAAAAGCTTATATGGATTCACTTAAGACAGGAAATGCGCACCCAGTTGTCCCGTGACTTTTTTTCTGACTGTTGAATTGTTTTTCTGCTCTGTGTTTTGCTTTTTCTTACTCACCATGGTGTAAAACGCTGGGAAGGAGGGGGACAGAGATATGGAGGTGGGCAGGGACAGCGAGCAAGGAGTTAGATATGTAGAGCAGTAACATATTAGTTAGTTAAATGCACAAGCTAAATATAGAATGATTCTTTACAGTGCTAAGTATGAGAAGATAGATACAATAAATATATATATGATACAATGTCACACATCTCCCCCTTTTACAACAATAAAATATTTGAATAAAAGGAAGTTTAAATGAACAGACAACATGTAATACATATGTATACATAGTCTTTCATGTAAGCAGGAAGTCTACGTACTCTCTGACTCCTTTCTCGTACATGTGTAAAAACACCGGAAGACCTAGCTTGAAAAGGAATCAGATTAGTTGAAGAAGAAAAAGATTTGTTGTCCACTCTATGACTCTCAGAAGAAAATGAATTAGGATTAATTACAACAACTCGGTTTTTATTCCAAATTCTGCTATCATCCGTCTTGACAGAATTATTGAATAATGTAATTACATATCTACTCTTCGAGAATTTGGACCATGGTTGACAACCAACAGGAGTTCTAATTTTAACAAGATCTCCAATTTTAACATTGTTAAACTAAGCACATTTTTTATTATCAAAATATACTTTTCTTTTGATCTGTTTGTTCTCCTCCCTACTTCTCCAATCACCTATTTTGTTGTCAACTATACCTTTATTTAAGTTCATCCACCCTGGACATAATTTAGAATTAGGAACTCTACCCATGAAAAGTTCAAAGGGAGATTTCCCTGTAGTCATATGGGGAGACATACGATAAGCTGTAATCCTGTCTTGAAGAATATCTTTCCAATTCAGTCCATTAGCCCTTGCTAGTTGTATACTTTCTTTGAGAGTTTTATTAACTCTTTCCACAGCACGATTGGTTTCAGGATGATAGATTGCACTTATTTTCTGAACAATGCCACAGTCACTTAGAAAATTAATTGGAACAGAATTGTGGACCATTGTCCAAGAGAATACTATTGAGAAAACGTTCCCTCTTAAAAATTTCTTCCAGAAATCTAATAATACATTTTGCAGAAATATCTCAAACTGCACCTACCTCAATCCACCTGGAGTATAAATCAAGTACAACAATAAGATAATTGGTGTCACTCACTCCATGTAGTGGGCCAACAATGTCAATTGCAATCTCATCCCAAGGGTACTTCAGTAACTTCCTACACACCATGGGAATTTGTTTGGTTTTCAAAATCTTATCGCTCGCACAACATTCCACACACTCCCGAACTACCCTTTCAACTTCTAGATCCATTCCAGGCCACCAAAATTGTAATCTCAAATATTCCTATGTTTTAAAAATCCCAAGATGACCAGAATGTGCCAGACTCAGAAGTTTACTCCTTATTCCTTTTGGAGGTACAAGTTTTGTGCCACGAGCAAGAACTCCATTAACAACTGACAATCCCTCCCCAACCAACTTCCATGGTTTCTCCAGTCGCTTGTTACACCTTAACATTTCCATAACATTCTTGACTTCTTGAGCTTTCTCTAATTCATCCTTCCATTCAGCTTCACTAACTGCACCAGAAGTGATTTCACAGACATTCACAATTTCTTCTTCATTAGAGTTGTCTTCATCCGAGTCAAATACTTCAGGATTAACCAATCTAGAAAGACAATCTGCCGCTTTATTGATGACTCCAGGAATGTAATCAACATCAAAATCAAATTCCTGAAGTGAAATAATCCACCTTCTAATTCTCGAGGAAAATGAGTCTAGACCTTTTTTCGAAAATACCTATTTGAGTGGCTTATGATCAGACAACACTCTTACTTTGGTTCCCCAACTTCCTTAAAGCCCAAAAAATGGCTAACGATTCTTTCTCAATAACCGAATAGTTATTTTCTGGACCTCTCAAACATCTAGAAGCACAGGCAATACGTTTTTCTATACCTTCATTCTTTTGAATTAGAACTGCTCCTAATCCCTTGGTGCTAGCATCAGTTAACAAGTATGTGATATCTACCGGAATAAATTCTTGTAAAGATGGAGCTTGCTTCAATTCTTCCTTAATAGAACCAAACTCTTTGGCATATTCATCAGACCAATAAAAAACAACACTTTTAGCTGTGAGTTTCCTTAAATTTTGAGTGTTATCAGCATAGCCTGGAATAAACTTACTATAAAACTCCACCATTTATAGGAAAGATCTTCTTCATTCTTCGGCACATTTATATTCACAATTGAATCCACCAGTTCTTTCTTTGGGAAAACTCTGTGTCCAGTGATACAATGACCAAGATAATTCACTTGTTCAAGACCAAACTTACTTTTGTCTTTCCTTAATGTCAATCCTGACTCTTTAAGCTGTTTCAAAACAGCATACACTTTAGAATAATGTTCCGATTTAGAATTACCAAAAATCAATAAATCATCTTGATAACATCTCACTCCTGACAAACCTCTCAAAATTTTGGACATAATTCTTTGAAAAACCGCAGCAGGGGAGACAAGTCCAAATGGCATTCTACGTAATTTGTATGTGCCCATGGGTGTCACAAACTCCGTCAAATCTTGTGAAGACTCATCTAACTCAACCGGATAATAAGCTGAGGCTAATTTGAATGTGCTGAAAAATTTAGGTAAAGGGAATCTGTCTACGATAACCTCTTTATTAAGAGAGCGCAAGTCTATGCAAAGACAAAGCTCTCCACTGGCCTTCTTTGCAACAACAATGGGAGCCAACCATTCCGTCGCTTCAACCGGTTCGATCACACCCACTTCAATCAATCATTCAATCTCTTTTTGGACACCCGTCTGTTCATTCAGGGAAATTCTTCTCACTTTGGCAACTACTGGAACAGCACCATTTCTCAACTTTAAATAATGTTTATAGCCTTTGAGACATCCAAGTTTGTCTGTAAAAACATCTGCAAATTGTTCTGCAAACATCGAGCCTTGATCACTTACTTCTTGTATTTGTACTTGTGGGACAGCATTGGGATTTAGACTAACACCTAAAAGACGTTGATGTGGCCATCCTAGAAGGATATCACCATGTTTGGCTACATACACTTTTCCAGCAATCATACGTCCACTCAACTCAATAGTTGCCATGCAATATTCTAACATTTTAATAGGTATGCCACCATAACCTTGTAGAGAAACATAATTTCTCACAATTTTTACTTTAGCACTGAAATGTTCACAAAAAATATTTTCATTAATCATGGTCAAATGAGAACAAGAATCAAATTTAAACTCAAGTTGTACACCCTTTATCTCAACTGAATGAGATGGATGTGTAGCTTCCAATTCATTCACTTGAAAAGTAACAACTTTAACTTGTGGTTGATCTTTTGTTCTAGGTTGATCTTCTTTCCTTACTTTGCTTTTACAACACCTGGAAAAATGACCCCTTCTACCACAGGTATTACAAATGACTCTTAAAGCGGGACAAAATGAAGCATTTGCTAAATGTCCCAGTCTACCACACCTAAAACAAGACAGCTAGCTAGTACCTGTAGAAGAATTATAAGTGGCAGTGAAAAAACACTCTTTTCCTTGGATTCAATATTTTTGTTTTTAACTTGACTAACCACTTCATCCACATTGGAGCTGGTCGTAACAGGCTTACTTTTTTCAACATTCAATTCATAAACACATTTCATTATGTGCTCTACTTGCTCCGCAATTGTTATTACCTCATTTAAACATGGCTCATCTTTTAACCACAATTCTTTCCTAGTATTATCATGAGTACACTTCAACACAAATTGGTCTCTTATTCTCTCCTCCGTAGCACCATCAAACTTACAAGATGAAGCTAATTTCCTTAATGCCGACACAAATTCTTCTACAGATTCATCCTTCTTTTGTTCACGAAGACCAAAATGATACCTCTCCATAATGATGCTCATCCGGGGAAGATTATGACGATCTTACTGAAGCATGCATATTTCGTATTCATTTAGATTTCTCTGATCAGCAAGACTGAGTTCTGGCAAATGCTCAAGTACTTCCTGCCTCTCTCCCCCTAAACAATGTAATAACAATGAATGTTTACGCTCAGCACTTAAGTTTGTACCACAGACTCTGGTGTAGTTTACAAAAATCTTTTTCATTTTTGCCATTTTATACTTGGCTCACCTGGACTCATCCAAACAAATGGAGGTTGCGTTACATTCTGCATTGTAAGATAATAAATATAGTCCTTAAGTGATAAATATAATATAAATAAATAGTACCGCATATACAATATTACTATCACATCAGAGAACACACACTATGTAATCTTCAGTATGTAAATTATCTTTTCATAAAACCAGTCACCGGTGAAACTGGCTTCAACTAATCATTAACGTGTAAACATTTTTTTTTAAAACTGAAGTAAAATACTGAATATGAATAAATCTCTTTTCTGTTTGAAATAAGATAAAGACTCTCCTTATGAAACTGCAAAGTAGAAATACTGAATATTGAATGAATTTATTTTCCGTTTGGTATAAGATAAAGACTTTCATTATGAAACTGCAAAATGTTTCCTCTGACTCTTCTTATGAAACCGCAAAATGTTTCCTCTTCACGAAGTCTATCCACTGACCTGATGTAAGTTGTAAGTCTCCAGGAAATTCCTGAACCTTAAAAAAAAATTAACTCAGATGTTATTATCGCTGCAATTCTCTTCATAATGATCCTCTTCGTAACGAAAGTTTCAAAATAAACTCTCTTCTTGAAGACTAGAAAGACGACATAAAGTAAATTCAGAGCAAAGCAACACAAGATGGCGCTTAAGTCCTGATTTAGCGTGCGTCTGACGTATTTGAAACGCACTCAGGATACGCATCAGATGGACTAGCTAGCATACAGGTAACACTCAATCTTATGTCTGTCATTGACGTAGCTGAAACGCAGACGGAATTCAAAGTGACCCGCAAAAATATGTCAAGCCGTGAAGACGTAATTAGCTTAAAACACAGTAGCGATGTCAGTGAAACGCATGTCAGCTGCAATAACGTTGAAGCTATGAAGATACACAGTGCTTGAAATGCAGAGATGAAGCCAATGAACTGCAGATCGGCACAGGCACTCCCCCTTCCCTCTAATCTCCTCACCTTATATTTCCGCAAAGACTTCCTTAAATACCTCTTTAAGGAAGATTAATCCTGCCGCTGGAAAAGAATCCTTCTCTACTTTAAATAGATCTGCCACTGGAGGAGGTGTAGCAGGGAAACAGGACCGAAATGTGCCGGGTGTTGAGGTGAAGAAAAGAAGAGGGTATTCTTCCACGATTGTCACCAATAAATTGTGGTGTCTTCAGTAACAAGAATGACACAGGAAAAATTCAGGTAAGATACACAATGGGTTTATTCACCTCATCCATCAACTGCTAGAGTCCAACTGCCTGAACCAGAATTCGGAATATACTCTCACATTCCAAGGACTAACATTCCACATGGAATGAAAGAGTAGAAGGATTTTTTACAATGCCAAGTATGAGAAGATTGATACAATATATATATATATATATATATATATATATATATATATATATATAATACAATGTCACAAGCTGAAGTTGCATTGTGGAGAAAATATGTTCCTCAAGGGTTTCAGAAAGATCCGGATCTGCCTCCAGGAAGATATTTTGGCCTATTGAAAATATGTCCAACACTAGCCCTGTGCAGAAACTGTGAATTGATTGACAGGGCTGTGAGAGATATGTTGGATGTTCAGGCCTTGCTACACTTTGCCAAAAGGAGAGGGAAAGAGCATCGGGGCAGGTGGCATTTGTCTCACTGCCCCTTTGCAAATAGCATGCAGGGGGACAGCTTGTACAATCTGATTGGCAGATTTAAAAATCCATGGCTTAATAGAGGGCCAAGATCATCAGGTAAATATCAGGTAAATATATACCTGCAAGTGGGAAACAAAAGTGAGACTGCTAGGCTTGCAAACTCGTTGGTGCACGTTAACAGAAAAAAACATTGTTTACTTGTGCACATTAGGTGCTGTATTGGATTTTAATACAACATCTTCCTTCCTCCTATGATGCAGCTTCCTGTTTGGGTGTGAATGCAGTTCACAAAATAGAGGACAGCCTATTAAAGTAAAACACATATCTAAATAATAAATCAGACGTATAATGTTTATAGTAGACTGAAGCAAAAATACAAGAAACATGTTTTACACTTTAATAAGTATTATATGTGACATTTGATGTATCTCTCAGCCTTTTTCTTTTCGGCCTGATCGTCATTCTTTAACCCCTTGGCTGCGGGGCACATTCCCCTGCTGTGCTGGGGGGAGTGGGGGCACGCACACCACCCCGGTGCTCATGACGAGCTCAGCTCGTCATGAGCCACGGCTCTCGCGTGCTCATGACGAGCTTTTCAATTTTCCAAAACCACAACCTGGTCCCTTACTTCCTTTAGACAAAATGGAGATGAAAACCTTGACTGGGGGGTTACAGGGGAAGCTTCCTCGCTACAGCTAATATTGGCTTCAATAAAACAAGTACAAGACGAGATAAAGATTGAGGGTAAAAAAACAGACTGGCAAATAAGAACCTGCAAGGCGCAATCAGAAAAGTAGCTAAAATCTGCACCGACACAAAAACGAGGGTGACACAGCTAGAGGATCGTATAAGCATTCTCAAAGACCACCAGGATAAAGATTCAACAAGGATGAATGGATATGACAAACAATTTATAGATGTCCAGTGGAAGCTAGAAGACTTAGAAAACCATCAACGACGTAATAATCTTCGGGTCCTGAGCATTGAAGAAGGGGTTGAAGGAGATGACATCAAGACCTATGTATTAACATTGATGAAAGGGGCATTCCCAGAGCTAAGCCATTGGGAGTGGGATAGGGAAATCCAGAGGGTACATCGCTTCCCAATGACAATAAAGAAGCACCAGCCCAGAGTACAAGGCAGAACCCCAAGGCCGAGAGCAATACTGATATATTTCGGCAATTTCCTGTTAAGAGAGGAGGTATATACCAGAGCCCGACCTATTTCGAAACGTTCATTTGAGGCTCAATCCTTCTTTACAAGCCCAGACTATTGTCATTCGACTGTAGAAAGGCGCTGGCGGCTATGAGAGCTTTTGGAACCCTGTCATCAGATGGGACTACAGGCTTACTTGATGAATCCGGCAAGGCTTAAGATTATATATAAGAACACCACAAGAGTTTTCACTTCCTATATACAAGCAAAAGCTTATATGGATTCACTTAAGACAGGAAATGCGCACCCAGTTGTCCCGTGACTTTTTTTCTGACTGTTGAATTGTTTTTCTGCTCTGTGTTTTGCTTTTTCTTACTCACCATGGTGTAAAACGCTGGGAAGGAGGGGGACAGAGATATGGAGGTGGGCAGGGACAGCGAGCAAGGAGTTAGATATGTAGAGCAGTAACATATTAGTTAGTTAAATGCACAAGCTAAATATAGAATGACGGACGGAAGCTGACGGCCAGACTCCATCACAGAGGCCATAAGCCTGCTTGCTTCATTAGGAGGGGGGGGGTGCTGGCAGACGGGTGGGGTGGGACAGGGGGGGTTGTAGGGGATATATATGGGGCTAAAAAATCATCATCAGGTAGGGAAAGACGTCAGAGATGTATAGATAGGAAACGGAACTGGGAAGTTAAAGAAAATTCATGCGGATAGTTACAATTAATATCTGTGGATTAAACAATGCAAAGAAGAGGAGGGATCTGAAAGAATATTTTAAGGTATTACAAGCAGACTTGATATGTATCCAGGAAACACATGTAGAGATATCCCAAAATATTTTGCTGGAACAACTAGGATATCAGTTGTTAACTTATACGACACAGGGGACAAGAACCCGTGGGGTTGCGATATTGGCGCGAGCAAAGACAGTTATATTGAAAAAACAGAGGTCAGATAAGTATGGCCGATGGGTCTTAGCTGAATGTCAAATGCAGGGTTTCAATTTTACTCTATGTTCTATATATGCACCAATAGTAGATGACCCAGAGACTTTAAATCATATCAACACACAATTGTCTAACTGGCCTTTGCCAATTATAATGTGCGGGGATTTAAATATAAATGGCCTAAACGGCCTTTGGAAAAATGACCCCGCCAAATTTATTGGCAAGAAGAAGAGAAGCCACAGAGCTCTGATACAGCTTATGCAGGATAATGGGCTAATTGATGTATGGGAGCAGGAAAACGTAGGCGGGGGCAGTACATACTATTCAGAACCGCACAAGAGTGTAGCACGCCTGGACTATTTCTTGATATCAACGTCGTTAATATCTAGGGTTAAGACTAAAAGGTTGCCGAGGGTGATGTCAGATCATAACCCGCTAGCTCTCGAAATTTTAATTCCAAGCTCTCAAAAAGTAAAAACGAACTGGACTTTCGAGAGAGCTTTATTACAAGATGTTAACTATGTGGTACATATGGAGGGCTGGCTTAGAGAATTTCTGGAGATCAACAGAGAGACGGCTTCACCAGCGGTAGTTTGGGATGCCTTGAAGGTGGGTATGAGGGGCGAAACCACCAGCTTCTCTTTCAGGCGGAATAAGCTGGAGAAGGAGGTTATCGAGTAGACGATAAAGTCAGTCGCCAGATTAGCAGAAGAGTTGATTAAAGCTATAAGTGCCAAAGGGGACTTGACAAGAGTATTTCAAAATTTGGCCATGGCTAAAGCAGCAGTAGGGGAAGTTCTTGCTTCAAAGGCAGCTGGAAAATACCTAGCTTGGAAACAAAATCAATATGAGTATAGTGAGCAAGTTGGGCGTATCCTAGCCATTAGAACTCGGCAGGCGGCCACCAAGGGAGGAATCACAGCGCTCGTATCGGAGTTAGGTATAACTGCTAAAACACCAAAGGAGATTTGCTCATAATTCCAGGATTTTTACCAAAAATTATATAACCAGAGTAAGGGGGCAAGCACAAATGAAATAGAAATAAAACACTATTTAGAGGCTGCATTATTAGAGAGGCTCACGCCCGATGATAAAAATGCTTTGGACGCTAACTTCATTTTAGAAGAAATACAAAGAGCAATTAAAGACCTCCCGTCGGGGAAAGCTGTGGGGCCCGACTCAATACCGTTGGAGTTTTATAAGAAATTTCTCCCAATCTTAGAAGTTGATATGTATAAACTTATGGTTACAATACAAAGGGGAGCCGTACCGCCTGGGTTCTGGGGTGAATCTGTAATGGTGGTTTTTCTAAAAAAAAATAAAGTCTCTACCGATCCTGGGTCATACAGACCAATTAGCCTTATGAACACCGACACCAAGATTTACTCTAAAATCCTTGCTAACCGTTTGAGCTCGATAATCGGCAAGATCATCTCCCCCCGCCAACATGGGTTTATCCTCGGGAGGGGCACTGCCGATCATATAAGGAGGGTGTGTACACTATTTGACGGGACGGCAGCCTCATGCGACCCTATGGCGTTAATATTGCTAGACGCTGAGAAAGCGTTCGATAGGGTCTCGTGGGGTTTCCTATGGGTGTCATTGAGTAAAATCAACATTGGCAAAGTCTGCATAGGGGCTTTGGAAGCTCTATATGTGAATCCCAGCATCAGACTCATATTAATGGGGGAGCAGAACGACGCAATTAATATCGAGCGTGGAACAAGGCAAGGATGCCCCTACTCACCGCTACTCTTTGCCTTTTATATAGATTCATTCATAAGAAGAATAGAGCTAAATAGGAATATCTTGCCAATAACTCTGAATGGGTACGAGACTAAAATATTAGGATATGCAGATGACTTAGCTGTTATGTCCCCTGATCCTGTCACTGCACTAGCTGAAAAAGAGCGAGAAGCGAAAATCTATGGGATATTATCCGGGTATAAATTGAATTAAGGAAAAACACAAATTGTCATAAATCAACAAGCTACAATAGTAGATCAGAGAGTTACAGAGGCGGCGGTTTATCTTGGTATCACCATAACATCTGATCTATCGAAGATTGTGGAAAAGAATCTGACACCAGTCATTAAAAAGGCTAAATTGGATCTAAACAGGCTAGATAATTTGCATTTAACAATAATAGGATGATGCAATATTATAAAGATGTTGTTTCTCCCTAAAGTCTTATACCTCTTTCGAACCATCCCATTAAAATTTAGTAATAGATGGTTTAAGGAAATCAAGGGAATCACCAATCGCTTCATATGGGCAAAAGGTAAAACACAAAGGGCATTAAAATTAATGGCTTTATCCAGAGATCGGGGGGGTCTGACCGTACCACATTTTAAGGCCTATTATCTTGCGGCAGCCCTGCAATATATCAGAGGATTATTAGGTGGGTACACAAATGATCGGTGGTGGGGTAATGAGGGTATTCCTGATATATTTGAATTATTAATAGCGGATTCTAAGAAGGGATTTCTCATATTTAACGAGCCGAACTACTACAAGAAGACAAAATTTAAGATGCTAGTGGCCGCTTCTTCAGTTTGGTCTATGGTTCGGAAAAAAATTAAAATTGGGAGGATGAATTTTTATACCCCTCTGTATAAGAATTCCTCTTTACCGGAGGTCTTCCATGATCAGGTGATGAAACGGTGGGATATCCGCGGGGTTAGTACCATAGGAGATCTCATGGATCATACTGGTCTAATTACTTTCGATAAAGCACAACAACTATATGGTCTTGAGCGCAGAGATTTTTTTAAATATTTGCAGATAAGATCAGCTTTACAAAAAAAACAAGCGGGTAACATGAATTTAATGAAGGAGGATCTCATGGAGCATGTAAGAGATGAGGAGGGGTGCTCGATTTCACAATTATATGCTGAAATATGCAAGTATAAAGAGAATGATCTGCCGAAAGTAATAGAAAAATGGGGAATACAGCTAAATCTAACCGGGAATGAGGTTGAAAAATCGCTTCTCTTTGCAAATACAATATTAATGGTAGCAAACTTGCAAGGGCAACATTACAAGACAATGTTTGAACTTTATTATACACCACACAGAATAGCTCGATGGGGGGGCACAAACGGGATATCATGTCCAAGGTGTCAAAGCTTGCAGGCAGACACAATACATATGTTTGCCTCATGTCCCAACTTAGGTCCTTTTAAACATTCATTAGAACAATTTTTGGATAGGGCATTACGGATATCCATCAGCTTAACTAACGAGGTAATGGTCCTAGGGGTATTGAGAGATGGAACCGAAATACCTCATCAAGAATTTATATTTTTGGCAATGACCTTGAGTCGGTTATGTATTGCAACTTTCTGGAAAGACCCAAACCAACCATTATTTTAACAATGGCTGTCACGGCTACTTGCTATATATACTCTAGAGAAAGCTATGTATGACAAAAAAGGTTGGTTGGAAGACAAGGCAAGTGGGAAAACGGGTCTGGGCACCGGTTGAAGAATGGAAACTAAAGATGGACGAATAGTAGTATGAACAAACTAGAGGCCTAGCTTCTATATAAATTGGATATCATCACTCTTCCTTGTCCATAAAAACTTCATTTTTTTTCTTCATGCACGTTTCTTTTTTTTCCTTTATTTTTTCCCTTTTTTCTCATTCTTTCCATAGCTGTATAGTATCGGTATATATATTGCGGTATAATCATGTATTTTTGATTTCAAAAGGCGAATATTTGTTTCATTGTATATATTCTCTTAAATTTGTAACCGGTAAAAGTTGTAATACCTGATGATGAATTAAATAAAAAAGAAAACATTGACTGTCCCTTATGAACATGCATAGGATTTAGTATCCTCACTAAATCGGCCACTTGGACCTTGTATTTCCTACATTTGTTCCCCTTGGAAGCATATTTCTCTTCTACACATTTTCGCACATCCAGTCACTGCTTATCTTCTCCACGTCAAACTCTTTTCTATTCATCTACTCCCTGTTCAGTCGTGAACCTGCCACTCTGCCTCTCAACAGTGAAAAAGAAGTTACACTAGTACTAACATGTGGGGTGGTTCTAATTGCCCACAACATGTCCCTCATGGCATCTTCACAATTTATGCCATTGACTAAGGTTAACTGAAGCTGATCCTTCACCACACTATTCACCCTTGCCACAAGTCCATTGCTACAGTAATGGTGCAGTGATGTTCTTATATGCTTGATGCCACAACACTCCAAAAAACTACTAATTTCACTAGACACTAATTGACTGCTGTTTCTGGTCATTATTTCGTCCGGAAAACCCTCTCTCGGGAACGTGGCCTGAAAGAAATGAATAATAGCTCTAGAACTGACACTATTGATGAATTTTAATTCAGTCCACTTGGACATATAGTCAACCAACACCAAGGCATATTTGGGTGAACTGCCTAAAACCCGGAAAGGACCAGACACATCAAACGCCAACTTGTGCCACGGTATCCCATTACTAACAACAGGAACGATAGCAGATGGCACAGTGACCTGTACTTTATCACTCAAAACACATGCACTACATTCCCTCACATAATATTCCACAGCCCTGTCCATTCCTGGCCAACAAAAGTCCTCTCTCACTGGTGTTTCATAGCACGCAACCCCACATGACCTTCATGTGTCAATACCACCACCCTCGACCTCATTTCCCTCTGAACCACTAACCATTTATCCATCCATACTAATATTATAAAGAGAGAGCCCAAACCTTTGAGGTGGGTAATCTCAGTAACCACAGCACCAATCACAACACCCAATACAGCGTTGGAAAGGGCAGTTGCAGCCGAAGGACATAGGCTATGCAGACGGCCACCATATATATATATTTTTTTTGGCAGAGTTTTATATAGTGCGAACTTGACCCGAACTGAATCAGGTATCAGAGCGCTTTACATAGCACCAGTTACGTTACATGAGGACACACATTCATTTTTGTTAGGCACGGGGAGATCATGGGCAGATGTAGGTGGCCCAATACCGGTCGGTAACGGCCGAAAATCGGTATTTTCGGCCATTACCGACCGGTATTGGGCATTCGGGAAGTAGGGGACCAAAAAGTAGCAGAATCGGTAAAGTTTCAGAATCGGTAAAGTTACCGAATCAGTAACCTTACCGAATCGGTAAATATAGCGATTCGGTAAATTCCGAATGTCCGATACCGAATTTTACCGATTCGGTATTTTTTACCGATTTTTTACCTACATCCCATTTTCTGATTCTAAAATACCGATTCGGTAAAATTCGGTATTTTAGAATCGGTAAAATGGATTTACCTACATCTGGCCCTAAGTGATTTGCCCAGAATCACAGGATGTTTGGTGTCGTTACCAAGACTCGAACCCAGATCCCCAGGTCCGAGGTCGAGCGCCTTAGCCATTAGGCCAAATCCTTTATACATTTAAAAGGTAAAAGAACCGTACCAGCAAAGTAGTCCCTTGTGGGCATGTCTGCGTTGTGCTGTGGGCGTGGGCTGGGGGCGTGACTAGTGCTGGGGGGCGTGTGGTACGGCCATCACATCGTGGGCTGTGGGCTTGTGCTGGGGGCGTGACACGCTGGGGGCGTGAGAAACGCTGGGGGCATGTGTCCGGCCTTAATGCCATGTGAACACAATTGCACCGCATCAAGGGGCACGCTGGGGGCGTGAGAAACGCTAGGGTCATGTGCTACGTTCCACCCTTCATGCCAAGTGGGTCGTACATTAATCAGAAGATCGCTTGCTGTGGCCATGTGCTGGGGGCGTGACAAACGCGTTCACCTGGAGGCCTGGTAAGTAACGTTACTGCAGCCTCTCCTGTGCGCTGTTACTGAACTCTCTCATTCAACGAAATTACACGTGCCTGCTACCATCAACCAGGGCTCTAGCCGGGCTCAGGGGGCGGATAAGTACACTAATTACACGCGCCTGATAACATCAACAAGGGCTGCAGCTGGGCCTCAAGCGGGGGAACATGCACCTGCTAACATCAAACAGGCCTGCATCTGGGCCTCAAGTGGGGGAACACGCAAATGAGCGTGTCTGCGGGGACAATTACTGCAGCCTCTCCTACTCGCTGTCACTCAACTCTCTCATTAAACGGATTTACCCGCGGCTGATAACTCTCTCATTCAACAACATTACACGTGCCGGCTAACATCAACCAGGGCTGCAGCTGGGCCTTCTCTGTCCCTATTCTAATGAAACAAAAAATGTTGTCTACCGCGAGATTTTAAAATAAATTGCCCTTGCCAAATACACACATGACACACATTCTATTTCATACCCGGACAACGTCGGGACGGGCTGCTAGTACCTTAATAAAACACTAATAACAATGGACAACTCGTCTGCATTACTCCAATACAGAATCAAATCCTCCCTCATGTCTCGTGCCCTGGGCCAACTGTTTATAACACACTTAATCACATCTTGCATATGTTCGTCTTCCGAGATTGCAGCTAGCTATTCTTCTTCACTCAACACCACTGAGGTGACTACACTCCCTGCACACACAAATTCCACATCCTCATTATCACCTTTTTCATTGTTCTCATCCTCAACTACAGGTAACCTTGAAAGAAAGTCTGCAGCGAAATTCTGTACTCCGGGCACATACTGCAAGTTGTACTGGTACTCTTGTGTTACGTACTGTTATTTAGCAATGCATGGGGTAGCTCTACCACTACTGACAGTGCAAAACAAATCTACAAAAGGCTTATGATCTGTGCACAGCACAAACTGGCTTCACCAAACACAGTTTCTGAGATACTTCACACCCCACCATAAACCAAGAGCCTCTTTCTCAATCGTAGAATAAGTTGGCTCTGCACCCCGAAGTCCTCTCAATGCGAACCCACAATTTCTTCTTTGCCACACTCTCTTCTTTGCATTAGGAAGGAACCTAAACCGTGGTTGCTGGCATCAGTAGTGACTGATGATGCACTGATTACGAGTGTTAAATGGTCTAATGAGTTTAGCAGACACAATGTCCTTGTTAATCGACTCAAACACAGTTCCATGCACTTCATTCCATATGTACTTTGTGGGGTTTTTCAACAGTTCCAGTAAACTGCCCTTTTTAGACGCAAAATTATTAACAAATTTTGCATAATGCTTGATCAATCCTAAAAAGGTCCTGAGCTGATCTTTACTGCTGGGTGCAGGTGCTTGTTCAATTGCTTTCAAAATCTTCATCTTGGATTCAACACCTTTGATAGACACGTGGTGACCTAAATAATCTGCTGCATCACACGAAAACCTGCACTTGTCTTTCTGTAAGGTTAAGCCTGAACACTTCAAAATGTACAACACCCTCTCCAATCTTGCATCATGCGCACACACTGTTTTCCCATAAATCAGCACATTGTCCTGGAAACATGGTACATCAGGCACATCTCCAAAAGAATTGTTCATCAATCTTTGGAAAACAGCGGATGCGGAGGCAAGTCCGAACGGCATACTCTTATACCGATACGCTCCTTCAGAGTCACAAATTAAGTCAAATGTCTTGACTCATCGCATATTCTATCTGATGATATGCTGCCTACGTGTCAAGTGTTGTAAAGATTACAGCACCATCTAAGGTGGACAACAGCTCATTTATGTTGGGGATTGGTTGGCAGTCTACCCAGATGTTGGAATTTAGATCACGTAAATCCACACATAAACGCAAGGACTTGTCTGATTTCCACGCCAATTCAACTGGGGCCAACCACTCTGAACTCCTAATGTGTTCAATAACCTCCAAATCACAAAGTATCTTTAATTCTACCTTAAGTTCTTCCCTCAAATTGATGGGAACACGCCGCTCCCTGGGTACTTTCGGCTTTGCCTTATCACTCAAAATGATGCAGTGTTTGAAACCTTTCAATTGACCAAGTTGTTCTGTAAATACCTCGGGATAGGCACTAGTCCATTTAGTCTGAACCAAATTGCACTGTATGTTTCTAACAGATGTTGCCTTGATAAAACTAACTCTGGATGATTGGAATCAAGAATTATATCCAGATCCCCTTGCTCATTCCACCCTAAACGACTGGACCCTTCTTTGGCCACATGCACAGTGCCACTTGCAATATTATTCTCAAAACCTAAACTTGTAAAGAATTTGCCTAATGCCTCCACCTTTTTACCCCCATAAAGCAAAAAATCTAGTGTGCGACTCCTGGAGATGAGCAATATTTAATTTGTCGACCTCTGATTCGCCAATCAAAGTTAAAGGTGATTCAGAATCTGCCATAACTCTCACTTTAGACCCATCAATGGTAATATCACACAACAGGAGTTTACTCCTCTAGCTCTCACACATGTACTCCACGTGATTTACAACATCACCTTCAACTAGGTCAGACAACATTAATATTACGTTTTCATCATCCTCAGACGTGTCTCCTTCGATAGACTTCACCACAGGGGCACTAAAACGTTTCCTAAACGATCTGAAAATTCTTGTAAAATTACCCTTTTTACCACACTTGAAACATGTCTGGTTGGCAGTTGGGCAATTTTTATAGAAACTTACATGCAACTTACTCCCACACCTAAAACAAGACACCTCAGCCTTGCCACCTTGTACGTTGCCACCACCCCGATTCCCACTGGAGGTTTGCCAGCTCTTTTGACTACTTCTTTAATTATGGCTTTGACTTTCTGCTCCGAAACACCTTTGATCATCTCTTTCATAAAGTGCTCAGAATGCTCAATACTTCTAGCAATAGTTAATACCGCTTCCAGACTGGGTCTTCCATGGACAACAGTCTTTCCTGGATCTTGCAATTGTTTTTTTTTTTAATTAACTGATCCCTTATGATTTCATCTTTGAGATCACAATAATTGCACGTCACTGCCAACTTGAGCAAAGCTGCCACAAAATCATCGATGGGTTTACCTGGTGCATGCGCACGTTGTAGAAATGTATGACATTCAAAAACCACATTTTTCCTGGGGTTGAACCTCTTTTGTAACGTATATATAACAGGAGCATGTTCATTCATCACTTCATCATGTTGGTTTTATTTTATTTTATTTTATTTTATATGCTTATAAAGTGCCAGACTAGACTCCCGAAGGGGTATCTCCACGCTATAACTGCAGATGTGAGTGAGAATAAGAGGTGTAGCCAGATGTAATATGATCATTAGTTGGTAGGGAACAGGTAAGTTTTTAGATTTCTTCTAAAGTTCATATGGTTGGTAATGGACCTTAGGTCCAGCGGCAGTGTGTTCCAGAGTGTGGGTCCGGTATGAGCCAATGCACAGCCACCCTGCCTGGCTTTCTTAACTCTGGGCACCTTCAGCAATTGCTGATTGCTGGATCGCAGAGAGCGTCCTGGGATATAGGGCTGAAAGATGTCAATGAAATATTTAGGGCCCATCCCTATTAGGCTCTTATGTATAGTACATAAGGTCTTGAACTGAACTCGCTTCTTCACAGGAAGCCAGTGTAAATGAGTCAGTAGGGGGCCGGAAGGTGTCCTAGGTGGGGCATTCATGACAATCCTTGCTGCAGTGTTTTGAATAACCTGTAGTTTCTTGATTTGCTCCTCGTTAGCTCCAAGGAGCAAACCATTGCAGTAGTCTACCCTACTGATAACAAGAGCCTGGACCAGTGTTTTTCTGTAGTGGTCTGGTAGATAGGGGAAGACACGCCTTAGCATCCCGATAGCCCGGAAGCAGGTACCAGCTACTTGATTGATGTGATCCTTGAAAGTGAGTTGTTGGTCAAATAGTACTCCTAAGTTTTTGGCCTTGCTATTAGGGGTGGGGACAGGACCTAGTTCTTGGGGCCACCAATCCGATGACCAAAGTGCCGTCGCTTGACCGAACAACATAACTTCGGTTTTCCCGACATTACACTGCAGACAGTTTG
Source organism: Lissotriton helveticus (assembly GCF_964261635.1). Lineage (NCBI taxonomy): Eukaryota > Metazoa > Chordata > Amphibia > Caudata > Salamandridae > Lissotriton > Lissotriton helveticus. Next base: position 93,422,665 of record NC_136067.1, on the reverse strand, counting down.
ATGACATCCAGTCTGCAATGGCACTCATGCCATCTGCAAAAGATTTTTTTATTGCAGGTGTAAGATTTTTAAAAGGAAAAAGGAGTTGGGTGTCGTCAGCGTACGATACGGGGGTGAACCCGAAAGATCTTGCTAGGTTGGCTAGGGGGGCCACATATATATTGAAGAGTGTGGGGCTCAGACAAGAGC